>NC_058130.1:639509943-639540974 GCF_016433145.1 Gracilinanus agilis | reverse complement strand
AACAACAGTTGGGAGCTCAGATTTGAGCAGGCTCATCTTGGAGCAAGGACTTGGGACAGAGGGAGGTGAAGGGTGGAAAGGGTAGGCCTGAAACCCTGTAACCTGTACCTTACTGAGAGAGAGCTAGTGATCAATCAACACCATTGATATTAGAGCTAAGAGAGTATACTAATTCATCTATCAACATCAACATCAATAGCCTTCCCTAATTAATCTCTGGCTTGGCTGTGGTCAGGTCAGGTCAGAGTTAGTGAGAAGGTAAAGACCTCCTGTTTCTATAAGCCTAGCAACCTCCAGATTTGATCAATAATTAGATTAATAGCCAATCAATTAGCAATAGAGTTTCCCAGATTCTCAATCCTGTTACCTTGTTTTCCTTACCCCATTAATAACAACCCTAGAAGATAAGTATCTTTCCTGAGTCCGTATTATGCCCTTGGGAAGGGGAGATCAATACGCAGTCAGATAACAACTTTTCCAATAGCCATAAATAGCCTTATCAACAAATAATCCAACCTCAGGTTGGGACCTAGAGAGGTTAACCATCCACCAACCTCTCAGGGGTTTCCAACCTGGGCAAACTGTTAGAGGAGAACAACTGATGGGCTTTTAGTCAATCAAGCCTGTCAGGGAGGAGAGGCATACATTATATCAATAGCAATTGTGAGAGGAGTGTGTGTTTCCTCCCTCACCAACTATAATAGCGAGCTTAGGCCTGAGTATACAATCCCTCCTCCATTACTATCTCTGAGATCCACATATATAATTATCAAGAAGATCCAGGAGCCAGACAGAGATAGAAAGGAAGATAGATAGAGATATATTCTATATACAATCAGATTACTCATTTTTCTTTTAACACAGACATGGTGAGTTGTAAAGAAAGCTATATCACATAACAGAAGGAATACTGAACTTGGATACAGAATACCTGCTTTCAAGTTCCAATTCCACTATTGTTCTGCAATATTGGGCAAATCACTTACCCTCCTTGATCTTCATCCTTGAAATAAGGGCATCAGACCAGGCAATTTTTAAATTTTTTATTTATTTTTAATTTTTAAAAAATCCTCTTGGCCTCAAATATTTCATAGCTGGTAATTGCTTATATTTTATATCATAATATATATTTTATACTTTGTTTATAAATTACTTAAATTTATAATTACAAAATAATTATAAATTATAAAATATATATTTTAACTTAACTTTAACTTTACATGCTTTTCATGTTTAATGCAGTATACAAAACTATTTTCTCCAATAATAATTTCCTCCAATAACCTCCAATATAGGTTAAGTGGTAAAGTATTATTATCCTTATTGTGCTGAGGAATCTGAGTCTGAGAATCACCAAATAGTAACAAGTGGCGTGGAAGAAGAACTCATCTTTTATAGCCTATCCCCGAATAGGAATTCCCTCATGCAAGCACCTCTGACAAATGGTCACTCAACCTTTGGCAATTTCCAAAGTCTTCTCTCAGATATCAAGTTTCTAACATATTGATATATGTGCTTAAGAAATATTTCTTGTGGAGATGTTGAGTCTGTGAATATCCTCTTTATCTGGTATCTTTAACTGAGCTGTTCCCATTTATCACTACTGTAGGAAAATATATGTAAGGTAATGGGGTCACCAGGGATATTACAATAAACTAAGTGATTTGTGGGAACACACTCTAGGATATATGAGAGACTGGACCAGGGTGAAGAGACCAGAGTTTTACTGGATTTCCACAGGAATGGCAGTTGATCTTAACTGTCACCCAGCTTCCACTAGACCAGAGTATAGTAACAGGCTAACAAGGTAAAAGGGACTTAACAACTTTAATTATGTTAGACTAAAAGGTGGAAAAGGATTTCTATACTAAAAATCTAAAGGATAAAACCACAGGGCAATGGGAGGACTTACTCTACTCTAACTTAGTGATCTAAACTAACAGGGCCCAAGGAGCTATACTGGAGTCTCTGGGTTTCTGCCTCAAACCTGGAACCTGCCAGGCTTGAGTACAGCTGGGGCTTTTGTGGCTTTGGGATTCTCACTGCAATCCACTGATGATCTCTGGATGCCAGGAGTCAAGATGATCTCAGGTACCAAGTAGAGAGGGTTCTGCTTGAAGTACTGTCCTCCAGTTTTCAAACTTCTCCTCCTCTCTTGGCTCTGTAAATTTGTCCTTTTCTTAGATGCCACACCACACAGGATCCCAGGGGAAATCAGGAAGCAGGGTGTCCTTTGCTCTGAGGTCTCCCAGGTTGGCAACAGTTTTGCCCACCACTAATGGAGTCCACACACAGAGCACAGACAGACTTCCTCCTCCTTCATTCTAACCTGGAATTCCCAGCTCCAGCTCCTTCCTGCTAGGTACTTCCTAATCAATATATAATTAATACCTAATAACCAGCTAATCTAATCTTACTCATAACACTACCTCTATGACTGAAATCTCACTGTGTGTAAACTCCTCATTCCTGTGATACTAAATCCCAAATTTACCCAAATGTAAACTCCAACCACACCCTTTGTCCCAAATCCTGTTCTTTCATCTTTGTCATCCTTAGTTTTGTTGTCCACTTTGTTCTGTTCACCTCTTCTATTTTGCCCTCAGGAATTCCTATTCCATATCTAACAACTTTCCTTTCCTTTTGTTCCTCATCTTCTGTTCATTCCATTTTCTGGCATTTCAAAACACCTTGCAACCCTCAGAGGACAGAACCATCTCTTGTTTGGTTTCCATAAGCCTGGACTTTACCATTGGAAGAGAAGCATCATTCCAACATGGCAGCCTCCTGCTGCTGAGATGAGAGGAGAGTGGATTATTCTACCAAGTTTTTAGACTTGTCTTCTGCATTGGGGCAAGGAGACACATCTTCTCCTCCATGTTCTTGCTTTCCTCCCTTGCACTACTGAAGGCTCTGAAAGGACTCCATTCTGAGATCATAATGCTACTTGACATTGAAAATCTAAAATTTTCTCTTACTGACTATAAACTACTTCTTTGGCCATACCTTTCCCATCCAAGTGATTCTGAATCTCTCATAGGTCATTCTTCAGACTCCATTCCACATCCCCCCACTGCATCATTCCTTATTCCCATTCCCCCTCAAACTACTTTCCCCAATGTCCCACCCTAAAGTTTTCTACCCATTTCTACTGTGCCTTTTAGAAAGCCTGCTCCACAGGCAACAGACTTGCTTGCTTTTACCTCAAATCTTCTTTTCTTTCTCCTTCTATCTTTTGGCTCTCACTGAGATCTGACTCCCTCTTCATTTTTCCACAGACTTCCTACACTACTCCCTCCTCCCACTCTTTCAGTTGAGGGCCTTATCTCATTGACACCATTCACTTAATGCACTAGTGGTAAAAATGTGACTTAGTTTCTGGAAAGCAATTAGGAAGGAGCTAGATTGAAAAAGTCACTAATAACACATGTGTATTGTTTGACTCAGCATATCATTACTGGCATATAGCTCAAAGAGCTTGGAGTTAGTGAGAAGATCAGATTTGAGAAGTATTTTTAAAAAACATTTTATTTTTTAATTTTTTAAAATATTTTTCCATGGTTTACATGATTCATGTTCTCTCTCTCTCTTCTTTCCTCCCCTCTCCTGAAGCTGACAAGCAATTCCAATGGGTTATATGTGTATTATCATTCAAAACCAGATAAGAGAAGTATTAATGGAGTATATTATTACTCCTTACCATAACTTCCTTCATTGGGAATATAGAGGGGCATGACCCATAGGGTAGGAAATATTTATTTAGCTTAAAAATGTTTTATTTTTCCTCAATTCCATATAAAAAACAAATTTTTAATATTCCTTTAAAAAATTTTGAATTCTAAATTTTCTCCCTTCTTCCCTCTTTCCCTCTCTCAGGTCCTTCTACCCTCCCTCTCCTTGAGATATTAAGCATTCTTATATAGATTTTTACATGTGTAATCATGTAAAATATTTTTCTATATTTGACATTTTGTGGAAGTGATCTCAAATAAAAAAGAAAATTGATATGTGGTATGTTTTGGTCTGCATTTGGACTATCAGTTCTTTCTGAAGGCAGATGACATTTTTCATCAGGAGTCTTTGAGTTTATTTGGGATTACTTTATTGCTGAGAATAACTAGGTAATTCATCAAAAATCTGTCTGTTACTGTGTACAGTCTTGGTTTTGCTCACTTCACTTTGCATCAATTTGTGTAAATCTTTCCAGGTTTTTCTGAAATCAATCATCTTCATCATTTCTTAAATCCCAAGAGTATTTCATTATAATCATATTCTACAACTTTGTTTAACCGTTCCCTAATTGATGGACAACCCCTTAATTTCTGATTCTTAAACCTTTTTATAAAATCTCTGAGACACAGACCAGGTAATGGCATTGCTGAATCAAAAGGCATGTATATTTTTAGAGACCTTTGGGAATAGTTCCAAATTACTCTCCAGAATGGTTGGATCAGATCACAATTCCACCAACAGTGCATTAGTCCTAATTTTCCCACAGTAGAATGGAGTGAGCTGAAACCCAGAGAACATTTTCTTTTGATGACCAAAAACAATTTTGAAAGACTTCAGAAATCTTATCAAAGCAATGATCAATCTTGACTTCAGACGAATGAGGATGAATCATACCTTTTCTCTCTTGGCAAAGAGGTGATCAGCCAGATCAAGGGATGGATAAACTATAGTCTGAGAGCCAAATCTCGTGTTCCACATGTTTTTAAACAGGGGTGAGCTAAGGATGGCTTTTACATTTTAAAGTTTTATTGTGCTTAAAAATGTAGGAAACCTTTTTTGCCTCTATAAAAGGAGGCTGTGGGCTATATTTGGCCTCCAAGCGGCTGTAATTTCTGACCCCTGGATTATGTAGAATGAGATAAGTATTTTTGGATAATTGCCAATTTGTTTACTGTTTTGTTTGACTATATTTAATTTTCTTTTTTATTGGTCAGTGGGGTAGTGAAGATATGCAAAAAAGAACAGGGATAAAAAAGCATCAATGAAATACTTAAAACGTAGAAGAGAGAAGAATTAAAAAGAGGATAGAGAGTTGCTTCTTTACTGTATACTAAATTTAACATACATTTAAAAACAAATTATGTAGCAAAGCTTAAGAATTGGTAGTTTAGAGAGTTTGAGGAAGTTAGTATGAGGGCAGAGTCAGGGAGAAGAAGAATATAGTGAGTGTTATGATTAAAAATGATAAAGACTGATATAAATATAGAAATTAGTAGTTTAATTAAAGCCATGACCATGCTGGTAAAATCATTAGACCACGTGCCGGTAAGAATTCAAAAGTGCCGCCTCCATTTTGTTACCTCTCGTCTCTCCCCGAGCCTGCTAGCCAAGAGGGCTTACTTTTGATTCTCCTCCCATTTAAACTGTCCTCTGCGTGGTGACGCAGACATTCCCACACCCAAAGAACCAGAACCGGAACCCCGTTGGACCACGGGAAATGTAGTTTGATAGTTCCCACATGTCCATAGAAAAAATATATATATATACTTTTAAATGTCATTTCCCAAATTCCAATTTTACATGAGCCCAGGACAAGGTTAATAAATGCCAAGTTTGTAAACCTAGCTGTCTAGAAGGATATCATTTCCTTGACAATAATAGGGATATTTGGTAAAGAGGATGAGTGGAGTGTGTGGATTTTGGGAGAAAGATGAGTTCTCTTTTGGACATGCTTAATATGTGGAATAGCCAGTTTTAATGTCTCTCCTCACAAAGCCAACCTTGGTTCAGGATATCATCAGCTCTTGCTTGGACTAGCAATAATTTCCCAATCAGTCTCCTTTCCTCCATCATCTCCCCGACTCTAATCTCTTCTCTACACAGTTGCCAGAGTGATTAGGGGAATCAGGTCCTCATTGCCACCTTCTTAGAATCCCTTCCTTCAAGATTCACCACCTTGTACAATATTCACACCTGATTCCCCTGTCCTCCATCTCAATTCTTGTTGTTTTTCAGTTGTTTGAGTTACAGCTGACTCTTTGTGACCTCATTTGGGATTTTCTTGGCAACAGTGCTGGAGTTATTTGCCATTTTCTTCTCCAGATCATTTTACAGATGAGGAAACTGAGGCAAACAGTTAAACTACTTACCCTGGTCACACAGCAAAGTGTCTGAGGCCACTTTTAAACTTGGGAAGATGAGTCTTCTTGACTCCAGGCCTGGTACTCTTATTCCACTACTACCCAGAATTACCTTGTATTTATTTGGCAAATTTCCAGTATATGTGAACATCTCTCCTCTGGTAAGAATATAAGGTTCTTGACCATAGAGATTATATCACTTTGGTCTTTTTATATTCCCAATGTCTAGCACATAGTAAATAATAAATACTTGGTGGTGGTTTATTGTTTGATAATAGGCATGATATATGATAATAGGCAGTTGGGGTGGTACAGTATCTAGAGTGTGGGATTGGAATACAATGATTTTTAATTTTGTGGTATCTCCAGTCCTCAATATGGTGCCTTGCACATAGTAAGCATTTAATTAGTGTTTATTGAATTTATTTCATTGGATCAGCTAGTATGTTGGGAGAAAACATGGGAGCTGCTGTTTGTCCAGGATTTCCTTGTGAGAATTCTTATTCACACAGGGGTTGGACTTGGTTGATCTCTGAGGTCCTCTCTAACTCTTAAGATTTTGCCTTTGTTAAAAGCCACACTACCCTATATGGGAAGGAAAGATAATATATTAAACTTTTGTGCTTTTCACTTTCTAGGCTACTGTTACTCAGACACTGGATTGGTTTACAATGGCAAAACAAAGCCAGCACACAGTGACAACTTTCTCATCACCTACTTGTGTTCTCAGCACTGGGATTCAAAGTAAGCAGAAGTGGCATATTTCAAAACAATGAAAATATTCAAGTTTGAACTATTCTTTAATCTTAACTATCTCTTATTCTAATGTTATAGTATGGCATTTTGTGATTTTTTTTGATGGAGATAAAAAGGGAAAAGTCTTCCTTCTCTCTATATTATTAATAACCTATTTCTTTATCTCCTAAATCAGTCAACTCCTGCTCTTAATGTGAGATTTCTAGGAGGTTGGACATATCTTCACTGGGTTAGAGGTTCTAGAGAAGAAGGGGTTACTAATCTGTGACCCATGAACTTTTTTTTTTTAAGCCCTTACTTTCTGTCTTGGAGTATTGGCTCTAAGGCAGAAGAGTGGTAAGGGTAGGCAGTGGGGGTCAAGTGACTTGCCCAGGGTCACACAGCTGGGAAGTGTCTGAGGCCAGATTTGAACCTAGGACTTTCCATCTCTAGGCCTGGCTCTCAATCCACTGAGCAACCCAGCTGCTTCCCCCCCCCCCCGAACTTCTTTTTAAAAGAACTATTTTAATATAATTGGGTTTTTATGCATTTTTAAAAACCTATTCTGAGAAGGGGCCCATAGAGCTTTACCAGGCTGTCAAAAGGGGATTTATGGCCCAAAAAAGATTAAGTACCCTGATCTTAAGGGAGGGACAACAATCATGGAGAGAGGAGAGGAGGTATAGTTATAAATAAGGTTCATGTCTAGAAATAAGAATACAGGTGGATCTCAACCATTAACCTTATCACTTTTAATCCCTCTGAAAGAATGTAGACTGTATGTTAGGCAACTCCACAGGTGTCCAGTACTGTTTATTCCCTTTTGGATTCTTTGCCTTACAACTAACCTGACACCCAATCTTAAGGGAAAACTGATTCTCCTAGCCCATGAGATATGTGATTCTATGAATTCTTTCTGCCAGCTTCTAGGACTCTTGAATAAATAAGGTTTTCTTTATTGCTAAAACCCCCCAACCCCAACCCCTAAAGAAATTTGGGATTATGAGGCGGGGAGAAAGACAGAGAAAACTAGGCAATAGCAGAGACTGTTTTGTTTGTATCTTGATATCTCTGCTACTTGTGAGTAGTAAGTACTTATATGTTTGCTGAAAGAGTGATAAGAAAGCAGAAGTATCAGTGTTATTCCATACTACAACTTCCTTTGGTGCTATAGTTGTAGTTTGTATTTGGTTTTTACAGAAAGGTGTTTTAAAACTAATGGATAAAAAGCTGCTGTACAAGATGTGAATGCTTAGGTTGTCATCGGCATTCTTGAAAGGAGAAACCCACATTAATGAGCTCACTGATATGTTGATCTGTATAGGGAATTTGTGGATAGGCCTTATGCTGTTCAAAAAGTTTTAGACTTTAAAAACCTAGATTATAAAGGTTGTTTTAAAAAATCATCTTTCTGGTAAAGGTGATTAAATTTTCTTCTCTTAGCTTGCCGTAGGAAGGGGCCATGGAGGCCAAATTGATGCCCAGAGAGGTAATTTGTCCAATATCACCTAAAGTAGTAAGTAATGAAAGAAAGATGAAGGCTTATCTATCTCCAGAACCAATACTTTTCCCACATTGTCTTTCCAATTATGAAATGGTCATATTTGGACTTAAATTCTGGCAATTTGGTTTGTTGCCTGTGTGTGCTACATTTCATTTGTCAAAGGATATGAAATCCTATATTGACTTTAGTTGTAATATAGTTGTCATAAACATAAATATGGTATGTAAACATTTTGATATATTGTTTCTGTCTTATCTACAATCTAAGCCTCTTAAGTTTAAAGATTCTTAAGGAATTATATGAAAAAACCTCCATATCATCTGTTTATTAAAGCAGTTTGAACTAATGGTCTTTTTAAATAATTTAATCCAAAAGGCGAACAAAAGCTTGATGGACGTGCGAAGACAGACAGTTCTGTTCCGGATTCATCATTAGAAGCTTTGAATGAAGGGTCTATGTCTGTCAAAGACACTGCTTCTCAGGCTCTCTTGAGAATATATTTAGAAAGAAAACAGGAACCTCCTAAGGATTTGAAAGTATTTTTCTCATCAGTAGATGACTTCGTATTTTCTTATATAAGATTCATTATGAAAACAGCTATGTCAAAATTTACTCAGCGGCCTTATAGAGAAGATGAAGAAATGGATATAAACTTCAATAATGTTGCACGAATAGTAATTCTAGAAGAAAAGGAGGAGGTTGTAGCTGAAAGGAAAATTTCAGATTTTTCTACTGAAATCAAACCGAAAGAGTTTGATGAGAACATAGAGCTAGTGAGTTTATATTCAAAACCCGAAAGCATTGGCTCAGAAACCAGAGCTGATTGGTGTATTTCCCATAAAACTTATGACATTGGCACCAGGAAGGAGTTTGAAAGATTCAAGAAGTTTATGAAAGGAACACAAGGGGAGAAATATCAGTGGCTCTGGATGGATATTGAAAGGTTAAAGGTTCTTAGGGACCCTGGAAGACAGCAGAGGTATTTTTTCCTCTTATTAAATTCTTTTTAAAATTAAAAATGTTTATTTGGTTGTTTTACCATAGCTCAATAAATTTTTTTTGACCCTAAACTAATTGTTGCTCTGGGAAACAATTTTCATTATTTAAAATAGAAATTATTATTATTATTAATACAATATTTCTCTAGCATTCTGATTTTCATAGTCAACAGATAATAAAAATAATTCATTGAACTTGTAAAATATTTTGTCATGAGGGCTCAACATGCTTTCGCTTTTTTTGCTTTTATTCCTGCAACATTTCTATTGCATAGAATGGAAAAGGTTTTGTTTTCTTTCTTTTATAAGTGAAGAAACTCTCAGAAAGATAAATGGCTGGCTCAAGAAACAATCATCATTTTCGCTGATATGAGAATTATTCTCTTTGTTATTCTTTTTATGTAGTCTTGTTCAGACTAGGATGTTGATATTTTTTGTGTGCTATTAAAGATTACTATGGTAACTGAGAGTAGTGAACAGTATCTTGGAAATTTTGGTCTAGTTTTAAATGGACTAGACTTCACTGGGCTGGATCCGTAGCGAAGAAATATGAAGCATGTTCTTAGGTTGCACCTGACTGAAGGATCCTTAGTCTTAGCCTCACTGCTACCCTTGATTTCTAATAACTAACTGAGCCAGACCTTTTAGAAAGTGAAGACAGATTTAGATTAACACTCCTATTAAATCTCTAGCCTGAGCAAAAATATTTACCATGTTCTTCCAATGATATATATGAATACACACACATATATATGTTTTTTAGATTTATATATATGTATATGTATATATATATATATAGCTTGCATTTATTTTTTTCAGAAAATCATTGATACACAAATGCTTAATTGTGGATCATGAAAAAAAAAAAACCTCTGCTCTAGGCCACTAAGCATTTTTAACATGGAAGAGACATTTCTAGAAATGAAGTGTCTTTTATAGTCTTTTCCCTTCAGTTTCCCAGGACTTTAATTATCAGTATTATCCTCACTCCCATGATAGGCTTCCAAGAAATTAAAAAAAAAAAACTTCCTCACAAAAGATTGAGGCTCCTGAAATCAAATTTTTATTTTAATATGATTTCTAGATTGTATGGAGGTTTGGAAATTTTATAGATTTTTCACTAATCTTGATAGTAATTTTGTGTTCTGTTTTTCTTTTTATTCTAGACATCTTGAGAAGATGAGAAAAAACTATCTAATGACTGGTGGAGATTACTATCTCACTCCAGAAGTCCTAATAAAACTTAATCTAATAGATGGATCTTTTTGGAATGAACCACATTTGAGATGCATTCAATCTGAAATTGTGAAACCTTTACTTCAATATTGGTAGGAAAAATTGAAGGTTGAATTATGACAGATAAGCAGTTTCTTTAGATACCTTGGGTTTTTACTATACTTGGGGGCCATAGAGAAGAGAAATCATATAATGTCCTACCTAACTCAGAGTTTATCTCTTTGAATTTGACCTTTTTACTCTCTCTACCTCTTCAATTTCTATGGTCCTAATACATTTTCCTGCCCATGCTATTCCAAAATATCTTTTTCAATTATGTAACTGAATATATAATCTGTATAAACCAAGTCAGACATAGCCAGACTGGAATCTCTTCTCCCAGGACTTTTGAAGCTTTATTTTGTCATTGTCAACCATTCTCTTGCTCATATCTTTTTCCTGGTTGGTCAGTCAATATTTTTTGTTGACTAATATTTGGAGTGTGCTGTGCTAGAAGCTTTTGATAAATTTAAAGGGAATGGGGCAGCGAGAGGGTTCAGTGGATAGAGAATCAGGGCTAGAGACAGGAAGCCCTTCATATAATTCTGAACTCAGATACCTCCTAGTTGTGTGAGCGTGGGCAAGTCACTTAACTCCAATTGGCCTTCTGCCTTGGAACCGGTACTTACTATCAATTCTAAGACAGAAGGTAAGAGTTTTAAAAAATTGAAGGGAATAATAAAGTTAGGCTGACAAGTTTAATCAAAAAAGACAATATATATTTATAAAAATACATACCAAAGAAAAACATGGAATGAGATGTAATCAATTAGGGATGACCATCAATCAAACAATAAGCATTTATTTGCTATCTACTATATTTTAGACATTGTACTAGCTTCTAGTGATATAAAAGTTTAAAAATTGTGCTTTTAAAGAGCTTGCAGATATCAGACTTGGGGAAGACAGCATATTTCAATCACTAAATCAGTAAGCAAAATAATTAGGTGCCTGCTATCAAGCATTGTGGTACATACTAGGAATACAAATCCAAGGAATGAAACAACCTTTACTCTTAAGGGGCTTACGTTCTGCATCAGGAGAGACATTTACATAAATAATTATTGACTGGAATGAGAGTATAATGGGGATCATTAGAGGAAGGCTTCTGGAAGAGGAGTGATGTTATTATCTGAGTTGAGCTTTCTAGGAATGAAACTACCTCCCTACTGAAAGAAAGACTATTGAAAGACTGGCAGATATGACTACTGACCCAGTCAGCAAACTGTGAAAAATTATGCAGAATGGAAAAGGAACACTGGGAAGAGGGTGATTTTTGCCTTGATTTTTTGAAAAGGCCAGTGAGCTTGACTTTAATTCCTGATAAGACTAAACATGTTAGTAAAGTGATGGTTAGTGACTATCCTGAAAAGGAAACAGTGGTTATAAAGAACCAGCAGTGGCTTCCATAAGAGTGGGCCATGCTAATATAATCCCACTCCCTTTTTATACTACCTTAGAAGATTACAAGAATGGTATAGGAAACAGTTTATCTAGATTTTAGCAAAGTATTTGATCATATCTCATGCCATTCTATGGAAAAGTCAGAGAGATGGTCAAAGGATTTGAGATCATGCCTTTAAGAGGATCAGTAAACAGGAATGAATACCTTGTTATTATCCTTTATTCCCCATATATTCAATTGGGTGCCAGATCTTTGCATTTCTACATCTATCACACTTCTTGCATCTGACTTCCTTGCTATTCAAATAGCCACATTCTTAGTTTAGACCCTTATCAGAGCTTACTTGGACTAGTGAAATGGCTCTCTCTTTGGTATCCCTGCCTCAATCTCTGCACAGCCCAATTTCCACATAGTTGCCAAAAGGCATTTCCTTAAATGCAAAGATGTGACCATGCCATTTCCATGTTCAAAGTAGATCCCTATTGCTTCAAGAATAAGATAGAAACTCTTCTGTTTTACTTTATAAAGCACTTCACAGCATGGTCCAGCATTATTATATGCTATTCTCCTTTTAATCACACTCTGTTCAAGCCAAACTAAGGCTTCTTTCTATTTATTCTTCACACATTGGTTTCCAACTCTCATTTCTGTTCCTTTGGCTGGAATAAGCTTCCTCTTTACTTCAAGACAATAGCTCAAACACAAACTTCTACATCTTTTACAGAGATTTTTACATATCTTTCAACCTGCTAATGTTCCAAGTCATTCATTAACTCCCTTGTATTTTGGATTTATTTGGCATAAAATCATTCTGTATATATCTATTTGTTGTCTCCCTTAATAGAATATAAACGACCTGAGAGCAGGGATTATTTTAATTTGGGGGGGAGGAGAGTGTCTCCAGCACCTAGCATAGCTCCTTAATAAAGGCTTGACTAATTGATTAAAAAGAGTAACATTAGAAGGAGGTACATATGATAATAGGACTCCCCTATAGGGATATGACAGAGGGTAAAGTCTGTCATACAGGGGGGTTAGATTTGTTGTCCCAGAGTTCAGAAGGCAAAAACTAGCAGTAATGGATGAAAGCTGAAGAAAGGATAATTTAGGCTCGATTTAAGGAAAAATTTCCAAAGAACTACAACTATTCCAAAGTGGATTCCTTGTCACCTGAAAGGTGGTTGTTTGTTTTTTTTAACCCTTATCTTCCATTATAGAACCAATACTATGTTTTGGCTCCAAGGCAGAAGAGTGGTAAGGGCTAGGGAATGGGGCTTAAGTGGTTTTCCCAAGGTCAGAGGCCAGATTTGAACCTAGGACTTCCTGTCTCTAGGCCTGGCGCATTATCTATTGAGCACCTAGCTGTTCCCTACCTAAAAACTTTAAGAAGGACTATAGATGGCCCTTGTGCTATAGAGAGAGTTCTTGTTTAGGTATGGGTTGAACTAGGTTGTCTCTGGGATATCTTTCAAGTCTGAAATTCTTTGACATTATGAATCAACAAACACCACAGGGAACAATGTGAGTAGAGACTGAGGATAAGGTCAGGTTGGAATTATAGTGAGATACCAGATTAAAGAGCAGTTTAAATGCCAGGCTTGCAGAGTCACTTGTTATGTGAATTATGTGCCAGTTCTTCTCTTCACATACAAACACCTTCTCCTGGGTTTGACACACAGATGTTGAGTGAACATGCAACATCACCTTTCTGGATGAGTGACGAAAGATTCCAAAATATTGGCCCTGATTCTATTTGTAATAGAATATTACAAATACTGGGTTCCAAGACAATTCTAAACTAACTACAGATATTCAGATTAATAATTTTTCTCTAGTCCCATCACTACTCCACTTCTGCTTTCAAGTTCTAGAACTATAATTGGATCATAAACAGTAATGCCATTACTTCTGGGAAAAGGATGCAAATCTCTATGGCTGCATTCATCACTTGTAACTTTCCAAACCAAAATACTACTCTCTGGCTACTGCTCTCCTATATGCCTTGTCTACTGCCATGACAATGTAGGCTCCTTTGAGGGCATAGACTCTCTTCCTAGGGCCTCTTGGTACCTAGCATTTACTAAAGACTTTCTTATTCATTCATTAATTTCAGTCAGCCAATAAACATTTATTAAGCACTTACCAGGTACCAGACACTACCGGGGATACAAAGAAAGGCAAAGGACAGTCTTCATTCTCAAGGAGCTCACAATCTAATGGGGGGACACACATATAGAGAAGGTAAAAAGGTGGCTTACCCTACATGGGCTGGCCATTATGAAATGGTGAGTGGGAAATTTTGGGGTGACTGCCCTGGGTCTCTCCTTAAATGAGGACCTTGGAATGGCTCTCTAATGAATGTCCATCCTCAGGCCTCGCTAATCAGAGTGGAGATGATGAGGAAGCCTGTCTAGGAGAGCAGTCAGGTGGGATGTGCTCATTTATTTATTTATGGGGTAAAGGCAGATTTGCCTCATAATTAATTCTACTCTGTGAGATTCTAGTCTTTTCTGTTCACCTTATAATGGTGAGCACTAAAAGAAGGGATAATTAGAAATTGATCATAGAATCTCAGAGCTGGTAAGAACCTTACCCTACTTTTATTTTTTTTAAAAACTCTTACCTTCCTTCCATTTTAGAATTAATACTCTGTATTTGTTTTAAGGCAGAAGAATGGTATGGGTGAGGCGATGGGGGTTAAGTGACTTGCCCAGGGTCACACAGCTAGGAAGTGTCTGAGGTCAGATTTGAATTCAGGACCTCCCATTTCTGGGACTCAGTCCACTGAGCCCACTGTATAGCTGCACTTCCCCCAATCCCTTTCATTTTAAAGATGAATAAACAGACCTCCTAAGATAAAATGACTTGCCCACCATACAGGTTATAGTGACAGAGCTGTATTTGAACCTAGGACCCCGACTGTAAATCTTTTGCATTTTCCATTGTAGCATGCTACCTCTTAGAAAATAAAGGGTTGGGGGCAGCTTGATGGCTTAGTGGGCAGAGAACCAGGCTTAGAGATGTGCAGTCATGAGTTCAAATGTGGCCTCAGACACTTTCTAGCTTGGGGGCAAATTACTTAATCTCAATTGCCTAGTCTTTAGTACTCTTCCTGCTTTGGAACCCAGTATTTAGCACTGATTCTTACATGGAAGGTAAGGATTAAAAAAAAAGGTGGGGCGGGGGTGGATTAGGGATGACTTTGGTAATTGGTATATTGGGGCTAATGTAAATTTTGTAGATTTTCAAAATGTTTTTTTTGACCATAAATATGGAGTCTTTTGTCAAGATCTTCTTAAAGTTGTCTTTCTTCCAACAGGGGACCTAGGTTCTGTGTAACACATTCATATGAATTAAAAAATGCTAGTGCTGTGCTGAAATTCTGGCATTCCCGCCAAGATCAACCAAGGAAAGATATTGATCCTTTCCCGCAAATGGTCACACTTTTACCCTTAAGACCTAAATCTTGCATTCCACTGGTAGGTTGGCCTATTGAGCTCATTATTGTGAAGTTTGTGATAAAATTCTCTGTTTGGTTTATATATAACTATCTTCATCAAGAAGCTTAATCATAAAAATGTCTTTTTAATAATGTATATCTTGAAATAATTATTATTTAAAAATTTTGCCATGTTTATGTAATTCATTTTATTTCTCTCTTCTCTTTGCTCTCCCCTCCCAGAGCCAACAAGCAATTCCACTGGTTTGTACAAATGTTATCACTTGATACCTATTTTTTATTCATTTTTGCTCTAACGTGACTTTCTAAAGCCCAAATCCCAAATCACATACCCATATATACATGTGATAAGTGATGTCATATGGTTTGCTTTTGCATTTCTACTCCTATAGTTCTTTCTCTCAATGTGGATAGCATTCTTTTACATAAGTCCTTCAGGAGTGTCCTGGCTTGCTGCATTGCTACTAGTAGCAAAGTCCATTGCATTTCAGTGATGGGCCAAACTATAGCCCACGGGCCAGATGCAGCCCCCTGAAATGTTCTGTCTGGCTGCAAGATATTATTCCTAATCTTACGAATACAATGAGTAGGATATAATTCAATGAAACTTTGAAAGAGTTGCCTTAGAAACAGACTGACAAATGAGCATTTCCTTTCCTTTGGCCCCCTCTTTAAAAATTTTGCCCATCAATGCATTAGATTATTCCACAATGCTTTACTGTCTGTGTACAGTGTTATTCTGGTTCTGCTCATTTCACTCTGCATCAGTTGATTGAGTTTCTCCCAGTTCATATAGAAAGCCTCCAGATAATTAGTCCTTACAGCACAATTGTATTCTATCGCCATCATATACCACAATTTGTTCAGCCATTCCCCAATCAAAGGACACCCCCTCATTTTCCAATTTTTTGCCACCACAAAAAGCGCAGCTATAAATATTTTTGTACAAGCAAGACCATCTCAATTTTAAAAAAGTCTTTTGAGGGTATAAATCTAGATTTTTTTTAGTGATAATACAGTTGGATCTAAGGGCATATGGAATCTTTTAAAGTCCTTTGGGCATAATTGCAAATTGCCTTCCAGAATGGTTGGATCAATTCACAACTCCACCAGCAAAGCATCATTCCCTCCAACATTTTATAGAGAGCCAGCTCCCTATATGGTTTTTGGGTCCTGAGTGGCGTTCGTGGCATCGGATTGTTAAGACAGGAAAAAGAAAATGAGAACAACCAGACTAGTGGTTAGCCAATGTTGCTCTGAACTCAGTGGGCTTTGGAGTTTTTTATATACTGATTTCAAACAAAGAACACAAAGAAAGAGTCACAATTGTGAAGGGGTAACAAATCATACACAACCCATTAAAGTCTAAAAAGTAAAGGTATAGCTACAAGGACAATGGCCAAATTCCAATCACCAATTAGTAGGGGATAATTCTGGGAGCAGAAATATTTTATGGAGATGTTCACTAATTGAGTCCTGTCTTCCTGGATTATAGGTTTGCACCTGGTCAAATAAAGGCCAGACTAAAGGCTCCAGTCTTATCTAAGTATGCAGTCTTATCTAAGTAATGTTTGTTAGGGTTCAGGCTTCTTAATTATCAAGGAGAGAAATCGTTAACTCAGTAGTTGCTGGTCTGCTAAGGACTCAAAGCTTTTTAATAAGTCTATAATGTTTTTCCAATAAGAAAAAGTATGGATCATAAGAGGTATCAAAAGAGGGGTCTCAGATTTTTATCTATTCTCTTATTGGCTTCCCACAACATTTATTATTTTCTTTTGGCCAATCTGGTAGGTGTGAGGTGGTATCTCAGAGTTTTGATTTGCATTTCTCTAATCGGGAGGAATTCAGAACACTTTTTCATCTGATTATTGATAGTTTTAATTTCTTTATCTGAAAACTGCCTATTCATATCCCTTGATCATTTGTCAACTGGGGAATAGCTAGATTTCTTGTAAACTTGACTTAGTTATTTGTATATTTGAGAAATTAGACCTTTGTCAGAGAATTTTGTTATAAAATTTTTTTTCAGTTTGTTGCTTCCCTTTTAATTTTGGTTGCATTGGTTTTGTTTATACAAAAATATTTTAATTTAACATAATTAATTATTCATTTTACATTTTGTAATGTTCTCTATCTCTTGCTTGGTCTTAAATTCTTCCTTTTCCCATAGATCTGACAGGTATAATATTCTGTGTTCATCTAATTTACTTATCATTTCACTCTTTCATTTAAGTCATTTACCCATTTTGAATTTATCTTGGTGTAGGGTGTGAGATGTTGATCTAAACCCATACTCTTTTTCAATTTTCCCAGCAGTTTTTTGTCAAATAGTGAGTTCTTGTCCCAAAAGCTGGGATCAGGGGTTTATCAAAAAGTAACTTGCTGAGGTCATTTACCCCTAGTCTGTTCCATTGATCCCCCACCCCCCTTCTATCTCTTAGCCAGTACCATATTGTTTTGTTTTGGTTTTTTTGGTTTTGTTTTTTTTTAAACCCTTGTACTTTGGTGTATTGTCTCCTAGGTGGATGATTGGTAAGGGTGGGCAATGGGGGTCAAGTGACTTGCCCAGGGTCACACAGCTGGGAACTGGCTGAGGCCGGGTTTGAACCTAGGACCTCCTGTCTCTAGGCCTGACTCTCACTCCACTGAGCTACCCAGCTGCCCACCATATTGTTTTGATGATCAATGCTTTATATAGTACAGTATTGCTAGACCACCATCCTTCACATTTTTTTATATAGTACAGTATTGCTAGACCACCATCCTTCACATTTTTTTCATTAGTTCCCTTGATATTCTTGATCTTTTGTTCTTTCAGCTGAACTTCGTTATAATTTTTAAAAAAAAAGTTTTTTTGGTAGTTTGATAGGTATGGAACTGAATAAGTAAATTACTATAGGTATGTTTGTCATTTTTATTATATTAGCTTGTCCTTTCCATGAGCAATTAATATTTTTCCAATTATTTAGATCTAGTTTTAATTGTGTGAAAATTATTTTGTCATTGTGTTCATAAAATTCCTGTTTGTCTTGGCAAATAGATTCCCAAATATATGATATTATCTAGAGTGAGTTTAAATGGAGTTTTTCTTTCTGACTCCTGCTGCTAAGTTTTGTTGGAAATATATAGAAACGCTAATGATTGATGTGGGTGTATTTTGTATCCTGCAACTTTCCCAAAGTTTTTTAGTTCATCTTCTAGGATTCTCTAAGTATACCATCATATTGTCTGTGAAGAGTGATAGTTTAGTTTCCTCATTGACTACTTTAATCCCTTCAAATTCTTTTTCTTCTCTAATTGCTACCACCAGCATTTCTAGTACAATATTAAATAATAGTGGTGATAATGGGCATCCTTGCTTCACTCCTGAGCTCATTGGGAAGACTTCTAACTTATTCCCATTGCATATATTTGCTGATGGTTTTAAATAAATACTGCTTATTATTTTATAAGGAAAGGCCCTTTTATTCCTATGCTTTCTGTTGTTTTCAATAGGAATGGGTGTTGTATTTTGTCAAAGGCTTTTTCTGCATCTATTGAGATAATCATGTGATTTCTGTTAGTTTGGTTATTGATATGGTCAATTATGTCGATGGTTTTCTTAATATTGAACTAAGTGCCTTGCATTCCTGGTATAAATCCTGCCTGGTCATAATGAATAACTCTTGTGATAATTTGCTGTAGTCTCTTTGGTGATATTTTATTTAAGATTTTTGCATCTCTATTCATTAAGGAGATTGGTCTATAGTTTTCTTTCTCTGTTTTGGGTCTGCCTGGCTTAGGTATCAGTACCATTTTTGGTCACAAAAAGAATTTGGTAAGACTCCTTTGCTTATTTTGTCAAATAGTTTGTATAGTATTAGGATTAATTATTCTTTAAATATTTGATAGATTTCACTTGTGAATCCATCTGGCTCTGGGGATTTTTTTCTTAGGGAGTTCCTTGATGGCTTGTTCAATTTCTTTTTCTGAGATGGGATTATTTAAGTATTTTATTTCCTCTTTTGTTAATCTAGGCCAGTGATGGACAAACTTTTTAAAGAGGGGGCAAAGGGAAAGGAAATACTCATCTGTCAGTCTGTTTCTAAGGCAACTCTTTCAAAGTTTCATTGTATTTTATCCTACTCATTGTATTTGTCAGATTAGAAATAATGTCGCAGCTGAATAGAACATTTCAGGGGGCCACATCTGGCCCACAGGCCATAGTTTGCCCATCACTGATCTAGGCAATTTATATTTTTATCAATATTCTTCCATTGTCTAAATTGTCATTTATTGTCATGTAATTAGGCAAAATAGTTTACTTTAATTTCCTCTTCATTAGAGGTGAGTTTGTCCTTTTCATTTCTGATACTATTAATTTGATACTTTTTCTTCTTTTAGATTAACCAGTACTTTATTTTATTTGTTTTTTTTTTTTAATGAACCAGCTCCTACTCTTATTTATTAGTTCAACAGTTCTTTTACTTTCAATTTTATTAATTTCACCTTTAATTTTTAGGATTTCCAATTTAGTTTTTATCTGGGGATTTTTAATTTGTTCTTTTTATAGTTTTTTTAACTTGTTTATTCATTGATCTCCTCTTCCCTCTCACTTTTATTGATGTAGGCATTTGGGGATATAAATTTTCCCAAGTACTGCTTTGGCGCAGTATACAATAGAGTTTGATATGTTGTCTCTTCATTGTTATTCTCTTCAATGAAATCAGTAATTGTTTCTATGATTTGTTCTTTGACCCACAAGTTTTCAAGAATTAGATTGGTTAGTTTCCAATTAATTTAAAATTTGCCTCTCCTTGAACCCTTATTAATTATAATTTTTATTGTATTATAATCTAAAAAAGGTAAAGTCACATGTATTATTTATGTTTTTCTGCATTTGTTTATGATGTCTTTATGCCTTAGTAAATGGTCAGTCTTTTTATATGTACCATGTACTATTGAAAAGAAGGTATATTCCTTTTTATCCCTATTACATTTTCTCCAGATATCTATTAACTCTAATTTTTCTAACATTTCATTCACTTCACTTCTTTCTTATTTTTTGGTTAGATTTTTCTAGTTCTGATAGGGGAAGGTTAAGGTCACTCCTAGTATAGTTTTACTGTATATTTCCTTCTTAAGCTTCTTTAAAAACATGGATACTATACCATGTGGTACATATTTGTTAAGTACTGATATTTCTTCATTATTTATACTGCCTTTTATTAAGATGTAGTTACCTTCCTTATCTCTTTTTTTAATTTTTTAGAAAAAATTTTTCCATGGTTACATGATTCATGTTCTTACTCTCCCCTCCACCTACCCCCAACCCCTGTAGCCAATGCACATTTCCACTGGTTTTTTCATGTGTCATTAAACAAGACCTATTTCCATATTCTTGATAATTTCACTAGGGTGGTCATTTAGAGTCTATATCCCAAATCATGTCCACATCAACCCATAGGTTCAAGCAGTTGTTTTTCTTCTGTTTCCACTCCTATAGTTCTTCCTCAGAATGTGAATAGCATTCTTTTCCATAAATCCCTCAGAATTGTCCTGGATCCTTGCATTGCTGCTAGTACAGAAGTCCATTACATTTGATTTTACCACAGCGTATCGGTCTCTGTGTACAATGTTCTTCTGGCTCTGCTCCTTTCACTCTGCATCAATTCCTGGAGGTCATTCCAGTTCACATGGAATTCCTCCAGTTTATTATTCCTTTGAGCACAGTAGTATTCCATCACCAACAGATACCACAACTTATTCAGCCATTCCCTAATTGAAGGGCATACCCTCATTTTCCAGTTTTTTGCCACCACAAAGAACACAGCTATAAATATTTTTGAACGTCTTTTCCGTTCAAAAATATTTATAGCCGTGTTGGGGCACAAACCCAGCAATGGTATGGCTGGATCAAAGGGCAGGCAATGTTTTGGCTCTCTTTGGGCATGGTTCCAAAATGGTTGGAACAATTCATAACTCCACCAGCAATGCATTAATGTCCCAATTTTGCCACATCCCCTCCAACATTCATTACTCTCCCCTGCTGTCATTTTAGCCAATCTGCTAGGTGTGAGGTGATACCTCAGAGTTGTTTTGATTTGCATTTCTCTAATTATTAGATATTTAGAACACTTTTTCATGTGCTTTTGATAGTTTTGATTTCTTTACTGAAAATTGCCTATTCATGTCCCTTGCCCATTTATCAATTGGGGAATGGCTTGATTTTTTTGTACAATTGATTGAACTCCTTGATTATTTGAGTAATTAGACCTTTGTCAGAGTTTTTTGTTATAAATATTTTTTCCTAGTTGTTTCCCTTCTGATTTTGGTTGCATTGTTTTTGTTTGTACAAAACCTTTTTAATTTAATGTAATCAAAATTATTTATTTTGTAATTGTAATTTTTTCTAACTCTTACTTGGTTTAAAAATCATTCCTTTCCCAAAGATCTGACAAGTAGTATACTATTTTGTGTTTTCCTTCTTTATATTCAAGTCATTCTCCCATTCTGAATTTATCTTGGTATAGGGTGTGAGATGTTGATCCTAAACCTAATCTCTCCTATATTGTTTTCTAATTTTCCCAGCAGTTTTTGTCAAATAGTAGATTTTTGTCCCAAAAGTTGGGCTCTTTGGGTTTATCATAGACTGTCTTGCTGACATCACTTACCCCAAATCTATTCCTCTGACCCTCCCTTCTGTCTCTTATTCAGTACCATATTGTTTTGATGACCACTGCTTTATAGTACAGTTTAATATTTGGTACTGCTAGGCCACCTTCCTTCACATTTTTTTTCATTATTTCCCTTGATATTCTTGATCTTTTGTTCTTCCAAATGAACTTTGTTATAGTTTTTTCTAACTCAGTAAAAATGTTTCCTGGTAGTTTGACAGATGTGGTATTAAATAAGTAAATTAATTTGGGTAGAATGTTCATTTTTATTATGTTAGCTCATCCTACCCATGAGCAATCAATGTTTTTCCAATTGTTTAGATCTAGTTTTAATTGTTTGGAAAGTGTTTTGTAGTTGTGTTCGTATAATTCCTGCGTAGATAGATTCCTAAGTATGTTATATTATCTAGGGCAGTGATGGGCAAACTGGTCGTAGTTTGCTCATCACTACTTTAAGCAAATTCCCTAATCACTATGCCCCCACATCCAGATGTAGTGATTAGGGTATTGCTTAAGGCAGTGATGGGCAAACTATGGCCTGGATCTGGCCCACGGGGAATAGTTTGCCTATCATCACTGGTCTAGGGTGATTTGAAATGATATTTCTCTTTCTAACTCTTGCTGCTGAAATGTGTTGGAAATATATAGAAATGCTGATAATTTATGTGTATTTATTTTGTATCCTGTGTTATGATTAAAAATGATAAAGACATATAGTATAAGAAAAAAGCTTATTTTAATAGCCATGGCCTTGTTGGTGAAATATTTATGACCGCGCCTATCTTTTAAATTTACCGCTGGTGCCCATCATGTATCTCATACGCCAGCCAGGTAGCCAAGAAACCCAAGAGACCTTCTCTAGGCCCTCCTCTGAATTTAAGCTGCCCTATGCATGGGGACCTTTGACGTCCCCACGCCCGAAAACTGGAAACCCATTGGAATCATGGGTAATGTAGTCTCAAAGCCCCCCACATGTCCATAGGGAGTCTGCTAGACACTTCCAAATAGCACTTCCCTGAATTCAAAACAAACACCTATAACTTTACTAAAGTTGTTGATTATTTCCACTAGCTTTTTAGTTGATTCTCTAGGATTTTTTAAGTAGACCGTCATATTATCTGCAAAGAGTGATAGCTTAGTCTCTTCATTGCCTATTTTAATACCTTCAATTTCCTTTTCTTCTCTAATATACTGTTTATTATTTTTAGGAAAGGTTCTTCTATTCCTATACTTTCTAGTGTTTTCAATAGGAATGGGTCTTGTATTTTGCAAAACACTTTTTCAGCATCTATCGAGATAATCATGTGGTTTTTGTTGGTTTGCTTGTTGATATATGGTCAATTGTGTGGATGGTTTTCCTAATGTTGAACCATCCTTGCATTCCTGGTATAAATCCCACCTGATCATGATGGATAAACCCTCACGATCACTTGCTGGAGTCTTTTTGCTAATATTCTATTTAAGATTTTTGCATCTATGTTCATTACGGAGATTGGTCTGTAGTTTTCTTTCTCTGTTTTTGGTCTGCCTGGCTTTGGAATCAGTACCATATTAGTGTCATAAAAGGAATTTGGTAGAACTCCTTCTTTTCTTATTATGTCAAATAATTTGTATAGTATTGGAATTAGTTGTTTTTTGAATATTTGATAGAATTAATTGTTCTTTGAATGTTTGATAGAGTTAATTTGTGAATCCATCAGGCCCTGGTGATTTTTTCTTAGGGAGTTCTTTGGTGGCTTGTTCAATTTTCTTTTTCTGATATTGGATTATTTAAGTATTCTGTTTCTTCTGTTGTTAATCTAGGCAATTTATATTTTTGTAAATATTCATCCATATCACCTAGATTCCTCTATTTATTGCCATATAATTGAGCAAAATAGTTCTTAATGATTGCTTTAATTTCCTCTTCATTAGCGGTGAGGTCTCCCTTTTCATCTTTGATACTGTTAATTTGGTTTTCTGCTTTACTTTTTTTTAATTAGATTTACCAGTACTTTGTCTATTTTATCTGTTTTTTCAAAGTACCAACTTCTAGTTTTGTTTATTTATTAATTCAATAGTTCTTTTACTTTCTATTTTATTAATTTCTCCTTTGATTTTTAGTATTTCTAATTTTCCTTATCTCGTTTAATCAGATGTATTTTTGCTTTAGCCTTGTCTGAGATTATGAGTGCTACTCCTGCCTTCTTAGTCTTGGTTGCAGCTCAATAGATTCTGCTGTAGCCTCTTACCTTTACACCCTGAGTGTCTCCACTTCCCTCAAGTGTGTTTCTTATAAACAACATATGGTAGGATTCTGGTTTTTAATCTATTCTGCCATCCACTTCCATTTTATGAGTGAGTTCATCCCATTAATATTCACAGTTATGATTACCATCTGTGTATTCTGTGTAGATAGAAAATGTGTACCCCTGAACTACATTACCCAGCATCCCTTTCCTTTTTGTCCATAAGTTGCATGCTTACATTGTATAGATAAATGTTGGTGTGGCCCCATGTTCACTCTCTTCTCCCATGTGCATGTGCTGGGAAGCGGTCTCTTTACTAAGGCTATTATTTTCCTTTACTTCAAGGTATTATTAATAAATCTTATAAAAATATAATACTTGGAGTATTGGATATTAATTTTTAATCTTACATATTTGGCTACCACAACAGGACTTGAATTCTCAAATTTTCTTTACTCAGCCCCTAAGGAAAAATACTAAGCTTCCCTGGTGGAAGGGTTATATCCCACCATGAGAGCTGCACTCTCCCACCCCGTGGCCATGGCCTCACTTACTCACATCCCACTTGGGTTGCTCCCCAGCTGCCTCAGGCCTCTGTTTCCAGGCAATCAGAAATAATACCTTACTGGAATAATAATTACAGAAACAATAATAGGACTAATCAACTTTAGGACTGATAACAATTCTGGGATTATAAATCAGGCAATTGATAACTAAAACCAAATGACCCCACAACAGTATATTTTAAGTGGACCTTGTCCCCAAGATACTTAGGGTGCTAATGCCCTTCTGGGGAAGCCCAAGGAACTACCCAAAGTGAAGGTGTACGGGGTGGGGGTGGGTTGCTTGGGACACAGGAATCAGGATATAACATTTGATTTTCCAGACCCTGATGTCTTACTGCCTGTTGTCCCTATCCACTGCTCCCCCCCCCCATACTCATGAGCCCCATGTAACATTAAAGGTTGGTAACGCCTATTATGATTGTCTTTTGGACGCTGGAGCACACCTGATTCAGATTGCAATTCCATTGGCTCAGTAAATGTAGTGGTGGTATCAGGGACTCCCCTAAAGGTTCCAAAGCTTTGCCCTAGGATGGTGTCTGTAGGACCCTTGACCATGGAGCATTCTTTCCTCTTGATGCCTGGCTCCCCTTTAAATTTGCTGGGGAGAAATCTTTATGCAAGCTTAGAGCCACAATAACTTCCTCTCCAGATGGCTGCATGTCAATGGAATTGCCCGAGAAATCCTTAAAATTGCTCCCTATACTTCTTTCAGACAATCATGAGATGAAGGAATCTCCCACTTTTGAAATCCCAGCTATCTGAAAGAAGTACTTAAGAGTCACAATGAATTGCTCGCCTAATGGCTCTATCTCATTAGAATTACCAGAGGAAACTTTAACTTTGCTCCCGGTCCTCCTTTCAGATGTACAGGAACCTCTGACTTTTCAAATCCCCACTGATATTCCTGAGTCTCTCTGGGCCACATCATCTTCTGATGTTGGCCTACTTAAATAAATCAGCTGTCCCTGTCCAAATTAAAACAAAATCTAGCCCACCTCCTTCTATTCCTCAGTACCTTCCCTTGAATAAATTCACTAATTGACCAAGGCATCATAATTCCCTTTAAATCTGAATATTCTATGCTATTCTATGCCCATCCTGCCTGTTAAAAAGCCAAAATTGGGGCCTGATGGCAAGCATCTCTATCAATTCATCCAGGATTTGAGGGCTATGAACAATCACATTATAAAGAGACACCCTGTAGTTTTCCAACATAAACACTAGTATTTCTTCTATTCCTAGAATAGCTACATACTTTACTGTAGTAGACTTAAGCTCCACTTTCTTTTCTATACTGATACATGAGGATTCCAGACATATCTTTGCTTTCACCTAGTGGACCTGGGCTCATTTGTCCCAAGGGTTCGTGGGTAGCCCTATGTTATTAACACAATTCTTAACTGCCAATATGGATGCCACTAAATTTAAATATAGCCATTTAATTAAATATATGGATGATTTGCTCTTGGCTTCACCAAATGCTACAGCATGGCAGGAGGATAGAAAGTATCTCCTTTTGGAGCTACATAAGAGAGGGGCTACAAGGTCTCCAAAGACAAAGTTCAGTGGTATCTCCCCAAAGTACAATATTTAGGTTTCATTTTAACTTCTGGGTCCCATTTTATTTCTCCTAAGCGTATTGAAAGTATCCAAAAATTAAACACTCCTACCACTAAAAAGTAATTGAGGGCGATTCTTGGAGCAATGGGATTTTGTCAGCAGAGGAGCCTTTGCTATGGAGAAATCACTAAACCCTCTTGTATCACTCACAAAATACTCAGTCCCTGAACCATTTAAATTGGAAATGGAACGCCTAAAAGCTCTTTCAAATTTAAAACAGGCTATCCTGTCTGCCCCTGTTCTAGGCATCCCAAATTATGATAAACCATTTACTTTATATGTCCATGAACAGAAAGGTGTAGCTTCAGGTGTTCTAACTCAACTTTTGGGACCTATTCAATGCCCAGTAGCCTATTATTCGACCCAACTGGGCCCAGTAGCTTCAGGAGCACCACAATGCCTTAGAGGAGTAGCTGCCACAGCTTTATTAGTAACCAAATCTGCTGATCTAGTATTAGGATGGCCTCTGACCATAATTTGCCTACATGAGGTCGAGGCATTGTTATTAAGACACAGGATACAGGAATTTACCAATCAAAGGATTATGAGATTCGAGATAACCCTGTTGAATAATGAACATGACACATTAAAATGCTGTGGAGTTCTTAATCCTGCAACCTTGCCCCCTGATTTGTCAACTTCCATAGACCCTTTACACAATTTTATATCTTTAGTGTCCATTGCTGATAAACTTCGTAATGATTTACTGGATACCCCTTTGGATAATTTGGATTTAGGAGTTGTTGTAGTTACCAAATTTGATACTCTGTGGTCAATTTCCTTCCTCTCAAATGTAAATTCACAAGGTGCAGAACTCACAGCTTTGAAACATGCCTGTATCATTGCAAAGGATAAAAGGGTCACGATTTACATGGACTCCCTTTACGCATTCGGCATATGTCATGCTGTTGGCATAGTATGGCTTCAGAGGGGATTCTTAACATCAGCTGGAAAATGTATTGCCAATGCATACATTATTACCAAAGCCATAGCTATTGTTCACTGCTCTGCACATACACGTGGCACTGACCTTGTCTTCAGGGGAAATAACCAAGCAGATATCACAACCAAACTAGCAGCCTTGGAAGGACCTGAATTAATTTTGCCACTAACAATTACTGATGATTTGGATCTATCCCTTTCCTATAATGCCAAGAAAGTAGAAAAATGGAAGAAAAAATTTAAAGCCAAACAAATTAATGGAGTATGGGTATCATCAGATGACAAAACCCCTGCTCCCTAGAACTTTATATAACCAAATTTGTCACTCCATCCATAAACATGTATAATAAATGAGGTCAGGGGCCTTAGGCTGGTAATAAAGGCTAGAAGGAGGAAGGTGCTAGTTGAAAGGATGGAATGAGCTGTACTTGGGCTGGGCTTGAAATTTGTTGTAAATGTATCAAGGATCCAACCCAGGTAACTGAACGACAAGTGAAACTCACTACTAGATACCAGGCTCCTTTAAGATATCAGATTACCAGCCCCTTCCCTGCTGAGGAAGCAGCTTCCTATTGTTGAATGGTAAGCTTACAGGAAGTGGGTGTTGAACTTCCTGTCCTTCAGCAATGGAGTTTCTTCCAGCTGAAACTGCTCAGAACCCTTCCAGTTGCCTGTGCCTATGTGGCTCTAGATGGTAGGTAAATAACCACTGAGATCTTTGGTTAAGGCTAAGGGGTTTATTAATAACAGAGTGAAGGGAACAAAGCAGTGGAAAGAGGGTTAGGAAGTACTGAGATCTAAGGATGAAAGGTTTATCTGAGTAAGGTTGCTAATAGGTCTTGTCTGAATTGTCTTCTGCTAACCCAGGGCAAGCAGCCCTGGGTCAGAGTGATGTGGTCTCTGGAAAATAAAGTTGATCTTTGACTAAAGGATTTGCCAGTTGTGCTAATAGTATTGGTAAATTGTTCTGCAGGATTGGTTTAAACTCTCTTCTAGGCCTAAGTTACCCACGTTCTCACTCCCACCACCCAGAGCCCCAGGGGGTAAGGGATAAGTGAGTAATCAGGGGAGAAGTCAGGGAAAGAACCAAACCCAGCCCTGGGTCTCCAGGGCTTTATATACTCTTGGCTCAACTGGCAGTTGGTGCTTTGCCCTATGGCTCATGCCACTATCAACATTCCAACCACTACAGGTTATGGCAAGTTAAAGATGAAATTAATCTTATTTTTCGGCAAGTAGCCTCTATATTTTACCTCTGTGATTGTGATATATTTATATATATATATATATACATACATATATGTATGTGTATATATATATATTTTTTGATATTTTTCATTATTGTTTTTCTACCTTCATGTGCGATACAGTGTTTGATTTTTTTCTCTCATTTTTTTTTGTATTTGAAGCACATGTCACCAATATTGAAAAGATTTTTTTTTGAAAGGACTACGTAGTTTATTGCAAATATTAATAATATGAAAAAATGTTTTGAACAATAACGCATGTATAACCCAGTGGAATTGTTCATCAGCTCTGGGAGGGCAGAGGAAAGAGGGGAGGGAAAGAACGTGAATCATGTAACCATGGAAAAATATTCTTAATTAATTAATTTTTAAAAAAGAAAGGACTGAGTAGGACTGTCAGCTCATTTCTATAGGTCAAAAACATTTCTGTAGGCCAAAACCAAAGGAGTTTTTTTTTTCCAAAGCACACTAGGCAATATTCCACTGAGAATTAATAAGGTATTGCCTTTTATCTTCTTAGGGTTCCTATTGCTTATACCCATACCCTATAGGGAGAGACAAGATAACCCACCATTCCAAACAAAGGCTCACTTTCCTATAAATTATTTGAGTTAATTGTGAAACTCTCAATCTTTTTCCTATTTTTTACAGAATAAATATGGCATGATATAGAGAGAACATCAGATTTTGAGTCAAAACATCTCCATTTGAATCCAGCTCTCCCATTTATCAGTCTGTGTGGTCTTGGGCAAATCACTTAAACTCTCTTGACATGCCTGCAAAAAGGGGATCACAATGTTTGCACTACCTACTTCACTATTTTTTTTAACATTTATTAATATTCATTTTTAACATAGTTACATGATTTATGCTCCACCTTTCCCCTTCAACCCCCGCCCCCGCACCCCCCCCCCCACCCTTGGCCGATGCGCGTTTCCACTAGTTTTGTCATGTGTCCTTGAACAAGACCAATTTCCAAATTGTTGGTAGTTGCATTGGTGTGGTAGTTTCGAGTCTACACCCTCAGTCATGTCCACCCCGACCCATGCATTCAAGCAGTTGTTTTTCTTATATGTTTCCTCTCCTGCAGTCCTTCCTCTGAATGTGGGTAGCTTTCTTTACCATAAATCCCTCAGAATTGTCCTGGGTCATTGTATTGCTGCTGGAACAGAGGTCCATTACATTCAATTTTACCACAGTATATCAGTCTCTGTGTATAGAGTTCTTCTGGCTCTGCTCCTTTCGCTCTGCATCAGTTCCCAGAGGTCTCTCCAGTTCGCCTGGAACTTCTCCAGTTTATTATTCCTTTTAGCAAAAAAAAAAAAAAAAAAAAAAAAAAAAAAAAAAACATCAAGCCATTCCCCAATTGAAGGACATACCCTCCTTTTCCAATTTGTTGCCACCACAAAAAGCGCAGCTATGAATATTTTCGTACAAGTCTGTTTATCTATGATCTCTTTGGGGTACAAACCCAACAATGGTATGGCTGGATCAAAGGGCAGGCATTCTTTTATAGCCCTTTGAGCATGATTACAAATTGCCAGCCAGAATGGCTGGATCAGTTCACAACTCCACCAGCAATGCATTAATGTCCCAATTTTGCCACATCCCCTCCAACATTCATTACTCTCCCCTTCTTTCATTTTAGCCAATCTGCTAGGTGTGAGGTGATACCTCAGAGTTGTTTTGATTTGCATTTCTCTAATTATTAGAGATTTGGAACACTTTCTCATGTGCTTGTTGATACTTTTGATTTCTTTACCTGAAAATTGCCTATTCATGTCTCTTGCCCATTTATCAATTGGGGAATGGCTTGATGTTTTATACAATTGCTTTAACTCCTTGTATATTTGAGTGATTAGACCCCTGTCAGAGTTTTTCGTTATAAAGATTTTTTCCCAATTTGTTGTTTCCCTTCTGATTTTGACTATATTGTTTTTGTTTGTACAAAAACTTCTTAGTTTAAAATAGTCAAAGCCATTTAATTTACATTTTGTAATTTTCTCTAGCTCTTGCTTGGTTTTAAAGTCTTTCCTTTCCCATAGATCTGACAAGTATACTATTCTGTGTTCACTTAACATGTTTATAGTTTCCCTCTTTATATTCAAGTCGTTCACCCATTCTGAATTTATCTTGGTGTAGGGTGTGAGATGTTGATCTAGACCTAATCTCTCCCATATTGTTTTCCAAATTTCCCAGCAGTTTTTGTCAAATAGTGGATTCATGTCCCAAAAGTTGGGCTCTTTGGGTTTATCGTACACTGTCTTGCTGATGTCATTTATCCCCAGTCTATTCCATTGATC
>NC_058130.1:639218143-639504944 GCF_016433145.1 Gracilinanus agilis | reverse complement strand
GGTGTTTTCCTTTCTTGATCGAATGCCGCAGGTGTTCTATGAATCCTTTCAATGTCTATATTGCTCTCTTGTTGTAGGTCTTCAGGGCAATTTTGCTGAATTATTTCTGTTAGTATAGAGTCCAGGTTTTTATTGATTTCTGGTTTTTCTGGAAGACCAATTATTCTCAAATTGTCTCTTCTAGACCGGTTTTCTTGGTCTGTCACTCTCTCATTGAGATATTTCATGTTTCCTTCTATTTTTTCAGTCTTTTGGCTTTGTTTTATTTGTTCTTGTTGTCTTGAGAGATCATTAGTTTCTACTTGCTCAATTCTAGCCTTTAGGGATTGATTTTCGGCTATAATTTTTTGGTTTTCGGCCATAATCTTCTGGTAAACGGCCATAATCTTTTGGTTTTCGGCCATAATCTTCTTGTTTTCAGCCATAATCTTCTGGTATTCCTTTTCAATCTGGTCATTTCTTGTGTTCAATTTGCTTATCAGTTCATTTGGTTTCTGAGCCTCGCTTTCCAGTTGCAAGATTCTACCTTTTAAACTGTTATTTTCTTGCCAGATCTCTTCCATTTTCCTCAAAATCTCAGATTTGAACTCTTCCATTTTTTAACTGTTTTGATTTTTGCAATAGAACAAGCTAAGATGTTCATTTGCCTAACATATGAATATGTACCCAAAAAGCTTTGGACTATGGCAACCTGCCTCTAGTTATTTAAATATCTGAATCAAATAAAATGGACCACAAAGGAGCACAGAAGTTAACCTGCAAGTGCCAAATGAGCACAAAGGTAAAAGAGACTAAACCAGTCCTACAAGGATTGATGACATTCTGCGCAAAGAGCAGCACAAGGACTTGATCCTGTGTGAGACTTGAGGTTGAGGCTGTTTAACATGTGTTAAATGCAGGACTTTCTTATATCACATGCTCTATCAAGTACATAACATGGATTGTTCTGGTTTCAGACCAGGGAATGCTATTTCCCATTTGTTTCAAGATCTACTCTCTTTTTCTATTTTCTTTCATGATGTGACAACTTAATGTAGTGTCCAGACTGCTAAATTGGGTTAGTGAATGATTGTCATTACAGGCTTATCAGACATAGATCAATACAAGATCCTGTTGTGATTTGTGAATTTTTTTTCTTCCTTGAACTTTTCATGTCTTTGATATTTTATATTTCACTCAGAGTTTTTTTTTAAATTTCTTTGGATTCTTTGATATTTTTGATAATTGATTTTATATGCCTTATGACTCAATCTTGTATCCCTGCATGATTCCTTTATGCATCCCTGTATCCTCCTCAGGGGGGAAGATGTCATTATCCTCCTCATGGGGGACTTTGTTATTGTTGTGAACTTTGCTTTGAATTTGAGCCTAATTTGGAACAAGAGACTACCTCCCAGAATCCAGAAGGTGAACTTTTTGGAGAAGGTACCACGAAGATGCTTGCAGAGACCACATGCTACACCAAAAGATCCATAGTAAACATTGAGATATGGTGAATTTGAACTATGGGGCGGGGGGGGGGGCGGGGTTTGAATGCATTTGTTTTGAATATACACTCTTATTCCAAAAGGGGACTGCCCTCAATTGGCTTTTTGTCAATGGACCTAACATTGTTTTTTTCTTTTTCTTTTATTTCCCTCTTATCCCCAAATTATTATAATGTCCCTTTAAAAACTATAATATTGTATGGACCTCTAGTTAAACTTATAAGTTAGTTATGTTTCCATCATCCATTAGGGAGACTAATCTCCCAAAGGATCACAGGAGGGAATGTGTAGATAGAAAATTCGTACCCCCGAACTGCATTACTCAGCATCTCTTTCCTTTTTGTCCCCAAGTTGCGTGCTTACGTTGTGTAGATAAATGTGGGTGTGACCCCATGCTTGCTCTCTTCTCCAGCATGCATGGTCTGGGAAGCAGTCTCTTTCTGAGGCTATTATTTTCCTCTGTTTCAAATTATTATTAATAAATCTTATAAAAATACAATACTTGAAGTATTGGATATTAATTTTTAATCTTACAATTCCCCTGCATTTTGATTTCCTCCTTTAATCCTGACTCTTCTTCTTTCACTCTTTCCCTCCTCTCCAGTGTTTTGTTTTTAGTCAGTCTCCTCCTTTATTATTTCCCTTTCTACCTCCTCCCTTCTTATTTCCCTCTCACTATAGGTTCTCATTATAGGTTCTTTTGGTCTACACCTTCTAAACCTTTCCCACCCATGTATTATTCTTCTCCCCACCACCCTATTTCTTATTCCCCTTCTATTTCTCTACAGGGTAAGTTAAAATTATATACCCCAATGAATCTGGCTGTTCTTCCTTCTCTGAGCCAATTCCAATGAGAGTAAGGTTTAAGTGTTAACTATTATAAATAAAGTTATGTGTGTGTTGTTATGAGTAAGATTAGATTAGCTAGTTATTAGGTATTGATTATATATTGATTAGGAAGTACCTAGCAGGAAGGAGCTGGAACTGGGAATTAGCTAATCTAATCTTACTCATAACAGTGTGCAGAGGGCAAAAGGCATGGGACAGCAGAGTAAGGAATTCTAGAATTCTACTGGGGAGAGTCAGTCTTTTTACCTGGAGAGGGACTGGATATCTTCCTTTGCTGGCTGTGGTATGTTTGGACTTCTCCATCCTACTTGCTTTCCTGTTACCTGATTAAACATCTACTAAGCTTCCTGAGTGATCCTGTACAGCTGAGCCATCTGTCTGTGAGAATCTGATTGGAATCCTTTTAGATCCAAAACCTCTCCTTGGAGCCCTGTCCTGCCTAGCTGCCTAACTTTCTCCATTACCAACAAAAGAAGAGGGGTTGTTTGGATTAGTGTAGGATAATTCTGTTAGGGTCTGGGTCCCTAGATAGAGAGGTGAGCTCAGTGTAGCCAATTCCACAAAGACCCCTGTTGACAGGACATTTAGATCTTGTGGGGCTTAGATAGAAACATTAGTTTGTTATCCAATTACCTTTCTCTTTCCCTTGTTAAAATTAAACACCTTTTATATATCATCTAAGTGGGTGTATGTTTCATCTTAGAGTCTGGCTCTGCCAGCTCTGTGCTTGGGTGGCTTTCCCAGAACCCAGGTTACTCTTCTGAATCAACTGGTCTAAATAGCATCCTATCCCATCCCCAAAACCTACCTCATTTCATACCCATCACCAATCTCTTCCTCCCTTGTATTATATTGGTCTTCTTCCCTCTGCCCCCATGCTTGTTTCCGTGATATATTTTACATCACTTTTCCCATTTCTCTTTTTATTATCCTCTTTTCACCCCTAGTTTTATTTTTTATATATCATCCTAAACAGCTTACTACCATATCCTCTAATTATATTTCTTCTAACTACCAGAATAATGGTAACAATTTTTCAGAATTACAGAAACCATCATCTTTCCATATAAGAATACAAGCCATTTGACCTTATTGAAGCCCTTAAATTTTTTTCTCTTTCTTTTTATGCTTCTCTTGAATTTTGTATTTGGGCATCAAATTTTCCATTTAAGTCTGGTCTTTTCTTTAGGAATGCTTGAAAATCTATAATTTTCATATATATGGTTATATATGAATTATATATATGAAGTATATATATGAAATATATATATATGATTACAGTAAATAATCATAATTTCTCTTGAAAGAATATAGTCAGTTTTGCTGGGTAGTTAATTCTTGTTTGTAAACCCATTTCTCTTGCCTTCCAGAATATCATATTCCAAGCCTTCCAATCTTTCAATGTGGAAACTGCCAAATACTGTGTAATCATGACTCAGGGCTCCATGATATTTGAATTGTTTCTTTCTAGCTCTTTGTAATATTTTTCTCCTTGGCCTTGAAAGCTCTGAAATGTGGCTATAATGTTCCTGGGAGTTGTCATTTAGGGATTTAATGCAGGGAGGTTATCTGTAGATTTTTTCAAATCTCTATTTCAAGAATATCAGGGCAGTTTTCTTCGATGATTTTTTTTTTTTTTGGTCATGACTTTTGGTTAGTCCAATAATTCTTATATTGTCTCTCCTGGATCTGTTTTCCAGGTCAGTTGTTTTTTCAATGAGGCATTTCTCATTTTCTTCTATTTTTTCATTCTTTTGATTTTATATTATTGTTTCTTGATGTCTCTTGAAATTATTAGCTTTTTATTTGCCCTACTCTAATTTTTAAAGACTGAATTTTTTCCATAACATTTTGGAATTTTCCATTTGGTCCATTCTTCTTTTTAAGCCATTTTTTTCTTCCTTTGACTTTTTTGCCTCATTTTCCAGTTGATCAATTCTGGCTTTTAAGACAGTTTTCTTGTTTTGATTCATGTGCCTCTGTTTCCAAATGACAAATTTTGCTTTTTAATTTGTTATTTATCTTTTCCCATTTTTCTTCAACCTGTCTTTCTTAATTTTTGAATTTCTTTTAGAACTATTCCAGAGACTGAGTACAATTCCCTGTTTTGTTTTGTTTTTGAGATTTTGCTTGAAGTTCCTTGCATCCTGTCATCCTCTGTTGGTTCTATTCTTTGGTCTTTATCACCATAGAAACTTTCAGTCATTACTTTCTTTTTTTCCTATTGTTTACTCATTTTCCCCTTCCATGGACTGTAAACTAGCCCATCCCTTGGTTTACAGGACCAGGGTGTTTGAACTGCTCTGCCCTGGAGTGGAATTTTCAATCTTCTCTCTCTTCTGGTATACTGGATTAGACCAGTTGAGCTAACCTGCTGAGCTAATCTGCCCTGGGGCCAAATCTTTCGCCATAGCCAGCCACTTGGGAAGGCCCAGAGTGGCCAGCTAGCTCTGCCAGCTGCTGTCAGAGCCTTGGACCTTGCATGGTGGATCTGAGGAGGTCCTTCATGGTTGCAGCCCTGCCCTGTGATCCCACAGTCAGCCTGCATCTAAATGCAGGTCTCAGTGTGTTATGTGGGGGGAGGGGAGGGTTCAGCCAGCCCAGTCTTATTTCCCATCTTTCCCTTACATCATGGAAATTGACTCTCTTTGTCTCTCTCTCTCTCTCTCTCTCTCTCTCAATCCCTACCTTTTAAGTTGCATTCAATAGGAGAGTCCTGTGACTCTGTCTTGTTTTTGTTTTGTTTTGTTTTTAAACCCTTACCTTTTGTTTTGGAATCAATACTATGTATTGGTTCAAAGGCAGAAAAGCAGTAAGGGCTAGGCAATGGGGGCTAAGTGACTTGCCCAGGGTCACACAGCTAGGAAGTATCTGAGGCCAGATTTGAACCTACGACTTCCCATCTCTAGGCCTGGTTCTCAATGCACTGAGCCACCCAGCTTCCCCCAACTCCGTCTTATTGTTGGGTTTGGATTTCTGTCTTTTTTGAAGCACTTTTTAAAGATTGGTATAGAAGGTTAGTTAGAGAGGTTTAGGCTTTTGCTGCTTCTAAGCTGCCATCTTGACTCTGCCCAAAATGTAACTTTAAAAAAATGACTTGCTTCTCTGATTTTTTTCATGTTGTCACAGGAAGAGCCAGGTCTCAGGACAACATACCCTTTCTTCCTTACCCTATGGCTGTCTAGCATACTTTTCCCCTCTTCTTTTTTTCTGTACTATTTCTCTTGGTGATCTCACCAGTTCTAATCATTTAAATAATCATCTTTTTGCAGATGACTTTCAAATTTATTTAACTAGACCTAACCTCTCTCTTGACCTCTAGTCTTTCATTTCCAACTGCCTATTCCCAAACTGTCTCTTAAGATGTCTTAAACTTTAACAAATTCTGAACTCATTATCTTTTCTCTCCCCGTACGTCAACCTTTTAATTTTCTTCACCTGCGTACTATTGTGCATTCTCCCAGTCAACCAGGCCTACACCCCAAGTATCATTATTGAACCCTCTATGTCCCCTGTCATATCCAATCAGATTCTAAGTCCCATCATTTCTCTCCCCTCAACATTTCTCACACCCCAATGCAGGCTCTCCTTACCTCATACTTGGGCTATTGCAATGGCCATCTGGTTGGTCTCCTGCCTCAAGTCTCCCCACTCCAGTCCATCTTCTACATTGCTGTGTCAAATTAATCTTCCCAAAGTACAAGGTTGACCATGACATCTCTTTTATTTTATCAACTCCAGTGTTGCCTTTTGCTTCCAGGTTCCAATAAAAAAATCCTCTGATTGACCTTTAAGACCTTCCAAAACCTGGTCTCTCCAACATTTCTGGTCTTCTTACACTTTATACCTTCCTCCTGAACTCTCTGACCTAGTGAAACTGACCACCTGGCCATTTCTCACACAAGAGACTCTACCTCCTAAGTCTGAGCATTTTCCCCTAAATCTGGAGTTTTCCCATCTCCTTATTTATCTCTCCTTCAAGCTCCAGCTAAAATCCCACCTTCTGCAAGAAACCTTACCTGAATGAATTCCCCAAATGGTAGTGCCTTGTCAGTGTTGATGATTTCAAATTTATTATCTCTCCAATCAGCCTATCAATTCCTTGAGAAACAGAGATTATCTTTTGCCTTTCTTTTAAGATGTTTTATTTTATTTTATTCTGTGTTATACATGTATTATCACACAAAATGTATTTCTATATTACTCATTTTGTAAGTGTATAATAATCTTATAAAACCAAAACAAATAAGTAAGTGTTAAATCACATGTTTTCATCTGTATACCTACTCCAACAGTTCTTTCTCTGGAGGTAGATAACATTCTTTTCATAAGTCTCTCAGAATTGTTCTGGATTATTGTATTGTTGATAGCTAAGTCTATCACATCTGATCATTCCAAAATACAGTCATCCCTCTCTATATGGCAGCCGTTTCACTTATTGGAGCTTCACTGTATTACAGTTGCTTTTTTTTTAAAGATCTAATTCTGTAACATGGAGTTCCACTTATTGTGGCACACTGTTACCTGATGGAATGAAAAGTAATCAACCATAGCTCTGTGTTCTGTCTCCTGGGCGCTGATTGGCTCAGTAACTGTAGATTAATAAGAGTGTGGAAAAGGTTTATAGGAGAGTGGGAAGAGTTTATAAAGCCTTAATATATATATAATAAATAATGTATATAATATATAATAATAAAATATAATGCCACTACATGATAGATTTTCACCTATCATGGGGATCTCTGGAACGTAATTTCTGCAATAGGTGAGGGATCACTGTATTGCTGTCACTGTGTACAATGTTCTTCTGGTTTTATTTGTTCCACTTTATATCAGTTCATATAGATCTTTCCAGCTCTTTCTGAAATGATCCTATTCATCATTCCTTATATCACAATTTGTTAACCCATTCCCCAATTGAGGGACATCTCTTTAGTTTCCAATTCTTTGCCACCACAAAAAGAATAACTATGAATATTTTTGTATAAGCAAGTCCTTTCCCATTTATAAAAAAATCTCTTTGGAATGCAGACCTAGTAGTGATATTGCTGGATCAAAGGATATGCATTCTTTTATAGTCCTTTGAGCATAATTCCAAATTGCCCTCCCGAATGGTTGGATCAATTCACAACTCCACCAGCAATGCATTTATCCCAATTTTTCCACATCCCCTCCAACATTTATCATTTTCCTTTACTGTCATATTGACCAATTTCCAGTGGCACCACAAAGTTGTTTTTTTTGCATTTCTCTTAATCAAGAGTGATAATCATATGATTATCAATAGCTTTGATTTTTTTACCTGAAAATTGCCTATTCATATCCTTTGACCATTTGTCAATTGGTGAAAGACTTGTATTCTTATTAATTTGTCTTAGTTCTTTATTTTTTGAGAAATGAGACCTTTATTGGAGAATTTTTTTGTAAAATTTTCCCCAGTTTATTCTTCCCCTTCTCTGTATCTCCCTTGTGACAATGTGCTGTAGTCTCTTTGCTAGTATTTTATTTAAGGTTTTTGCATCAATATTCATTTTGTTTTGTAATTTTCCTTCTCTGTTTTTAGTCTGCCTAGTTTAAGTATCAGCACCATATTTGTGTCATAAAAAGATTTTGTTAGGATTCTTTTGCTTATTTTGCCAAAGAGTTTGTATAGTATTGGTATTACTTGTTCTTTAAATGTTTGATAGAATTCACTTATGAATCCATCCAGTCTTGGTGATTTTTTCTTAGGGAGGTCATTGATGACTTGTTAAATTTTTTTATGAGATGGGATTATTTAAGTATTCTATTTCCTCCTTTGTTAATTGAAGCAATTTATATTTTTGTAAATATTCATCCATTTCATTAGATTATAAGATTTACTGTCATTATTAGGCAAAATAGCTCCCTTTTCATTTTTCAGACTGGTAATATGAATCTCTTTTTCCTTTTTTATCAAATTAAACAAATACTCTTATTTTATTTGTTTTTTCATAGAACCTAGTCCTGGTTTTATTTATTAGTTCAATAGTTCTTTTACTTGCAATTTTATTAATTTCTCCTGCTTTTTTAATTTCAGTTGGAGCCGAATAGATTCTGCTTCAGTCCCTTACCTTTACTCTGTGTGTGTCTACCTGCCTCAAATGTGTTTCTTGTAAACAACATATGGTTAGGATTCTGGTTTTTAATCCACTCTGCTAACCATTTCTATTTACAGTATTTTTTAATGGGTGTTTTCATCAAGAATACTTGAAAGCCTTTTATTTCATCAAAGATATATTTTTTCATCACTCCAGGATTATTCTCAGCATTGTAGGATAAAAGTTATTCTTCGTTGCAAGTCTTATCTCTTTTGTCTTTTGGAATATTTCAGTGTTTTCATCATATCTTATTACACAGTAGTAGTTAGTATTCTATCACAATTATATACCACAATTTTTTCAGTCATTCCCCAACCGACGGGCATCCCTTCACTTTTCAATTCTTTGCCACCACAGAGGGCTGCTATAGATATTTTGGAATATAAGAGTTCCTTTCCTCTTTCCCTGATCTTGGGAAACAGACCAGTAAGTTTTACAATTCTGTGGATATAATTTCAAATTGCTTTCCAAAATGGCTGTATCACATCACAGTTTCACCAATAATGGATTAGTGTCCACATTTTTCCATATCCCATCCATTTGTCACTTTACTCTTTTGTCATTTTAGCCATTCTGGTGAGTGTGAAGTGATAACTTGGAATTGTTTTGGTTTGCATTTCTCTAGTCAGTATTGAACTTAGAGTATATACCTATATATGGCTTTGATTTTCTCTTCCAAAAATTCTCTTCATGTCTTTTGGCCATTTATCAATTGGGGGATGGCTCCTATTCTTATAAATTTAACAAAGTACACTGTATATTTTAGATGAGACTTCTATCTAAGAGGCTGCTTATCAAACTTTCCCCCAATTTTCTGCTTTTTTTTCTAATCTTAGCAGTGTTTATTTTATTTGTATAAAACCTTTTCAATTTAATGTATTTGAAATTATCCATTTTACAGTGCTCTCCATCTCTTGTTATATTCCTCTCCTATTCATAAATCTGATAATCAGCAGTATGTTCTCTGTATCTCCCTTTATGTCTGGTTCATGTATCCATGTTGATGTTATGTTGGTGAATGGTATAAGACAGTGATGGGCAAATTACAGCCCGCGGGCCAGATCCAGCCCCCTGAAACGTTCTATCTGGCCACGTGACATTATTTCTAATCTGACGAATATAATGAGTAGGATACAATAAAATGAAACTTTGAAAGAGTTGCCTTAGAAACAGACTGACAGATGAGCATTTCCTTTCCTTTGGCCCCCTCTTTAAAAGGTTTGCCCATCACTGGTATAAGACATTGATCTATACCTAGTTTCCTGCCAAGCTAGTTTCTAGATCATCCCAGCAATTTTTACCAAACAGTGATTTCTTATTCCCCAAAACCTAGAATCTATGGTTTTGTCAAGTACCAGATTACTATAATCTTTTACTTCTGTTTGTTTTATGTCTCTTCTGTTCCACTGATCTACCTTTCTATTTCTTAAGTTAGTACCAGATAGTTTTGATAATTACTCTTTTATAACAGGCCTTTTAAAAAAAATCATGGTTTTCAAATAGTTTCAATGATCCTTAAAATTTCTCTTCTTGACTTATTTTCCTGTCAGTTGTTTTTCATATCAAATCTCATATTTTTTCAGTTTTTTGTTTTAATTTTTCTTGCTGTCTCATGAAGTTATTGACTTCTGTTTGTATGTTTTGTTTCCCTACTTCTCAAAATGTCTTTTACTTTGGTAAAGTTTACTACTTTTTCTCCTAAGCTATTCTTATTTTTAATAATATTTTTTCCAATTACATATAAAAACAATTTTTAAACATTCATTTAAAAATTTTTTTGAGTTTCAAATTCTTTCCTTTATCCTTACCTGTTCTCTCTCTGCCATTCCCTCAAACCTCTTCACCATCTCTGAGACAGTAGTGGCATTGCTGGATCAAAGGGTAGGTATAGATTTAGAGCCTTTTGGGCATAGTTTCAAATTGCTTTCCAGAATGGTTAGATCAGATCACAAATCCACTAGCAGTACATTAGTGTCCTAAATTAGCTACAATCCCCTTCAACATTATTGCTTTCCTTTTCTGTCACATTGGCTAATTTGATAAGTATGAAGTGATACCTCAGAGTTGTTTTAATTTGCATTTCTCGAATCAAGAATGATTTAGAGTATTTTTTTTTCATATAACTATAGTTGACTTGGATTTCTTCATCTAAAAACTGCCTTTCATATCCTTTAACCAACTGGAGAATGGCTTGTATTTTTATAAATTTGACTTAGTTCTTTTATATTTGAGAAATTAGTCCTTTATCGGAGATACTTGCTATAAAAATCTTTTCCTGGGGGTAGCTGGGTGGCTCAGTGGATTGAGAGACAGACCTGGACATGAGAGGTCCTAGGTTCAAATCTGGCCTCAGACACTTACTGGCTATGTGAACCCTGGACAAACCACAACCCCCATTGCCTATCTCTTACCACTCTTCTGCCTTAGAATTCTAAGACGGAAGGTAAGGGATTTTTTTTTAATCTTTTCCTAGCTTTCTGCTTGCCTTTTAATCTCCATTACTTTGGTTTTGTTTGCACAAAAATGTTTTAATTTAATATAATCAACACTAAACATTTTACATTCTGTAATGCACTCTATCTCTTGTATGGTCATAAATTCTTCCCTTATCCATAGATCTAACAGGTAAACTATTCAATGCTCCCCTAATATGCTTATGGTATCACTTTTTATGTCTAAATCATGTACTCAGTGTTGGCCTTATCTTGGTTTACAGTGTGAGACTTTGGTCTGCCCCCTGTCTCTGCCATGCCATTTTCCAATTTTCCTGCAAATTTTGTCAAATAGTGAATTCTTGTCCCAAAAAGTTTGGATCTTTTAATTTATCAAACACTAAATTACTGGGGTCACTTATTACTAGATATTGAGTACTTAATCTGTTCCAATGATGCACTACTCTTTCTTAGCCAGTACCAGATTGTTTTAATGATTATTGCTTTGTATTATAGTTGAGAACTCCCTGCTGAACTTTACTGGGGCTAGGTTTATTGCTAGCTTGTATTGGGTTGAGGCCTCTTTGATTGGAGGGGATTGCCCTTCCACTGATAGGGTGTAACCCACCCTTGCTCAGGCTGCCTACCCTGAACTGTGCTTCTGTCCCAACCCAGGGAGACCCTTTTCCCCTAATGATTCTCTAAGCTTTTCTGTGTTGGAATACTGCTTCACTGCTCCAAAATTTGGTAAAAGGATTTGTTTTAAAGTGGTTTGAAAGGGAATTTGGAGGAGATCAGGCAAATTCCTGCTTCACTCCACCATCTTTATATATATAGGAAGGATATAGTTGGCCTTCCTTTACCCCAGCCTCAATGCTGCTTGGCTTTTGTGGATTAGCTATATAATAGATAGAGATAGAGAGAAGACAAACTGTATTGTTGAAAGGAAGTGGACTAGTGAATGATTTATGAATCCACAAATCAAAGGAACTGGGCTATTTTTGCTCATATATTCTTTAATGTTAATGTCTATCCTCCTGTCACTTTTTAGAAGGATGAGTTCATCCAACAACAGATTTTGAAATCTCCCAGAAAATCTTCCAGGAAATCCACCAAAGGAAGCATAACATCTAAAAAGTTGGCCAGGAAGAATGAGCCTCTCACTGAAAGTGTAGAGCCAGAAGTCACTGGGAAGAGGTGGGTACAATTACAAAGAAAATTACTATTCTGTTTTTACCACTCAGACATTATTGGAATGGAAACAATTGTATTTTCATTATCCACAAATACCACATTTGAAGGATTTTCACATTCAATAAAAACTTGGAATTCAGTAGTATGCCTACATCTAACACTACTCAATTAAGAGTAAGTAGTGAAATAGGTAACTGCCTACATAGGGTGATAATCACAACTAGGGCACACCCACACACCCACAAGTGACAGGAGTGACATAGGTTAACTGGGGACCTGCACAAGAGATTTGGGAATTAGGTGAAACACACTAGTTGGTAAGATGACAGTTGGCAGTTACCGGTTACCACAAAACCAGGGAAAACCAAAGGTGAAGGTTATTCTCTTTTGTGGCTCTATACTGGGTGTTAAGGAAGGCTACAGGAAGTAGGTAAAAACAGTTTAATGTTGTAAGTTGAGGGAAAGTGATGTGGGAGAGGATCAATCTATACTTTACAGCTATGGGATAAACCCAAGGCTGGAGGTCTGGGAATCACTACACTAACACTATAGTATAGTAGGCAGCCAGGACACAAGGGGAAAGGGTTTCTTACAAAGATGTCCTTGGGCTGTTGATCGGATGTATCAGCTTGTCCCAGGAGCACAGGTAAACAGCCAAGTAAATCCACTGGGAAGTCAGGGAGAAAGATTTATCTTGTATATCCACCATATAAGACAGCTAATCTCAACCTGAACTTCTTGAACTTGCTAGATGATATGATGACCTTGCAGATGCTTCCCAAAGCACAGAGATAACCCAAAAAAACCACAGGATCTTTGGTCAGTAGCTATATCTCCAATCTCTCCAAACCAACTGCCATTAGAGAGAGTCCTCTGGGTAATGTCCCTCAGCCGCATTCCAGGTTTGGAATGTTTAAGCTCCTGCCAGCCTGCCTAGCTAAATCTGCTTCTTACTCTTAAATTCTATTTTCTTCTAACAGTAGGTCCAGATATTGCTATTGTTAAAGGAAGAGTTCTTTTGAATTCTAGAGTACTATGTCTTACTAAAGTCTTAAGAATTCTCAGAGAATCAATCTTGCTCTTAAGCAACAAATAATAATAGTCATTTTATTTCATTCCTTTTCTTTTTCTTAACTTTGCCCTTTGCTTATCCTTCACAATCAGTGAATCTTATTTCTAAGAATTGTTATTTTCAGTTAAATTCAACAAACAATTATGAAGTACCTACTGCATATAAGGCACTATGTTTAAAAGCTAAGGATAAAAAGACCCATGAAGGATCTGATTTAAAGGAACTTAATTCATGGAGGCAAAAAATGGAATATTTAATTTGGGGTGTGGTTGGTAGTTTAGTTTTGGTTCTTCGTAGTAGAATATAAATGCCTTGAGGGAAGAAGTTTTTATATTTGTTTTTTGTTTACTCAGTATCTGGCGCAACAGGCAAGTAATAAACGCTTATTCATCTTAATTTAATTGAATTTAGGTGAAACATTTATGTGAAATGTAGTATTCAATAAAAGAAAATAGATAGATTAAAAGATAGATGGTAGTCACATTTTGGAGGGCCTTATATGCCAGGATGTAAGAATTTCTGTTTTTTGCTAGGGGCAATAGGGTGTGCTGATTGTATTTGAATAGTGAAGTAACATGGTCAGACCTGGGCATTAGTAAGATTTTTTTATGATTTTGCAGAGGATGAATAGGAGGAAAGACTAGAAGCAGGGAGGGCATTTACAAGGTTTTTCCCTTAGATGGGGGAAAACATGATCATGAACTATACAGGGTAATAGATGTAGAAAGAAAGGGGACCAATATGAGAGATTGTGTTGAGACAGACTTAACAGTACCCTTGTAACTGATTGGAATTGGGAGGAGAGGAAGAAGGAATAGTCAAAGATACAAGGTTGTGAACCTGAGTGAAATAGCCAGTAGGAAATTGATGATAATTGGCCTGAAGATCAAGACAGACCTGCAGGCTTTTTTGATCTGTGAATAATCTGCAGAAAAAAAATGTAAAGAGAGGGAGAAAAAAGGGCCCAGGCTGGAGCCTCTGAAATCCATCCACAGTTAGGGGGTGGTATGAGGCAGATATTGAATCAGCAAAAGAGACTGAATAGTCAGACAGTAGGAGAACCAGGAAAGACCAGTTTCCTGAAAATCCAGAGAAGAAAGAATATCCAGGAGGTTAAGAGGAATTCTCTAGAAAGGACAAGAAGGATAAAGGATTAAGTAAAGGCCCTTATATTTAGTAATTAAAAGATCATTATTAACTTGGGAGAGAGAAGTTTCAGTTGAGTGATGAAATAAGAAGTCAAAGTCAGAGTGCTAAGGTTGAGAAGTGAAAACAACAGAAACAGAAGGAAAGAGTGGAAACAGACTTTCCTAAGAGTTTGATTATAATATGGAGAAATGATAATAGGAAGATAGCTTGAGGATATGGTAAAGACAAATGCTGGGCTTTGTTGTTTTTTAGAATAGAAAACCTGGTCATGTTTGAAGGCAGCAGGGAGGGAACCAGTAAATGAAGAGAAATCTAAGATTAGCAATATAGGATTTGATGGTGGGAGTAATCCTCTGGAACATTAAAGGAGAAGATGGCATCAAGGGCCTTTGAAGAGGAGAGGTATCTTTGGGGAGAAGGGCCATCTCTTCAGCAAGGGTAGAGATGTTGATGCTACAAGATAATGTCAAGAGATTGGGAAATGAAAAGGCAAAAAGAGATGTATGCACTCTAGTAACTAAATTCCCCATATTTTGTTAGTAAAATTACAAGACCTTCCACTGAGACGGTGGGAAGAAGTGAAGATTGTTGGAGGTTAGAGGACAGAAGGAGATTTGAAATAGTCTCTGAGGAGTGGGATAGTGAATCAGGTATAGAGGAGTAAAAACATTAGATTGTTACAGTGGAATTCTTGACAGGAAATAATGCATCATCAGCCTGGAAAGATAGGCTAGATCTAGATTGCAAAGTTTTAAATACTAAGTAGAAATGTGTATTTTATCCTAGAGAAAATAAAGTTATAGGAGCTTCGTGAGTAGAGAGAGTGACATGGTTGGTAAATGCATGCTTTAGGAATACCAAGTTGACAGCTGTGTGGAAGATAGATTGGTGAAGGCAGAGATTGTAGTTTTTAGGAGGTTGTTTATTGCAGTGCTCCAGAAAAGTGACGATAAGGGTTTGGACTGGTGTGATAGCAATATGTGGAGAAGGGGGGAGAGTGGGGGAGAAGGAGAGAGAGAGGGGAGAGGGAGAGAGAGAGAAAGAGAGATGGAAGGGAAGGAGAGAATGAGACTTCACTTATTTTAGTTTTTTGCTTGGGACTTGACTGATCCCATATTGATAATTTAAATGTCACATTTCAAGATTGTAGACCAAGCAAATGAAAGAGAAAAGAATTAAACTGAAATATTCTTAGATTAATCTCATTTATTAGAAATGAATGACTTCACTTGTGTTTTATAGTCTTGTGACTGTTAATAAGGTTAATCTAATTTTAAAAATAGTAGAGGTAAGTGTTTTTATCAAAAGCAGAAATTTTAAAAACATTTAACCTAATTAAAGTTTTTTTGAGTTATTTTGGTAATAGGGTTGGATATATTATATTATTGATAGTGAAAATAAGTTTTAATAATGACTTTTTTTACATTGTGGTAATATTTCCAAATCTAATCTCTCTCCTAAGCACAGAACCTTCCCTTTTAAAGAAAAATAAGCAAAACCCCATTTGAAGAGCATAAGTAATATTCTGTACCCATAGGCCTTCACCTTCTGCTAGGAGAAGTGACATCTGTTTTATTTTTTGTTCTCTAGTATCAAGATTAATTATTACAATTACCCAGATATTTATCTTATATATTATTGTTACAAAAATGAAATACTGTCTTAGTTACCATTATACTATTATGGAAAAGATGGTCATTAGATAATAGTGTTATATAATGCTTTACTTGGTGTTAGCAAGATTTGTGTTCATATTCTGTCTCTCATGCTTAATAGCTGTGTGACAGCTAATAACCTCTCCGATGTTCAGAATCTCTAAGACTGTAATTTATAAAAAATTTATGATATTAGTAAGAGAACGAAGTTCCCATAGTAACAAAATCACCAACAGATTACTTGAGAAATAAAGGTAGTGCTATTTGGAGAAAGTAAAAAAAAAAATAGTGAAATGCAATTTCTTAGAATTTGATTTTATCAGAGTCCTAGGATTTAGAGCTGAAAGTAAGTCATCTTATAGTCATTTTACAAACTAAGCAAATGAGAATCAGTTTCCCCAGGGTACCACCTTGCCTTCTAATTAGTGATCTCCAACTCCTATTGATAGTACACCTCATCAGCAAAATTATTTTGACCATGCACTTCCAATATATATGTATATATTTTTTATAAATTATATTTACTATACTAATAATTATGTACATCATAAAACATACATAAACCCAGAAATTTTAAAAGTGAATTACAGATGAAATGAGTCATTAGGGAGCCAATAGTGTTTACTGAGTAGGGCCAAATTTTTTAGGAATATTATATTTTTGATTATGTGGAGAATGGATTAGAGAGGGAAGAGATATGAGAAAGTCAAAGTAGTGAGGAGGCTATTGAAATTGTAGTGGGAGAGCTGATGAAGTCTTGAACTAAGGCGATGGCACTGTGAGTAGAGAAGATAATTTTCATGTGGTTGAGATGGAAATAATAAGGTTTGCAAACTAATTGAATATATGGTGAGGAGGATTTCTCATATCCATATCATATCCAGGCTCTTGTTTCATATCTCCAATGTTCCCAATTGGATATTTCACTGTTACCTTAAATCGAGCATATCTAAAACAATTCATCTTTTTCACTCAAATCAGCTACTCCCCCCCAATTTCCTATTTTTAATGCATCAAAGTATAAAATCTTAAAATTTAAATTTTTTTCTCGCCACATACCTAATTTTTTCTTCACAAATTTTCTCAAATTCACCCTACCTCCTTTTTCTGTTGCCATTAGCTTAGTTCAGGCCCTTATCATCACACACCTGGACTATTACAATATCCTTATTTGGAAATTTACTTGGTTTCCTTGTGTCCAGTCTTTTGCTAACGCAGATCTGTTTTGCATAGTACACCAGGTAAGTACTCCTAAAACATTGATTTGACTATATATCACCCCTTTGATCAGAAACTTACATTTTTAAATAAGATGGTGGAATCAAAAGATTCAAAGAGAATTAAGCTTTCTCTGAGGACTTATTCTGAACAGTGCTGAGATTTCTATTTACTTATCTTTTGTTTTCTTTTTTGAGCTTTCCATTTTAGAATTAATGCCAAGTATTGATTCCAAGGCAGAAGAATGGTAAGGGCTAGGCAATGTGGCCCAGGGCCACACAGCTAAGATGAATCTGAGCCCTGATTTAAACAGGACCTCTCATCTCTAGGCCTGGCTCTCAACCTACTAAGCCACCTAGCTGCCCCATAAATATATATATTTACACACACACACACACACACACACACACACACTTTTCAAAGAAAAAAGAACACAGGAAAACACTAAAGAGAAGAAAAGCGTTCTGAAAAATACATAAGAAAATAAAAAACCAAAATAGAAAAAAAGTGAAGAAAAGAGCTATAGTGCCAAAAAAACCCCGTATTTAATATTTCTAAAGCACCAAGTTATACAACTAGAGAAAGAAGCAATTCATTAATATTCCAAGGGACCTCTTCCAATGAATGAATGAATGACAGAAATTAAACAAGTAAATTTAAGAAAATTACATAATTATTAACTTGAGCCAAAGGAAAATTTCTTAGTGTTTTTTTAAGTATGTGTTAATAACAGAAAAAATGATTTTAAGAAAGTATCTGTTCCCTTCCTAAGTAGAATGGCTAAGGAAAGAAAATTTAACAATTGTTAACACAAAATATAAATATACTAAAATCTTTAGTAAGATGAAAGATGAAAAAATCACAGAATAGTTATAACCTAATAATATATTTTTACCCAAAAAATACATTTAACCCAAAAATGTTTGAATAGATTAGAAATTAAAAGGTAGACTAACATTTATCACGAATTATGAAAAGTAGAAATGACATTAATACTATCAAAGTTGAATTTCAACCAGAAAGCATTAGAAGAGAATAAAGCAAAGATATTATATTATGCTAAAATATTACATTTTAAAAGTATATTCATTTCATGTGCAGTATAAATAAACATATATCTACACATGCAACTCTTGATTTTGCCATAAAATAATTTTTAAAAATCCCCCAGCCTTATGTCATATAACACAGTAATTCTTAATTTTATCAGATATTATATTTTTAAAACCACTCCAAAAAAAAACTTGAAAGAAAAGGGCAATATTATATTTTCTTAGATAGAAAAAATAACATCTTAAATTTTTAAAAAGATGCAATTACTAGAGATGATTAATATGTTTGATTATGCAAAAATAGAGGGATTTTCCCCAAAAAATTACCTCAAAAGTATTCGTGAAAAATTATCTGTAGTAAATAATACTGATCAAAGTCTTCTATTCAGGATTCATGTTACATACTCCTCAGTGGAACAGCGATTAAAGAGGGATGGTTTTTGGGGGGAGAAAGAAATAGTTAAGAGCCAAATGAAAAGTTGCCTAATTGGAGAAGTGAAAATTGAGACAATATTAGAATACCATCTAATTCCAACTAAAATAGCAAAAATTCTATAAAATTATGAAGTTCCTTGTCAACTTAGTTGTATGGAATAAGCCTCTAAATCCATTAGTTACTAATGGCTTTGCATACTGGTACAAATTTTGGAAAGCAATTTGTTAATACATTATGTGAGTCACAAAACTGATAATATTTTTGATCCAACAATTCCAATTACTGAAATTATATACCTAAAAACATTAAAAATGAAAAAAGACCTACTTGTACAAAAATATTCATAGTTTTTTTGTAGAAGCAAAGAATTAAAAACAACCTAAGAGAAAATGGATATATAAATCTTAAATTTTAATATAATGGATTTTTTTCATTCCTGTGATTCCACTGGCATAAACATCTGAAACACTTCCTTTATTGATAGAGATTTACTGTTATCTCTAACTTAGTCATATTCGAGTTTTTAGGGTCACTGAGGTTTTGTTTTTTTTTTTTAAGTTTTTAGTTTTTACTTATCATTATTATGACCAATAATATGAATCAGAGGCAGGACAAAAGCCAGGGATTCTTGACTCAGAGACTTGCTTATTTACTTTTCATGCTATCTCTACACGAAATGTAGAAATGGTGGAAAACAAAGCCAAAATTATGGAGTAACAGGAAAAAGTACAGTCGAGCTTTACTCTCTTTCCTCTACAATTTCTCCATAAAGATCTTGACATTTATCGGATAGAACCCTGATTGGGAAATTTAAGAAAAAGTTATGGCAAGTTCCGCCAAACTGGGCAAAGGAAGGTCTCCCGACCCGATCTGAAAGAGAGCCAAGTCGAGACAGCATCAGGGCACTAAGAGCTCCCAGAGCCCCTCGAAGGGCCGGCCACGCAAAGGATTCTGGGGTCGATGCCCCTGGGCGGCCCTGTAGTTCACTGCCTAGTCTCAGGGTACACATTACTTAGGCAGGTAACCGAAGGGCGACGTGGCAGGCTAAAGAGCGAGCAGAACGTGGCACCACGGAGGGGCCCATTCACAAAAAAGCAGCATTCACAGGGCCGAGGAGACGAGAGTTAGACATTTTTCAGACAAGACCCTCCTGACCTCTCAAGAATTCAAAAATAGAAACGATCCTCCAGAGTTATGTAAAGCCTCGGCCTGCAGGGACCACAGAAGGCGAAACCCTCCTGCGCCTGCTCATGCACGCACCCTTAGCATGCCCTCTGCCCACCAGCTAACCTCCCCCATCCCCGCACGCCGTGCTCCTTCGCCAACCCAATGTCCAGAGTCGCAGAAGAAAGTAACAGCACCCCGGATTCCCCCCCCCCCACCCCCATCCCCAGTCCTTTTCCAGTGTCCTAGCGATCCAAACTAAACTGCAGTGTTTACCAAGACCAGTGTTTATTCTGCAATTAAACTCTGCAGGAGAGCTTTCAGCGTTTGTGGAAGAGCTCAACCCCACATTTCCCCCTCCCCCCACTCTTCCCGGGGTCACAAAAATCTAAATTCCAAATGGCAGCTTTAAGAGCAGCAAGCATGGTAGTGTACCCCAGGACCAGAGAATCGATATACAGAGGGGCAGAACAGCATGGGGGGAGACGCTCTACTAAATCTGAGACAAAGAGTCCAGAATACCGCTGGGCCAATTCTGTCCACTCAAGTCACTTAGGACAAAGACCATAGTGAACTGTGAATTGCCCATTTGGGGAGGAAACTGAGACACTTTGAGATTCATCCCTCAGCAAAAGATGGTCAGACTAGACTATTGGGGGAGGCGGGGATCATAAAGTAAGCTTTAGGGGAAAATAAGGGGAAAAAAATGTTCAAAATGCCAAAGACCCCAGGAAGAAGAAAACACAAAGATGTCAAGTTTAAGCAGATAAACCAGGAAAGTTGTGAACATCAAAAGGAAATATGGCCTACAGATCTAGTAAAACAATCAAATAAAACAAAAAAGAAGAGGATAAATGATGGGGAATACAAATACAAAGAAGGCTTTTTGGAAGAAGATAAGCAAAAAGCAATAACTTTAAAAGAAAGCATTGTGTATGTAACAAATATATATTGATCTCAAAGACAGCATGCATAGGAGATATCTTAAGGATCATAGGTTTCCCAGAAGACATAAGTCAAAAAACGTGAACATGGGGGGGAGGGGCAGCTGTGGGTAACTCAGTGGATTGAGAGTCAGGCCTAGAGATGGGAGGTCCTAGGTTCAAATCCAGCCTCAGACACTTCCCAGCTGTGTGACCCTGGGCAAGTCACTTGACCCCCATTGCCCACCCTTACCACTCTAACACCTACGAGCCAATACACAGAAGTTAAAGGTTTAAAAAAAAAAACAAAAACCTGAACACTATAATTCAAGAAATATTACAAGAAAACTGCCCTGAACTCTGAGCACAGAAAACAAAGTGCCAATCTAAAGGATCCTTAGATCCTTCCCAAAACCTAAGACTGAACTCAATGGCATTTACATTTAACAATTTCAATGAGAAATAACAGATTCTGCAAATGACCAGGAAAAGACTTTCAAATACAAAGGAAAGGAAATTCAAATAATGGAAGACTATTATGCACCTAGAAGAGAATGCAGAAGAGAATGTAATGTGTTCTGAAGATCAGTGGAGCTCAAGATGCAGCCCAAGATGATGTACCCTACAAATATAAGCATAATCACAAATGAAAAATGAACATCCAGTAAAAAAAAGAGAAATTCAAAATATCCTTTGAGAGTAATGTCTTCTCAATTACCTTTAGGAATTAGTATATTTTTTAGGAGTAAGACAGTGGAAAAAGGGAGACTGAAGAACTAACTCTACAAGGCAATAGCATATACTGCTTAGAGGAGAGGAGATCCAAGAATGAATAATCTTGGAAATTTTTATTTCATAAGAAATGGAGAAAATAGAGACAAGATTAGTAAAGGGACCATGAACCAGAGAACCTAAGGTCTAGAGTGGGCAGAGAGGATAGTTGAAGAAAGTAAGGGAGAGATCTTTTGATGCAGAAATTGAAAATTTAAAAGCTAACATACAGGACAAGTTGAAGGAATCGAGGAAAGGAAATTCTCCTTGACTGAGAAGAAAAAAAAATGGCAAAGAATTAAATAATTAGATAAAAGAAGGAAAGAAGAAGTAGCTTATTTTGGAACAAAATTCCAAAGGAAAAGAGGAACAAACCAGAGCAAAGTGAGCTCCTGGTGAGAGGAAGAGAACCTCGGAACAGGGCCACCTTAAAAAAAATTTAGATGGAAGAGACAAAGTACTGTTTATGGCAAAAGAGGGAAAACCCTCAATATTAGAGACAAATGAGAAAACATATAAACCTGACTCTAATAACTCTAAATGTAAATGAATTAAGCAATCCAATAAAATGAAAAAGTGACAGAATACAAAAGAAAACAAAACCTCACATTCTGTTATTTGCAAAAAAACATTTTTAAAAACAAAAACATAGAATAAAAACTGAAGGTCTAGAAAAATTTTATTCTGCATCAGGTGAATCTAAAAAAGTGGGAGTTGCAGATATGCTATCTGTCAAAGTAAAAATAAACATTTGAAAAATAAAATGGGATTACAAATGGGAAAATATGTTATGGTAAAAAGAACCATAGATAAAAAAACCAATATCAATTTAACTTATGTGCTCCAAATGCTTTAGCATCCAAACTTTTAATGGAAATATTAACTAAGTTATAAGAAGACATCAACAGTAACAGGAAAGTGACAGAAGTTGTCAGTGCCCCTCACTCAGTTTTAGATAAGTCTTAACTTTTCCAGGGTCATGTAGCTAGTAAGCGATGAGGTCATATTTGAACTCAAGTCTTCCTAACTCCATGCCTAGTGCTTTATCCAGTGTATCACCTAACTGGCCTTTTTCTTTAAAAAGAACATTTGTTAAAGGGAATGGCTCTAAAGAAAATGAGAGGGAACCTGGGTTAAATTACAGCAATGCCAAAAAAAACCTCAAAGTGATAGAATCTTTTTTTTAATTAAAAATTTTTTAAAACAGAAAGCATAAAAAGTAAATGTCTTTCCTTTATAGTATAAGTAGCTAAATGTCTGAGGTGCAAAGGAAGGCAAAAAAAAATCACTCCTGTTCTCGAGGAGCTCACAGTCCAAAGGAAGAAATGGCATGGAAATAGTTTTGTACTAACATGACATATAGAGAATAAACTAGAAATGATCAATAGAGGAAAGAACCTAGAGTTACTTGTCTTCGTTAATGATTATGCTTATAATAAAAATCATTTAAAAGAAACTTTTAGTAGCTCCTCACTGCCTGGAGAAAATAGTAAAATTCCTTAGCCTAGCTTAATGCTTCCATAATTTGAACCAAGAAAGGTTTCTTTTTTACCCGTTCTCCCCTATGTGATCTCACCACTCATGCCAAACTGAACAACTGTTCCATGAACAAACTTCATATTTCTCTACCTCCTTGACTTTGATCTTATGGTAATCTCTGATTTGTCCTGCCTTTCTCCTTCTGCTTTCTTCTTAAGGTCCCAGCTCCAATCCCATCTCTCTACTTTGAGCTCATAAGATCTTTTCACAGCCATAGACTTATTGTCTCCACCACTTATTAAGCACTTACCTCATAATATTATTTTTCTTTTTGTGTTTGGTTGTCTTTTTCCTTAACTAGATTACCAATACCATCTCCATTAACCAAATATTTCAAGTACTATCACTTTTTTATATATGATACCATCTTTATATCCTTCATAGTTCTAAGGATAATACCTTTCATATAATAGGTCCTCAAATTCAGTTATTTAACTTCGTTGGGTTCCTTATCTCATTTTTATTCTAGCTCAAAGTGCTTGACATTAAGCAGCAAAGTTATTCGTTTAACATCTTTTACTGACATTTCTGAGTGTCTGAAGCCTCAGTTAGAAAGAAGATCCAGCTATACTGAAGAAATTCCTGTAAGTACTCTGAACAATGGACAGGTACAGGATTCTATAATGCCATGATTCTTTACTTAATAACATAAGTGATCATAATATCTCTGATTTTTTGAGAATGTTTGTTAAAAGTAATATACACTTTTCCTTTTGTAAAATGTTTTCTCTTCATTTTCTTCTTGAAATGAAAATATATCATATTTATTGCACTTTAGCACAAAAGTTGATAAATCCAGATCAGCAGAGAGTATCAAAGTACCAGCAAAGCTGACATTTTAAGATTTTAACATTATTTAACTAGCTGTGTTTTCTGTCATTTCAGTGTGGCACTTAAAAAAAATTTTTTTTTAACCCTTACCTTCTCTCTTAGAATTGGTTCTAAGACAGAAGAGAGTGGTAAGGGATAGGCAATGGGGGTTAAGGAACTTGCCCAGGGTCACATAGCTAGGAAGTATCTGAGGTCAAATTTGAACCCAGGACCTCCCATCTCTAGGCCTGGCTCTCAATCCACTGAGCCACCTGGCTGCCCCCCAGTGTGGCACTTTAAATGTAAGATTTTATGAAGTCTTGGATAGAAATATAAAAATAGCATAACATTTGAAAACATCCTTTGGGAATTTAGTTTCCAAAAGTTAAAGACATTTTATTTCACAGAATCTAATGTCTTTGTTCTATATGTCATTCTCATATTCCATAGGTGTGTCATGCTCTTTTGTAAAAGCTTCAACCTCTTGGTATAAAACTAAAAGCGTAGGTATAATTTTGTGCAGTTATTATTTTTGGACATTTCTTCTCATTAGGACCATTCTTCTACTTTTATTGAATCCATTATTGTTTTGTTTATGATACTGATAGGATTTACTAAAACAGGGGGAGATAACAAGAACCTTACTTAAATCATCATGTTATACATCCCAGATGGCAAAGACAGTGTTGATATTTTGTGAAACAAACAACAAAGTTTTATATTATTTTTAGGTCTCCTTATTTGAGTGCTGGACATTCACATCAGCTCAGAGAAGGAAGGAAGTGTAGAGCCAGTTATTTCATGTTTCTAGGGTGACATAAGGATCGCCAGCTTCATTGGCAGAGAAATGCATAAGCAGCAAAGTTTTTATGAGGGCTTACGTGACCATGTGGCTGCAGGCCACAGCCTAGTGTGGAACTCTTAAGAGAGTCTCCTCAGGCCAATTAATAGTTCTGAACATGGTTTCTTTATTACCTTCTCAAGGCCATAATAGCAGCACCTCAAGGCAAAAAGAATAGTAATTCTACAGGCCACCAACAGAAATTTGGAAGATTTCCTAGGGAAAAAAAATACATCATGGTACCTGAAATGCAAATACTTAAGGTTCTACATGAAGTTTGAAATCATATTGTTTAATAATAGAATAAAGGCTGCTGCCATTGTTAGTTTCATGGACCACTTATTATAGTCAGATATGAGCTACATACTAAATATAAATATAAATGGTACAAAAATAAAATGAGGACTAGAGAAAAATGACAGTTTAGTGCATCTGATGAAATCCTATTGATCTATACCTCCCTTCTAAGAAAACTGGAATTAATGTTGTCAGAGACAACTAAGCAATATAGAGGATAGAAAACTGGACTTGGTGTAAGAAAAACCTGAGTGTAAATCCTGACCCAGAAGCTTACTAGTTGAGGAAACTTATCTTTAAAGGGGAAAATAATAGTACCTACCTCACAGGATGGTTGTGAGGATCAGCCCTTTGCAAATCTTATAGTGCTATATAATTTCTAGATGTTATTATTAGGTAGATAATAGACCTTTGCTTTGTTGTATAGGTTAAAAAAGCTGCACCTCGTGATGCCTTGTTTGGATCTGAAATGCAAAATTTGCTGCAATCTTTGTATGTGGAAAATAGAGCTGGATTCTTCTTCACCAAGTTCTGTGAACAGTCAGGGAATGAGGTAGAAAATGACCATATATTTTGCTTTTGAGGATTGAATCATAATTCATGTGTAAAGTAGGGAGAAAAGGCGGGGGTGGAAAATCTCATCAGAGAAATTGTCTTTGGTGTCAAAGCCTCTCTCTGTTTGTAGGAAGTTCTGTAACATTACTTGGCTAAAATTCAAAAATATATATTACAATTTTTCATTGTCTATTCTTACATCAAAGGCATAACAAATAGCTAAAATGTATTTAGGGGACTGATTTGCAATTATGTAACTAATTGCAGTAGAAACTTTTAGTAACTGGAAATTTTAGAATATTGGTCTGATATTACTTGTACCTAAAATTTCTGAGGTTTTACCTTAAACAATGGCTTCTCTATAGTATTATACCTTTTCAGGATAGTAAGTAGTATTAGTAGTATAATTTATATTCAAATCATTGAATTTTACATGTCCTATAATTGTAATAAATTCTTTTAAATATTAACCCAAATTTACAAAAAATTACAAACTTCAAGTTTCTCTTTTGCCCCAAACCTTTTCATGAAATATAATTTTGTCCAACTGAAAAGCATTTAACTACCTAAATTGTTAAAATAGAATTTGGTTTCAACATGGTGTAACCTGACACATAAAGTATTAAAATACATTTAGTTTTTTACATTATTCCATAAAAATGTGGTTGTTCTTCAAATGTTAATTAGGATTTTTACTATTTTAATGGCCAATTATACAAGAAGGATACATTTTACAAAGAAAACATTCCAGTGGATATTTTGTTCTATTGCCAGTATCTGATAAAAGATTAAAACCACCTTAAATTGAATCTGATTTATGATGGCCTCAAAGATATAAACAATGATTTGCATTGGAAATTAGTCTTTTAGAGACCTAATAATTGGGTGGTAATAATTTATGTACTTTTTGCATCTGTAGCTTTGGAAGAACAGTACATACTTTTGGTTTGACCTGCAGAATTATCATCAACTATTCTACCAAGAAACACTTCAGCCTTTTAAAGTATGCAAGCAGGCACAAGTAAGTAGAAAATAATATTTATTCAGGATTCTGAAAATGGAAATGTCTGCCCAACTTCATAATGAGAAATCTAGGAGTATAAGCATAAAGTCAGCACTTTAAAATGTTGCTGTGAGATTATTTAAATAACAATCTATTGTCCTATATCTGAATGTGTTAGTTCTTAGTTTTATCTTTTTTTTTTTTTTGGTATGTTTTATATTCTCTGATGCCAACTAGTTGACCTCTCATCTATTCCACCTTTCTAATTCATTCCACTTTTCTCCAAATTACAGTTTTTTCTAACTATGTGACCATGATGCAAGCTAAAACAGGCTTCTTTTAAGGAATCAATAGAGTAGGAAGTATATGTAATGGTAAGACTAGTGGTGACCTTTATTGAGTTTGTAGAGGAAATTAATTGCTGGGTTTTCTTGGTCTGTTGACATAAAAAGGAAGGTGATGACTAATTCCTGATATAGTAATAATTTTGCCTACATGTGAAACTGACATGGTTATATAAGGATCAGGGATTTAAAAAATGTCTTATGGATAACCCAGAGACTTGGGTGGGGGTGGGAAAGGGGAGAGATGAGATAGAGAACAAGGCATGCTCCAGAAGATAAGATAACTTGTCTCCTTTTCAAACAGAAAGGGAGACAGATTATGACTAGAATAAATTATGCTTGTCTTTATGCCATTTTATGTTCCTTAATAGAGTTTTTAAGCCTAGAAAGTTATTCATCAGTTCTATATGCCAACTGATTGCCTAAGTAATTTTGTATATTCAGTAATAGCCCCATTCACAGGAGGCTTTCTATGGAAATGAGCTAAAGAGGGAGGGATAGCATTTGTCATAATGTTTCTGAATTCTTGTAGAGATTTCTACCAACTTAGTGCTGGCCTTTAACAACTACACTTTGTAAACTAACTGACAACGTACAGTTTTCCACCATATGTGTTTCCCACCATAAGATTAAGGGAGATGGCCTTAACTTCTATATAACCAAGAACTTAAGCAGTGGTTTTTATCATAAAATTGATCTCTCATTTGGTAGGATAGCTTCCTGATATCACATCGCTTCTCCTTTTTACTTGCCAATCTTTAACATGTAATTCTCTGCTTCCTTTCTTTTCCTTACTACCTCTTTAATCTTTCTGCCTTGGTATCATTTGCTATTACCAGTCTTTTTTTAATTTGAAAATTTTATTAATATCTTTTCTTTTTACATTATGTTCATTTTTGAAAAAATCTTTACCTCATCCCCAACCTAACAAGCTATCCCTTGTAAAAAAGAAAAAAGAAAGGATTAAAAAAAGAAGAAAAAACAGTTTAGCAAAACTAACCAATCTGTCTTTTGAGTCTGACAGTATATATATTTTATGTTCTAATCCTATATCATTCTCGACTATGCAAATAAGGGAAGGGGTATATTTTTCCATCCCTTCTTCAAGTTTGTTGTAGTAAAAGGAGTACCATTCACATATCAGTTGGGTAAAGGTCAGGTGGAGAAGCTTTTTTGTCATTATATTATGTTTATTTTACATAATAAATATAAACATATATATGTTAAATGTAAATATAAATAATAAATATAAACGTGTTATATTTATTACAACAAGCAATGAAAGGAGTGATCATTTCATTGATGACATTCCTCCATCAACCACTGGAGCTCAGAACACAATTGCCTTCCTGTGTAGAGTGTAGAATGCAGAAAAAATGGAGTAGAGTCAGTTTAGGGCTGCAGCTAACAGTGGGGTGAGGTATTTGCTTGCCTAATCAGGTGTTAACCTCAAAGAAACTAGATCAAGGCAAACTGGGTTTTCTCTGTCACTGGCACCCCACAGGAACTAGGGAAGAGCTGTGGGTTAGATATAACTGCTGAAATGGAGGCTAGTTTAAAGATGGAGTAGGCACTACTGATAGGATAGGGAAGAGACCGTAGGACAGCTCTTCCTTTTCCTCCTTAGTGCATTCATCTGTAAGTATTAAGTAACTGCTCTAACTGCTCTTTCCCAAATCTCTAGATGCTGGGGATGCAAAGACAAAAGCAAATACTGCCTCTGCCCTCATGAATCTAACAGCATATCCACTAAGATATAAGGTGGGAGTAATTTGGGGGGATGGCATTAGCAACTGGGAGGATCAGTCAAGACCACACATAGGGGATGGCACTTGCACAGAGCCTTGAAGGATCCTTAGGTTTCTAAGAGATGGAAGGATAAGGTAGCTCATTTGAGGGATGCTGGGCAGCCAATTCAGAGATACATAGGCGGGACATGGAACACCATAAGTGAGAAACAGCAAGAAGATTAGTTTGCTTGAACGTCTCTGAAGCTTTCCCAGCTTTATTTAGTAGTATCTATCACCATCATCTCTGATTTAGCCCTCTGGGTCCTCTGAACATGAGGTAGGCAGAACAGCTGGATAGTGTCCCCAACTTTGGGATGACACTAGATCTTAAAAGTTTGGATTTGGGCTATAATATTCCTGAGAATTTTCATTTTGGAGTTTATTTCCAGAGGTAATTAGTGAATTTCTCCAAACTTACTCTCTGGTTCTAAGATCTGGTCAGTTTTCTTTTAAGATTTCTTTGAGTATGGTGTCTAGCATTTTTTTTTATGGCTTTCAGGTAGTCCAATGATTCTAAATTTCTTGATCTATTTTCTAGGTCAGTTGATTTTCCTATGAGAATAGCTACTTTTTAAAATCTTGACTTTTTAAAAATTAATTTTTTATATCTCATGGAATCGTTAGCTTCCATTTGACCAGTTCTAATTTTCAAGGAGTTCATTCATATTTCTTCTACCAAGCTATTAATTCTCTTTTCATAACTTTTTAGTATTGCTTTCATTTATTTTTCCATTTTTTCCCTTACCACTCTCATTTGGTTATTTAAATCCTTTTTTGACCTTTTGAAAAAAAATTTTTAATTTTCCTTGGAATTCTTATTGGGATTATATTTCATCTGCCTTCTCCCCCCATCCCAGGCTTTAATTGTAGATGTTTTCAAGTCATTGTTTTCTTCTGAGTTTGTGTCTTGTACTTCTGTGTCACTATATAGTCTTTATATATTTTTTAAAATTTGCTCATTCTTCCACTGTATTCTTTTTGTTTTGATTAAAAACTTTTTCCCATAGTTACATGATTAATATTGTTGCCCTCCCCTCCCAGGTTTGACAAGCAGTTCCACTGGGTTATACATATATTATCCCAATGTCCTTCTTGATTAAAGACTTTATGTTGATGTTGGGTTATTTGCACTTCTGGATGTGATGTCTGGCCTTCATTTCTATCCTTTTATATTCTGATGGCTTTGCTTTCACAGCTCAATCTGGGGACTTGCAAGTTTTCAGTGCTCTCAAAGAGATCTGAACCGAGCTCTGCAAGCCCCCTGACTTAGATTTGGGGATTTTGGCTCCTATTTAATTGACTGAACTCACTCTCTGTTAGCCCACTGGGAGGTTCTACAGATTGAGAGTGAGTGAGCTGTTGACTTTACTTTGGCCTGAGACTTGCCCTAGTCATTCCTCTTTAGACTTGTGTGGGGCTAAAGGTTAGAACTGAGTTGTCATTCTGCTCCTAGGCTCAAAGCTACACAGCTATTTCTAGAACTTGTTCCTTTTTTTCAGTATACAGCTAGAGCCCTACTCACAACCATTCTTCTCTGCCCTGAACTGTGATTCAGACCTGGGCATAAGGCAACAGAGCTGGCAGATGGTAGCCATTCTTGCACCCAGCACTAGGTTAAACATCTCTTGGACAGTCATTATCCCCCAAGGCCTGCTGCTCTGGTGCTCTGACTTGCCTTTCCATTCCTGGGTGCTGAAAGGCCCCTCTACTACTGCCACTGCCACCCCCGCCCCTCCTGGCAAGCCTCTACAGACCTATTTGTCTGTCTTCCTAAGCTGCCTTAGACTGGAAAAATTACTCACTATGACTTATTCTTGGCTTTCCCAGTCAAAATTTGGCCTGGCATATTTTCTAGGTTGTTGTGGAGATTTTTTTTTTCACTCTACCATCTTCCCCTGAAATCTTTCCAAAAACCATAAACCCCAATTTAAGAACATTTGCTTTAATGGATTCTATTGACCTATTGGAATTCAGTATTCAATACTTGGGTCTTAGACCCTAGTGCATCTAAGTGGTAGAGTTGATAAGAGTACCAGGCTTGGAATCAAGAAAATCTGAATTTAAAAATGTCCTTAGATGCTAGCTCTTTGACCCTGGGTAAGTCACTTAACCCTGTTTGCTTTAGTTTCCTTATCTCTAAATGAGCTAGAGAAGGAAATATGGCAAACCATTCTAGTATCTCTACCAAGAAAACCCCAAATGAAATCATGAAGAGCTTTAGACACAACTAGAGGGCAGCTGGGTGTCTCAGTGGATAGAGAGCCAGGCCTAGAGAACAGGAGGTCCTGGGTTCAAATATGGCCTCAGATACTTTCTTTTTTTAATGATTAAGAAAATTTTTCCATGATTCCATGATTCATGTTTCTTTCTCTCCCTTCTTCCCACCCTCCACCCATAGCCAAAATTTTGCTTCAGGAATAGACTCTTGATAATCCTGTTTTTACAGTGGTGATTATTGCCTATCATTTTTTCATTTCAGTTCAAACTTTGGGCATGTGCCTACTCTTTGCAGGGGCCTATTCTAGGTACTAAGGATAAAAGTACAAGAAACGAAATAGTAGCTGCCTTTAAGGAGATGCATTCTATTGGAAGATGCTACATTACACAGTAAATCCAAGATAATTGGTGGTTCAAAAGAGCACTGGCAATTGGGGAAAAGTTTGTACTTCAGCTGAGCCTTGAGAAGGATTCTAAGAGTCATAGAGGTGAGGAAGAAGTCTATTTCAAGCATGTGGAATGTTCTTGGTGAAGGCATGGAGATGAGTATTGTTTATGAATAGCTGGTGGGCCATTTGGACTGGAATGTACAGTTCGTGAAGAGGAAAATGCTGAGGAAGATAGATTGCCTTAGAATGTGGATTTAATGGGAAGCTGACAAGTGGAGAAGGGAGCCACTGAAGATTTTTAATTCAAAGCATGACACAATCAGACTTTTTCCTTAGAAGAAGTATTATTTTGTTGCTTTCTGTCTCTGGGAAGCAAAGTAGATAATTTGGATCTTATCATTTCAGAAAATGAGTGTTGAAAATTATTACATATGATTGGGGAAATGAAATATTTTTTAAAAGGATTAATTTGGTACTTCTGTAGAGAATGGATTGAGAGTGAGAGAAAATGGAATGTGAGGAACCAATTAGTTGGCTATTTCAGTAGTTTGAAGTGAGGGATGACAAGAGCCAGAAAGTAGGAAGGGAGCTGTGTGACATTGACAGTAAAGGAGGATGGATATGAGAGATGTTATAGAGGTAGAATCAACAAGAACCTGGTAAAGTGATTGACTAGGAGAGGAGAAGCAGAGAGGAAGGAGGATGCTGGAGTTCTATATCTTGGTGCTTGGAAAGATATTAGCCTCAGCAGAAATGAAATGAAGCTTAGGGGATGGACTTAGGTGGAAAAGTAATTATTTCAATTTTGCCTATTTAGAATAGCAAATGAGATTAGCAATGAATAACAAATACAGTTGATTAAGTAATCCAGTTTATAAAAATGCATTAAATTCATATCTACTTTATATTTAGCAATACCATTCTGAAATGGAATGTGGCCTAGTAAGAAAATTCTGTAATCACACTATAGGTCTCAGATCTACTCACTATATAGCTTCAGTAAGATCATCTAGTTCAATCAAAACCTAGGCATCTCCCTAACCCTCAGCTTCCCCATCCATACACTATTTATATTGTTTCTACCAACTTCACTGGTTTGAGGAAATTGCTTTAGAAATGAGAGTAGTCATGTTAGACACTGGAATCACTGATTCTATACTAATGTGATCCAAGTCCCTTAACCAAACTGAATGGACTGATTAAATGGAATATTTAATTTTGTCCTTTGGTTTTCAATTCAGGGGAAGATGTGTCCAGACTTTGTTTATGCCTAGTTCATACGTCTGATATAATGCAGTTAAATTCTCACCAGAAAAAAAGTATTAGAGCTAAGTGAGATATGGTGTGATTCACTAATTGATTCCATAGGCACCAACATTTACACTAAGATAAATAAGTAAATATTCATGGTCCCTGCCCTTAGAGAACTTAAAATGTAGTAGGGCATACCCCAACCAATTTTATCCCAAAATTTCAATATATCTATCCCAGGTTCAACAAATCCCCAGGGAAGATATTTTAAGACAATATTCATCATCATAAGTATATAAAAGTTCACTATAGTTTAAATGTGTATCTTTCCTTTTTCCTTCTTTAAGATTTCCTTAAAAACTGAAAAATTCTTCATGAAGCAAAATTTTAGCTTTACCTTTTACTTAAATAATTTTGGGCTCATCAGTATTGACTAACTTCCTTATGCTTTTCATTTTCAAGACATTTACTACTTCATATCTTCAATCAAAAATAATAATATAAATTCATATATGTATCAGTCTTAGCTGTACAGTTTATTCTTTTGAGCTTTTCTTTTTGTTTTTTCTTGAACATCAGGCAATCTACCCTCCCCATACTCATAAAGTTTACTGAATCTCATTTTTAGTTCTCTCCAACATGATTCAAGCTTAATTTTTCTTTCCATCTTATTGGTGTTCTTTTGGATTCTCTTTTGCTCTGTTCTGCATTTCCTAGGCGTTTTGGTTTGGTTGTCATCACCTTGCCTTTTTTATGCAATTCCATTTTGTACTGATCCTCTGTAGTAGTTTCCACCCCACCCCCCCATATCAAGATGTTGCAATTCTTAGATTCCATCTTTTAGATTATTAATTGGAAAATTGGAGGACATTTTCATGAAAATTTGCTTGTGGAAAGCCCCATCTGTAATTTATTCCCTTTCGGCATCGTTCCTTAGTCATGTCTTTGAGCTCTTAGAGGGAGATGAGAGGTCATTAAAAATCATCATTTTTTCCTGCTTTGTAGGGGAAAAAAGTTGGATTGTTTAAATATTCTTGTTATTTTCTTTTAATGCCTTATGTTGCTCTAATAGTAATATAATCTTGTTAGAGGTTATAAAAGTTAGATATTTGCCAATTTTTTTGCTCTTTCTTAAGGTATATATTTTGCCATCTCTTAGAAAATCTTTCACCTTAGTCCCTCTGGGGATTTACACTTTCCATTTTGATGAGCTCTTTGGGCATAATTTTACCTAGAATTGTAATTTACAAACTCCATCTAAAGCAGAATTTTTAGCTCAGTCTGTGAACTTTTTCAAAAGACATTTTGATAACTATTTCAATAGAATTGATTTCCTTTGTAACCTTATGTATTTTATTTTATGCATTTAAGTCCTCATTGTGAGAAGGGGTCATAAGTTTCACATACTGAAAAAGTGGTGACACCAAAAAAAAGAGTAATAACTACTGGCATTGAGGAGGGTTATCCGTCTCATTTAAGATCACAGTTCACTTTCAAATTTATCAATAAATTTAATGCAGTTTTTACATTTCTTCTGCTGCCTTTGAATTTATGACATTTTTTCCTGTACTTTGTCTCTGTCACCAAGTATAGATCAATTAAGTCTGATTTATGTGTCCCAATGCAGTTTATTCTCTCTAATTTTTACTTCTATTTCCCCAGAAAAACAAATGAGCAAATTTCTTTTCCATAAAGTATTTAGTATAGCTAATTTGTTTACTTAATAGGGCAACGTTTAAATCTAACATTTTAAATTCAAAAAGTTAAATTCATAAATTTAGATTATTTTTAGATACATAATTTCTGTTATTCCAAATGTAAATCAAATCATTTCAAAGAAGCTTTCTTTCATCTTTTTCCCTTTTTATATTAGTGCATGTTTTCTCTGAAAAGAGTTTTCAATCAGATTGCTGAAAAGTTGAATTTTCAGTTAAATTGCCATTGTTAATTCCTAGGGCATGCAATCTATTATGTACTTTGTAGTAAAAGTTGGTGTACTAGGAATGGACTTGGCTTCATCAAGTATTGTAATTGATTGCTGCGTCCTACTCTTTTACCTCTTCTAATGCGGGGCCTCCCCAGCGAGCCCCAAAGGGAAGGAAGTTCCTTTTACAAGGGTCCAGCCATTCCCAGACAAATCTGATCTACAGAGCCCTGGGCTGGAGTTGGTTCCACTCAGGATGAAGGCTATAGCTGTAGGGCGGCAGAGGCAGTAGCTACCGAGCAGGAAGAGATCTTTATTGTGAAGGTAGATTTCCCGAGGCCAGAGGGCGCCCCCTCCCCGCCCCCTCCTCCTGCGGGAATGATGTCCGGCCTGAGACCTGCCCTCAGCTCTTTAGGCTTTTCTGCTCTCTGGAGGTGGCTGGGCCCTGGGAGGCCTTCAGCCACAAAGGAGCACACCCTGAGGCTTTCGGGGCTGGAGCGGACTTGAGTACGAGAACAGCATCCAGAGACCGCGTGAGGAGGGAGCAGTCCTGAGAGAGAGAGAGAGAGAGAGCCCAAGAAACAGAGACTGCAGGGAGCGGCGCAACACGAGGCGAAGGCCCCCCTCGATCGAGCTCTTGCCGTGGGGACGGCGGGAGCAGCCAGACCCTAGATCTGAAAAGAATCCCCAGTTGTGACCAAAGGGAGGTTCTCCTGCTTGCCGGGTTTCTGCACTCCGCGGGGAAGAGAAGAGAGCACCAGCGATCAGGGAAGAGCAGCTGCATCCCTCTCTGCCTGGCGGAGGCTGGGGCACGGGAGGACGTGGCTAGGGATCTCTCCCAGGAGGAGTCGGGGTCGCCCGAGCCTAGAGCAGGGATGTCCTGCAGGAGAACATGCTTAGGCCAAGAATACGTGGGGAGATGGCATTCTTATGGATTCTGTCTTTTTTCTTTGCTCCAATCGCTCAATAAACATTTAATGGATACATTTAAAAACATGTTGTTTTGAAAGGAAAGTGAAAGTTTTAACTTTGGATGAAAGAGAGGAAGAAGCTGTGGCTTAAGGGGAAGAGCAAGTAGTGTTGCTTAAAAACCTCTTAAGTCGAAGCATTGCAGTTTAGGTCTCAGTCACCTTTAAAAATTTGTTTTTTTAATTCATTCAAGCACTTAATTTTTTTTTCTTCCCACTTCCTCATGCAAACACTGGAAAAAAAACTTGTAAAAAATGAGCATAGTTGAGCAAAACAGACTTACACATTGGCCATGTCCAAAAATATGTCTCAGTTTGTATATTAATCTCTCTCTCTCCTGGTTCAGGAGGTGGGTAGTATGCATCATCACAATGTTCTGACAGTACTTGTTCCTTACTGAAAATATGTATTTTAGTCTTACAGTTTAGAATATTAATTTTAATTTTCCCACTTCCAGCCCTGGCCAGATGGTGACAGCAAAACATCATATAATTTGTGTTACTAGGCAATTATAAAAAATACATACGCATGCTTGTTAAAATAAATATATCAAAACAAAATATGTAAAACTTCCATTAACATAACTAATGAGTGAAATGTAACATCACAGATCAACATTCATGCTGCAAGATTTGTTATTTTTCTTGGTTTTGCTACAAAATTTATTCTTATTTTCATTGGAACACAGTGGAGTATGAAGCCCTACTTATGTAAAAGATGCTTTTCCTAATTCTTTGCTTATCTTTGGCACAGTAGAAGTACTAGGCTTACTTGTAATACAATGACAATAAAAACTTAATCTCAGGGGATTAATGGGAATCATGTAATTTATTATATAAATACATTTAAAATACTGCCAATAAAAAGCATACAAAAATAATCTACTGACATGTGTCATCCTTTACTCTTTAGGATTGAGGGAAATGCAAAATGGAAACTGTTGAAGAAACTTTCATTTATTCTCTTCCCTTGCTTCTGTTAAAAAGAAGAATAAATTTAATAAATTTAATAACCTACCATCCTCTCACTTCTTTTGATGTATTTGTGTAGGCTTTTTTTTTTTTTACTAAGAAAACATTGATGCATTCCAAAGTATATACTGGAATGTGTATGTAAGAAAAACTAATTATAGGATGAATTGTGTTGCATCTGAACGGAGGTGGATGCCAGCTACATCGAAGAATGTGTGTTCTTCAAAAATATACTATAACAAACATAATATACACATAATAAAACCAAATAATGTCCTCAAATCTCAAATGAAAAATAGTACTTCGGGACTGAAAAATTATTTAAACTGGGGTGGGAAGTCTAATATGTTCTTATGCCCAAAGTCATGTAATTGGTCATCATTTGTAGACAGTCTTGGAGATTTTCTTGAAAAGGGTAATGATTGCAAACTTGCTATTTTAAAATTATTTCTTTAGTCCTAAACATGATAATGTTTTGAATCCAGTGTCTTTCTATATCAAAAGACCAAGTTGAAAGAGCAACAGCAATGGAGTAGCTGGAAAGAAGATGGTTGAGATTGTGGGAAGGTGATGGTGGGTTATGGTCTAAAGGAGCTCAGATCTCCCCCACTCCTCAAATATCCTGGTGGTAACACAGTAAAAATGCATAAGAAGAAAAAATTACAAAGAAAACCAAGAAGAATTATCTATTAAGTCTTCTTTCCAGTCTAGGACGGTACAAAAAGACAATCAGATTCATGTAGTTAGTAGTATAGTATTTGACAAACTGAACTACTGGGATGAGGACTCATTATTTGACAGAAACTATATACCAGTCTGGTAGAAATCAGGATTAGACCTATACTCACACCACTTTCTAAAGCTAGCTCCAAATAAATACATGATCGAGAAAAAAAGGGTGCCATAATAAATTAAAGGAGCAAGGAAGACCTTACCTTTTGAATCTATGGATGGGAAAAGAGTTCAGGACCAAACAAGAGATAGAGAGGATCCACAGAAGATAAAATCTGAAATTTTAACATTTAAAATTTTTAAACATTTTAAATTTTTGCATAAGTAAAGCCAATATAGTTAAAATTTAGAAAGGAAAGAAGGAAAAATATTTTGCAGTCACTTTCTCTGTTAAAAAGCTCACAGCCAAGATATATAAGGAATTCATCCAAATTTATGAAAACAAGAGTTGTTCTCAGCAGACAAATGGTCAAAAGATTTGAACCAAGGCAGTAACCCAAGCTTTTAAGAAACATGAAAAAATTATTCAAATGACTATAATCAGAAAGGCAAATTAAAACAATGCTCAAGTTCTACCTAATGCTAAGTGGATAGAGAAATATCACCCAAAAAAGGTAGTGACGTATTTGAAGGAACTACAGGAAAATGGACTCATTAGTACATTTTTGGAGCCATAAATTGGACTATCCATTCTTGAAAGCAATTTGGAACTTTTTTCCCAGTGTGCAAGTGTGCATATTTTTTGACTGAATAATACTACTACTAGACCTATATCCCTAAAGAGGTCAAGGAAAGAGGAAAAAGAACTCATAAGTACGAAATTATTTGGAGCAATTCTTTTTGTAGGAAACAAAGAACTGAAGGGATGTCCATCATTTGAGGAGTAGATGAACATATCATGGTATATGGATATGATAAAATACTCTTATGCTTTTTAAGAAATGATGAAAGGGATTGACTCAGAAATCAGTAAAGTATTATATGGATTGATGCAGGGATAACTGCTACAGTCACTCATCACTGTTCAATAGGTTCCTCTAGAGCAGTGGTTCCCAAATTTTTTTGACCTACTGCCCCCTTTCCAGAAAAAATATTACTTAGCACCCATGGAAATTAAAATTTTTAAATGTTAATAGCAATCAATAGGAAAGATAAATGCACCTGTGGCCATCACTGCTCACCCTGGATCACTGCAGCACCCACCAGGGGGCAGTGGTGCCCACTTTGGGAATCACTGCTCTAGAGTGTTAGCATTTGAAATTCGTTATGTAGTTCAACCAGTACACAGAAGAAATTCTCATTCTCACATCTGACAAATGGTCATCCAACCTCATTATCTGCAAGAAAGGGGAGCCTACCACCTCTTGAATGGAATGTTTTTTCCTGATGCCAAGGCTAACTTTGCTCCTTTGTACCTTCTACCTATTGTTCTTTGGTCTGCGCTCAGGAGCCAAACTACTGAAGTAGCTGCTATAAACTCTGGTTCTGAACAGGAATTACCATCAGGTCTTACCTACCAAGAGGGCACCAAATGGCCTGTACACTCTAGAAATCCCAAAATATTGCAGCAACCAGACACAAGCCATCCCCAAATGCCTTAAATAGTTTAGAAATCTTTTCCAAGCAATTTGGAACAGTAGACACAAGTGAGACGGAAGGCTGCAGGCAAAACAGGTATCCAGTATCCCATTTAAGGATTCAGGAATATTGGAGTTTGGCCCTGACAAAAAATCAGTTCAGAAAGTAAAGCTTGAAATATGAATAAGCAGAAGATGATGCCAACAATAAAGACATTTTATGGGTCTAGGGAGATCCAAAACACAAGTATAGAGGAAGAGATTAATTACTACTATAATCAGAACCTAAGTTAAGTCTTTATGTCTTGATCATAAAGCCTATTATATAGAATTGTTCATGGAAGAAATAAAAAGGATATTGATGGAGAGTGCTAAAGAAAAGAATCAGAAGAACAAGCAATTTAGTTCTACTTTTTCTTCCTTTGCTCCTGAGAGCATGGAATTAACAGAGAGACTTTTTTAAATTACAAAAACATTTTATTTTATTAATTACATGCAACAATTAATTTCCACATAAGTTTTCTGAAGTTATATTATCCAAATTGTCTTCTTCCCTCCCTTCCCTTCCCTCTCCCAATGCTGGCAAGTCATTCAATCTCGGTTATACTTGTCATCATACAAAACATATTTCTATGTTGATCATTTTTATAGGAGAATAATAATATAAAACCAAAACTCCAAAACCAAAACCCAAATAAACTAAAATGAAAAATAGCATGCTTTGATCTACATTCCAACTTCAACAGTTCTTTCTCTGGAGATTGTTAGCCTTCTTTGTCATAATTCCCTCAGAATTGTTCTGGATCATTGTATTGCTAAGAGTAACTAAGTCTATCACAGTTAATCATTCCACAATATTGCTTTTACTGTATATAATGTTCTCCTGGTTCTGCTTATTTCACTCTGCATCCGTTCATGTAGATCTTTAAGGGAAAGACTATTAAGCAAAACATATTCTTAAAAAAGGAAACAGAGTACAAAAAGTATAAGACCTATGTAAAGTTAACAACAAAAAATAAACCACAAAAGAATGAAAGATTGAATAGAATTTTTGAAAAGTTTAGAAAAAGATGTGCTAGATCTCTGGAAATTAATGAAAAGGAATAGAAAGAAATATACATATTGGATTTGTTGGTTGATATCCTTTGTGCTCAGAGAACCAAAATGACATCATTCTATGTCTTCTGACTCATGCATAAATTGGATTTAAGTGAGGTGGAGTTGCACAAAGTTATCAGTCTCACTATTCTAATTATTAAAATCCAAGACAAAATCAAGGTGACTGGTGATGGCCCAGGATGCAGTAGATGACCTTGGCTTCTTTGATGTCTAAGCAAGCCTTAAGTACTCTACTGAGCCTGCTTCAGCTGCCTTCTTGGCCACTGGAACAAATTGTTCTCATCCACCCAATTTGTTAGGGGAAATCTTCATATGCCTGAGGCAGACACTCCCCTAGCTCATTGTCAGTTTGAGGCTGGCTAGTTACCCTTAAATTTTTTTAACCTGCCTGCCAAAACAGTTTGCCAGAGTGTGACCTCTGTGCATACTATAGTTTCTTGGAGCTATAGGTAAGACCCGAGTGGCAAGTGAACCCTAAAAGAAGAAAGCAGCCCTGAAACGGGCTCAGCAAGTCCTCACACCACAGTTCCTAGTCTTCTTTGAGCAGCCTGTACACCCAAACATAAGCATAATACATGAGTTCTCAAAAATTACAAATACTCAAAAGAAATACAAAGTGTTAAGGGTGATCTGTTGATGCTTTTTAATGGTACTTTGTTTTAAATTTTCCTTTCCTTTATATTTGAAGGTATTTCTCCTAATCACTTACAGATTTTGTTTATCATTAGATTTGTTCAATTTAATCACACTGTTTTAAAGTTTGCAGCCCCATAATTTTTCTCCAGAGGTAGTATATAGGTTATTTTGATTGATACTTTATTTTCTGTGTTCATAAATTCTGGGCAATTATTGTATTGTGGTATCCAGTTTTTATGTCTTGGCGTTTTCTTCTGGGAGATCCATGGCTCTTATATTGCCTCTATACATCCTGTCTTCAATATAATCTGCTTATGTAGCAATCATATTTTAACATTATTACTTTTTGCTTCTTTTTTCCATATTTTCCTTCACTTCTGCATATTTAACTTCTTAATCAGTTCTCAATTTGTTTTTTTGGGGAGAGACTTGCCACTCTAGATTCAAATTTTTCTATTTTGCCAATTATTTTTGCTATGTAAGCCATAAATTACACTTTTATGATTCTTATTTCTCTCTTGAGCCATTATTAACTATCCTACTATGGTGTCTTGTTTTCTTGGAAATCCATAGGGTCTTCTAACTCATCAGGTGTTGACTTATTTTCCTCTTTCTTAATGTCAGAGATTCTGTGGCAGAGATTGCAACAGCAAGAGAATTGCTGAGGCCAAGAGTTCCTGATATGGGCTCCTGTCAAAGTTGGTGGGGTTGGAGGAGAGCCTTGTGATGGAGTACTGAGTGAGCTTGTTAAGGAACAGATAACTGCCTTCTCTGCTGTTACTTCACTAAATTCTCTCTGGTGTCTTAACCTATAGAGACTGCTGCAATTAACAGCTGATTCCTGAGTCAGTATCCTATTATGCAGCCTACCTGCCTCTAGGGTAATGACTTTCCCCTGGACTTTGTATCAGATTTTTGTCTTGCTCCTTGCTCATGTATTTATCATATAATATTGTACATTGTAATTATCTATTTGTATTATTCTCCTTCCTGAATGTAACTCCTTAGGGAAATGGTCTGCAACTTAATCAATTTTGTATACATTAAACTAACTCTGCGGCAGTCCTCTGAAAATAAAAGCCATTTAATGTTTTTCCAATCAATGTTCCTCACTTTTCTATAGATAACACTCTTGTAGTAAATAGGTGAACTTTATTTTAAATAACATTTCTATTTAACCTGGGAATGTAATGTAATGCTATATTATATTCAGCATTTTGCTTATTTAGTTTTAAAAGTTAGATGAGTTTTAAATTTTAATTTCAGCTTTATTTGACTGAAACTGTTCTGTCATGGGAGAATCAATCACTATGCTTTGCCTACTGGGGACAAAATCATCTGAACCTTTAGAATATAATGAAAGGAGGAAATCTCTCTGCCCCTAGATTGAGGATAGTAGCTCTGAATGACTTTCTCAGAGAGAAAAGACTTTTTTCTTTTAGGCCCATTTATAGCCAAGTTGGGCTAGAATGGAGTTAGATGAGTGATAGAGTACAGTATTTGCTAGACTTTATTAGTCTCTAAGCTCTTCCATCACTAGTTACAGAACCTCAATAAGTTACAGCACTGGCTTTCTTTTACAGGAAAGGAAACTGAGGTTTATATTGATAAAGAGCTTTGAACAAGTGTGCAGAGTGGTTTAAGGGATGGCTCAGGAACTTCATGTTCTTGACTTAAGGCCCAATCTTCTTGCCAGTAGATAAAACTTACTCCCACACGAAGACAGATTGGTACCATGTGGAGAATTCTTTAGCTGTTGTCACTTAAGAAAGCAAGCATTTCCTCAATCCCAATTAAAATCAACCAGAAAAAAAAATCAACCTAACTAACTAGTGTTTGCCACTTTGAAGCAGATTCCTTTATCACTGCCATAGGACCAAGCCAAGTTATAATTTTTTTCTACTCTATTTATACTATGAAACATCTGTTTTTTTAAAAAAGCATTATTTCATTACTATTGGATTCTTTCCAAATGGCAGGATTACTCCTCATAGCCACCATATTTTGTGTTCCTTACATTTCCTGCTTAGAAATAGCCAATGAGGTAAGAAAAGCAATATTGGTTGCCTCAGATTTATGCCATTACAACCACAGAATATTTGAGCTGGATGCGTTTTCTATTTTGATACTTTACTTAATGAAGTATTTTGAAATCTTTGAATAGAACAGTGTAAAAGGACAAATGTTGTGATTACACTTAACTGTAGCCATCCTAAGTTTCTAATTATAGACAAATATTATGTGAACACTTTTTGCCTCGTATATTTAATAATATTTTTTATCTGTAACTGTAATTTATGCCTAGATTTTTAAACCTTTGAAGGTCAGAGTCCTCTAACTTTGCATAGTATTATTCACATGTGTCACTTTAATATTTATCTTAAAATAATTTCACCAAATAATTTTATCATGGAAGTACTTATTTTTTTTCTCAAATTTATTTAGAATATTTTCCCATGGTTACATGATTCATGATTTTTCCCATCCCTTTTCCTTCCTCCCTTCCAGAGCTGACAAGCAATTCCACTGGGTTATACATGTATCATTGTTCAAAACATATTTCTATGTTATTCATATTTGCAATAGAGTGATCTTTTAAAAGTCAACATCCCCAGTCATATCCCCATCGAATCATGTGATCGATCATATGTTTTTCTTCTGCATTTCTGTTCCCACAGATCTTTCTCTGGATGTGGATAGCGTTCTTTCTCATAAGTTCCTCTGGATTGTCCTGGATCATTGCATTGCTCCTAGTAGAAAAGTCTATTACATTCGATTGTGCCACAGTATATCAGTCTCTGTGTATAATGTTCTTCTGGCTCTGCTCCTTTCGCTCTGCATCAGTTCCTGGAGGTCATTCCAATTCAAATGGAATTTCTCCAGTTCATCATTCCTTTCAGCACAATAGTACTCCATCACCATAAGATACCACAATTTGTTCAGCCATTCCCTAATAGATGGACACCCCCTCATTTTCCAATTTTTTTGCCACCCCACAAAGAGCGTTTTTTTAACAAGTATTTTTTTGTATAAGTATTATTTTTTTATAAGTATTTTTCCTTATTATTTCTTTGGGGTACAAACCCAGCAGTGATATGGCTGGATCAAAGGGCAGGTAGTCTTTTAAAGCCCTTGGGGCATAATTCCAAATTGCCATTCAGAATGGTTGGACCAATTCACAACTCCACCAATAATGCATTAGTGTCCCAGTTTTGACACATCCCCTCCAACATTTATCACTTTCCTTTGCTACCATACTGACCAATCTGCTGGTGTGAGGTGGTACCTCCACGGAAGTGCTTCTTTTAACAATATGTGAAGATGGCATATTTGTTGATTAATATCAATCTGGATAAAAAACTTTCTAATTCACTCGAAGTAATTATTATCTAAGTATATATAATTATATACAATGTGATGTGCAGTAGAAATCGTAGATCTGGTCCATCCAAAATTATTATACAATTTTATTACTAATTACTATACTAATTCCATTCAAAAAACATTTATTAAGCACCAACAAAGTGTAAGGTATTATGTTAGATGTGGAAAAACAACAGCAAAAATGGAACAGTCCTTGGTCTCAAGCAGCTTGTTCCACTGAGGGTACACAACATTTATTAAGGACTTGTATGAACAGGGTATGGGAAAAGTCCCTGCATTCAAGGATCCTACATTCTAATGCAGAAGAAAGCATGCATAGTATAAAATAAATTTAAAGAAAAAGGAAGGTAGCATTAAAGTGAGGTGAACTCAGAGCTGAAAGGATTAGGTAAAGCCTACTTGAACAGAGATGTTAGCTAGGGATAATTGAATGAGGGGGAATGTAAGGTCAAGGGGATTAAAGAAGGTTTACCAGAGAAGATGGCACCTACAATTGAGCTTTGAAGGTAATACAGGAATTCTAAATGGTAAAGATAAGGAGGGATTGTACTTCAGGCCTGGAGAAATGTTTGTGCAAATACTCAGAAGCAAGATGGAGTACTGCATTTGGGGAACTTTATAACATGGTATTTTTGAAAGAGAATATCATAGAATAAGACTGAATCAGAGAGCTTTGTCCCACATATAACCCTCATCCTGTCATCCAGCCTCAAAGTTTATACAGAACAAAAAGACAATCAATAAATATTAATACTGATATTAAATAATAAATACTGAGGATGCAGAGAACAACAAAAGGCAGTCTCTACCCATAGGGAACTCACAATCTAATGAGGGAAACAACATATAAACAACCATGTACAAACAAGCAATAGACAGGATAAATAGAAAAAGATCAACAGAGAAAAAGCACTAGTATTAAGAAAGATTGGGAATAGTTTCCTATAGAAGGTGAGATTTTTGACTGCTACTTGAAGTAAACCAAGAGGGGAGAGCATTCCAAGCATGAGGGCCAGCCAGAGAAAATGCCCAAAATGAAGAGACAGAATGTCTTAGTTGAGAAATATCAAGATGGCCAGTGTCACTGAATGGAAGAGTTCATAATTGGGGGTATTAGAAGTCTGGAAGAGGGTATGTGGAGTGTGGGGGAAGGCTGGGGCTATGAATGCCAGAAATAAAGTAGTGACAGTATCAGAAGAGAGAAGAGAGTAGAACTGAGAGATGTTACAAAGGTAAAATTAAGGGAATGATGGGGTGAAAAGGATGAGAGAGAGTGAAGAGTCAAGGACAACACCAAGACTGATTGCAGGCCTAGGAGACTGAGAGCGTGGTGTGGTACACTTGACAATACATAGGAAGTTTGAGAGTTGGGAAGGGAGATAAATTAACTTGTGTTTACTTTGTGTGTGTGTGTGTGTGTGTGTTGCCTTTATATTTTTACATTAGTTTCTCTTTAATAGAATATGCTCCTTGTTAACAGGGACTATTTTATCCCTGTTAGGTAGCATTGTCCAAAGTAGATGTTTAATAAATATTTGTTCATTTATTGATGTGTTGAAGCTCACCTTAGTAGAATCTGTACTGTAGGATTTTTTTTTCTAAAAAACCTTACCTTCTGTCTTGGAATCAATACTGTATATTGGTTCTAAGGCAGAAGAGTAGTAAGGACTAAGCAATGTGGGTTAAGTGACTTGCCCAGGGTCACACAGCTGGGCCAGATTTGAACCCAGGACCCTCCTGTCTCTAGGCCTGTGCCATAGGATTTTACATAATCTTTGGAAAATATTCAAAAAAAGAATAGAATGATCTAATCATGAGTTTTCTTAAGTAACTTTTTTTTGCTGTTTACCTTGATTCCTTAAGAATAAAGATATCCCTACCATATTTTTCAAATTGTATCACATCTTTCTCTGCCTGTATAGTTTTCCTTCTTTAAAATAAAAAAACAAAATAGGACAATTTTGTTCCCTTTGAAATAAATTTCACCAATTATTCCTTCTATTCAAAGTAACTGATATGCTTAATAAAACACATTGTTTCATATTTAAAAATTAAAATAAAAAAACATTGTTTCCCAGTACTTAGAAAAAACTATCACTTAAAACAAAATCTACACTTTCACACTTTTTGAATTTCCAAGTTCCCTGGTATAAATTGTTATATTAAATTTCAACTGATTAATTAACATATTAATTGTCAATATAAGTTGTCATATTACTTGAAATAGATTTGCCTAATAGAGATTAACAGGCCTTAAATCTGTGGATAAAAAGAAATATAAGTAATTAGTACAATGTACTATGTGTTAAAACCTGATAATCAAATGATAAGAACTATTTTATACCACATATATAATAGACCAAGTTTGCTTAAATGCAGCATAGATCAAAAGAGACAACCATATATTAAAAGCAAGAATACCAAGCGAGAGATTCAGGAAGTTGGATATTTCATATCTTCTCATCTTAACTTTCAGAGCATTGGTCATCAGATATAAATATCTGAAATCAAGGGAGATCTCATAGTAGTAATCTTTCATTAATTACTAATAACTTTTGTAATTATTGTGAGGCCATAAGGTAGGCTTTAAGTTCTCTGAACTAGAAGAATAAAGGCCTGCTCTAGTATATCTACCTTAACTTTACTGCATCCTTTCCCCATTACTTCCAATGTATCATTTCAAATTACTGGACATAATACATATGTTAAAAAATGCAAAGAAGGAAAAATGAAAATCTCATCAATCAAGGTAGTATAGAGTATATGCTGAGAAATTTTTGAAAGCTTAGAAAGTTTAATATCCAAATCAGATAATCTTCCTAGCACTAAATTAATTATTGTGCCAAGGATCAGTGACTGGTAGCAAAGGCAGAAATAAGAGAAATAAAAGACTAATGAATGAATCAAGGAACCCTAAATAGTTTTACAATATTTTTTTCAAGAAATATTCTTTGCTCTTACCACCTAATTTTTTTTTTGAGGGGAGAATGTCTGGGAAAACATATTTGTAATGAATTGATGCTAAGATCATGGTTTCTGTCCCTTTTGCTTTAGTATCTTTATGCCATGTATATCGCTCCTTCGGCTCCCTTGGATATTGGATTAGAGCATAAGAAGAAAAAAGAGATTTATATGAAAATAGACCCACCATTTGAAGATCTGTTTGATGCAGCAGAAGAATATATCCTTCTCCTCCTTCTTGAACCCTGGGTAGAAATGGTGAAATTAGATCAAAACAATTATGAACAGGTATTATGATAACTCTTTACTTTTGATTGGGCTGTCTTAGGAATTTCCTTTTTACTTGTTTATTGCAAAATTGATAATAAGCAGTGTTGTTAGCGTCTCAGTAGCAAAATAACTGAAACATGTCTCTTAACAATAGTACCTTTGTTTTATATATGTACTGGGACTTCAAGTCAAGATAAGACTGAAGTTAGGGAGACAAAAGTCAAGATAAGACAAAATTGGGGAGGGGATGACAATTGGTGATAGCAGAGAAACATATTTACCAAATTCTATCCCTGCAAAACCTTGTTTCTACATTGGTTATTATATAGCTTGTCACAACAAAATATTTAATTCTGAGCTATTTTGTTTTCTTCATAAACACCATCAGAAGGCAGAGAGCTGAGTTTTGATTTCCTATAAACATGTAAGGTGTCTATATTTATTGTTTTGAAGCAATATTCTCAATTTGGATTAATTGATTAATGTCACTTAGTTTTATGTTATATGAGTTATATAATATATACAACATTCATGGAAAATATCCATTTTCCACATGTACTTTGAAAAGGAGATCCTATATTGCCATGCTTCCATTTTAAAGCACAGAAAAATTTATCTAGTCAAAATTCTTGACTTAGATACATGTTTTACTTAATCATATTGCTTTCCCTCTGAGATTAACTACAGCTTATTCTGCATATATCTTATTTGTATATAGCTGTTTGCGTGTTTCCTCCCATTAGCTTTGTGGTACCAGTGGCTTCTAAGTAGCACAACAGATAAAGTGCCAGGCCTAGGGTCAGAAAGTCAACTTCATGAGTTCAAATCCAGCCTCAAGAGATTATTGTGTGACCCTGGGCAAGTCACTTAACCCTGTTTATTCAGTTCCTCCTCACTCCAGCATCTTTACCAAGAAAACTCCAAATGGAGGTCATGGAGAGTCAGATTAACTGAAAAGCATAACTGAAAAACAACTGAACCAAGAATCCCACCTTAGACATGTGAACTCCTTGATATCAGGAGCTGTCTTTTCCCTTTTGTGTATCTTCCATGCTTAGCACAGTACCTGACACTTAGTAGGCCCCACTCAATAAATGCTAGTCAGTAGATAATAATTGCTAGTTAGTTAAGTGATTGACCTCTTTTGTCATAAGATTATTTGAGTCTTAGTATTTAAATTTATTATTTCTGATGAATGGAGTCAGTACTTTTTTGTATCTATTTTGAATTATGAACCATAACTGCTTATGAATGTTTTCTATTAAACTAATAAATGTGCCTTATATATTATGTTCTTTTAGGGGTTAACAGATAGTGCCATGATTTCAGTTCAAGTGGAACTCTTCCTTGTTTTTACATTTTTTTTCCATGAATACCTAAAAGTTTCTCAAATAACGATGTATTGTTGAGGCAGCATTGCCCAGTGGAAAAAGAATTGCCTCAGGAACAAGAAATAGGAAGTCAAATAGTCCAAGCTCAGAAAAAATAAAATCAAAAGGCCATAAATAAACTCTCAAATAAAAAAAAATCCTGGTGCCAATATAGATTTACAAGGGAATTCTACCAAACATTCAAAGAAAAATTCCAACATTATATGAAGTGTTTGGACAAAAAGGAAAAGAAGTCATCCTATGAAGGGATTCTTTCTATGATACAAATATTATCTTACTACCTAAACCAGGGAAACAAAGGAAACAGAGGAAGAAAACTGTAGGTCAGTATCTCAAATATGAATATCAATGCTAATTTTAAAGATGAATTGTAAGTAAAGAGCCTAAAGCAACATATCAGAAAGATCATATGCTGTGACCAGGTTGGATTTATGCCAAGAATTCAGGCTTGGTTCAAGATTAGGAAAACTATAAATTAATAGACCATGTTAAGTAGAACAATGACATAAATCACACCGTTCTATCAATAGATGCAGAAAAGGCATTTGACAAGATAGAATACTAGAAAATAGGAATAAGTGGACTTTTTTTCTTAATGTGGCAAGTAGTATCTATCTAAACCAAAAGCCACCATTATATGAAGGGAAGGAGTAAACTAAAATGTCATTTTGGAACTATCAGGAGTAAAGCAAGGTATTTATTATTTCCAATACTTTTTGATATAATGCTAGAAATGCTAACTATAGCTATCATAAAAGAAAAAGAAATCGAGAGAATAAGCAGAAGTAAAGAGAAAACAAAATGACTGCTTTTTTTTGCAAATGATATTTTTGGTTAACTTAGAGAATCCAAGACAGTCATCTAAAAATTTATACAATAACTTCAGTAAAGTGTCAAGATATAAAAAAATTCTACTTAAATAAGCAGCATTTCTACAAACTATTAACAAAACAGAAGAAAGAAATAGAGAAATTCTATTTAAAATAACTGGATTATGTAAAATATTTGACATACACAGACATACCTACTTAGGCATGTACAGTAATTATGATTACAACTACAAAATACTTTATGGAAATAAAGACAGATCTAAATAATTGTAGAAATATTAATTGCTCTCAAGTATGATGAGTATAATTAAAATGACAATACTACTTAAATAAATTTATGTATTCAGTATTATACCAATCAAACCATCAAAGGTTTTTTTTAAATGCCTAGAAAAAATAAAAGGAAATTCAGAAGGTCAAGAATTTTAAGGGAAATAATAACAAAAAAATTGGGAAGGAAGGGGAGGGCTCCAAAGTGGTATCAGATGTAAAACTATAATACAATGTAATAATCATCAAAACAATTTTGTAATGGTGAAAAGATTAGTGATGACTTGTGTTCCTAGAATGAGGCTGGCTCCATCTTCCCTTCAGAATTCTAGGGTTACCCCTTAGGAATTGAGTGATTCTGGAATGTCACTGAATTAAGCTGCCACCAATGTGTTTCCCCTAAGATTATCAATGGACAAATAGTTTAGTCCAATGGTCAGCAACCTTTTTGGTTGGCAACCTTTTTGGCTGTGAGAGCCATAAACAGGTGCGGAAGGAGGAGGATGGAGGCGGAAGGCGCTGGAATATGGGGCAGGGGCTGAAGGGCCCCCTGGAGCACATCCTGGGCCCAGACTGGCCGGTTGGGAGGTGGAGCCAGATAAACCCCCTGGTTTATCTTAATTATCTTAATTATCAGAATTAAGTAGCTTTTAGAAAGGAGTATTTTCTAAGATGGTACACTAAGAATTGTTGAGACAAAACATCACCTTAAGATTCTGTGACATACATACAGAGTCCAGAAAAAGGTAGGCTCAAGCTTAGAGAAGGCAGGCTTAAGTTTAGAGACTACACATGGCAAAGGAGTAACTCAGTGCTAGAAGCCCTTTTGTCCCATTTGTGGGAAGTTCCCATTAAGAATGGAGAATTTGTATTCAATTTATCCTTGTCTCCTGTTGATACCCTTTTGACTGATTCAGGGATGCCATTTAGGACATTTATGGAAAGATGGAAGTCAAATACCCTTCAAATTTGGAAATTCCTCTTCTGATCATGAAGATTGAAGGCAGTGAGACCTAGAGAAGAAGGGAAGGCCTCACGTTCTTTCCAAGCATCCCCTCTACATCACTGTACTGCTGGAAAGCTCCACACTCCAGTTTCCTGAAAAGCTGCTCATTCCTTCTAACGCAGTACTTTTTTATATAGGACTCACAAGGCACACAGAAATCTTAGAACCAATTAGAACAGACCTCTTCTCTGACATGATTTTACTTTCTTAAATGGCATTCAAAGACATTTCCTACTTAACCCAAGTTCTTTGATTAATTGACTATTTAAGAAGCGGCTAGATGGCACAGAATGCCAAGTCTGAAGTCAGAAATACCCGAGTTCAAATTTGGCCCCAGACACTTTAAAAGCTATGTGACTCTGGACAAGATTCTTAAGCCTATATGACTCACTTTCCTCATCTATAAAATGAGCTAGAGAAGGAAACAGAAAACCACTCCAGGGGAAAGCTGGGTAGCTCAGTGGATTGAGAGTCTGGCCTAGAGACAGGAGGTCCTAGGTTCAAATCTGGCCTCAGACACTTCCCAGCTGTGTGACCCTAGGGAGGTCACTTGACCCCCATTGCCTACCCTTACCACTCTTCCACCTAGGAGCCAATACACAGAAGTTAAGGGTTTAAAATAAAAAGAAAAAAAAAAAAGAAAAGAAAACCACTCCACTCTTTTTGCCCAGAAAAGTCCACAATGGTCAAACAAAACTCAACATGTCATATTATAGAAGTACTTAAAGGAAAGGCCAATCACAGTTCAAATTAATCTAAATTCTTGGACTTTAGCATACCCTTTTTAGATTATTTTTAAAAAGTAAGAAATTAAGGATTGTTGATTATTGAATGTGAACTTTTTTCAGTTTTGTGTAATTCTTTTGTAAAAGTTTGCTTCATTCTATGGTTTAAAAAACTCCAAAAAATACAGAAAGGCCGAAATATTAAATACATCCTTACCAGACAAAGGACAATAAACATTATAAGGAAAATTTTAAGAAAGAATTTTTAATAAAAGTGGAGTCTACATAATAGTCCTAAAGAATAAAGTCGAAGAACAAAGCATTGAAAAGTTTATTTAATGGAATAAGCTGGTAACAAGAAGGTAGTATACTAAATTTATGAGGAAAATTGTTATCTTTAGTATTTATATCAACAAAAGAAGAGGTTAATGGATTGGGCATGTATCTTCAACAAAACAACTCCCAAATGAAAATATGTAGTACTTCTGACAATCAAAGATGAATAAACTAAAACAAATTACTAAAATGTTAAATTAATAATAATAATGCATAGTATTTATATAACACTTACTTTGCGCCAGGAACTATGTGAAGTGCTTTGCAATTATTACTCATTTGATCCTTACAAAAATTCTGGGAGATAGGTGCTATTATCCTCATTTTTCAGATAATGAAACTGAGGAAAACAGAGGTTAAATTGATTTGCCCAGTTTCACACAAATAAGTGACTGAGATTGCATCTGAGCTTGTAATTTCCTGATTCCAGATCCAATATTCTACCTACTGTGCCACCCAGCTAATTAAGATACTTTAAAAGTATCAATAAAATGAATAAATGAGAGAGAATAAGATAGAGTAGATTGTTAACATCAAAATGGAAAAAGTTAATTTGCAACAAATGAAGAAGAAATAAGGAAAGTGTCATAAGTAGTAATTCTCAAAAAAAGACCAATTATGTGCCAACAAAACTGAAAATTTATGAGTTTTGTTTTGTTTTGTTTTGTTTTGAATGGAGGAGGGGAGACAGTTAAGAGAAAATGCAGATTTTTATTTACTGAAAAAAATTTAATATAGAAAGTCTATGCAAGAGATAATGAAGGCCCAACCTTAAGTTAGTGTGTCTGGGTGAGAAGAGGCTGGAAACAAAGGCTGTGGAAAAGTAGAAATGACAAGACTTAGCAAATGATTGATTAATCATTAATTAGTCTGAGAGAATGAGGACTGGAGGAAAACACTGAGATTGCAAACTGGTACGTATGACAGGTAGGGAATAGGGAAGTTCAGAAAAGGGGTAGGTTTGGAGGAAAAGATAAGAAGTTCAGTTTTGGAATGTTGATTTGAAAGACAAAATTCTGTTTATTTGGAATGTTGATTTGAAAAACAGAAATTGGATCATGTAGTCGCTGATTTCGGCTCAAAAGAAGTGATGCTTCTCTTAAAGACATCATGATGAAGAATAAGAATGGGATCAGGCTTGCTAGAAGTGTTTGTTTTTCTAATAACTATATTTCTTTGTTACTATGGAAGATTTTACTGGGTATGGCAGAGGCCCATTGGGCAGTGAGAGTTTGAATTAGGAAATGAATTAACTGATAATGCTGGTATTCATGTGCCATTTTCATCTTTGAAATAATGACTTTGGGAACACCCTATATAATATATGATCTATTGGTGACATACAACTTTTTTTTTAATTAGGTGGAGCAAGTGAAACAAGACCGACAGCTGGACTCCTTATACTTTAGACAACTACAGGCTATGCATAAAGAAACTGTTCTCAAGAAAGATGAAGTAAGATAAATTCTTCCTTATATAAACAGACATTTTTTCTTGAAGATAGAATTAACACTTTGCATACAAATAAAAGAGAAAGGAAGCTTTGCTAAAACAAGAGCAATGAATTTTGATTCACTACTCTTGATTTCCCAGACATAAGGCTATTGATAGCTGTTAACATTTTGCAGACATATTTTATCCCATGGCAGAAAAATTATAGACTGATTTATTCTGGATCTCTCTATAGCTTTTCTTCCCTGGGAGGAAAAGCTGAGATTTATATCTAGAAATGGTTTCATTTTAATGCTGTTGGTCAGTCTTTAGAGCAGCTACATTTTCCACTATTTGAAGTTTAGGAAAGAGTTAAGAATTTTTGTTGGCAGCAATAAACAAAAAAAAGTGACAAGGAATTAACAATGTCCATTTGAACAAAAATTATTGAATTGGTCATTTTTATTTTGTTCATTATTTTGTTACTTATTATTGTATTTTATAAAATTCACAATAGCCATCTTAATACATAAGCCCTGGATTTAATATATTCATAATAACAGCTAATATTCATGAAGTTTGAAAACTGGGCTACCTACGTTATCTTCATAACACCCCTGTGAGGTGTAGGTACTTTTATAATTTCCACTTGACAGATGAAGAACTTGAGGCTGAGAAAGAATTGAACTCAGTTCTTCCTAAGACCAGCACTCTATTCATTGTACTACCTGGCTGCCTCTAATTAATTATGCTAATTAATGTGTTAGAAAATGTTATATCAAACTATTAACAATGTCATGAAAGCATATGTTATGTTAAGCTTCAAATCAACAATATGAATTTAAAGTATTCTTAAAATTCTCCCTACTAAGGGAAAGCTGGGTTTAAAACTTGTGTTTTTTTTTATCTTATGTTCAAGTTATTACTTTTCTTTAGGTGAAGTAGTGGGAGGAGTTCAAGGGGTAGCAGACTTCCAGAAAACTTCTTTGTTCCTACTTTCCTGGTTATACAATTGCAAATTATTTGAAATTCTCTGCTGTGATCTGGTTTGATCTCAAAAGATAATACTCAGTTTGTCTAGCATTGCTTACTGAATTACTCTGGGATAATAATTACCTTTTAAAAAAATTACCTGTCTTCTTAGAATTGATGTCAAGTATCTAGTTCCAAAGCAGAAGAATGCATTGTAAGGGCTAGGCAGTTAGGGTTAAGACTTACCCAGGGTCACATAGTCTGAGTCCACATTTGAACCCAGGGCCTCCCAGTCTCTAGGCCTAGCTAATGTACTGGCTACCCCTAATAATTAACTTTTGGCTCTTTTTCCATTATCTTTGAGAGTAGAGATTATTTCATTTTTTGCATTTGTATTCATAACTCCTAGCACCAGGCCTGACACATGCCAAGCACTAAATAATTGCTTATTTTTCTGACACATTGATTAACTGTGAAAATAGGAAAAATACATCTGTGCTCTGAGATAGAGATTTGTAAAAATGCATGTTTTTTGATAGCAAATGTTCCTATTTATTTTATAAAAACCTCTTTGTTGTATTACATTAGGAAGATGATTCTGATTTACCAGACACTTTTGTTCCCAAACAAACACAACTTTGGGATAAAGTTCCTGAGGAATTTAGACATCTTAACTTTAATTATCTGATTAACAACAAGTTGGAGTTTGAACATTTCCGCCAGTTTCTTGCTGCTCATTCTGCTAGGTATGTAATGGTTACCATTTATAAATTTATTTAACTTGCAAAGCAAAGTGGCCCAGCATTCTTTTCTAATCTGTTTCTGATTGAATTAATATATTTCAGGGATCCTTTGATACTGAATTTTGCCTTCGTCAGAATCCAAAACATCATGCTAAATGCCCAAGAACTATTAAACATAATTATTAGAAATACCTCTATATACATTTTAGGTTTCAGATTTGGGTTTAACATTTTTTAAAAAAAGACTAATTGTTTAAAATCTCCTGATTTGAGCAAATATGAATGCAATAATGAAGTCATTTTGGCATTGACTTTTAAAAAATAATGTATTTCTCTCCTTTCTCAGTTTCCCTTCTATTATGCTCTGCTATTTCTGGGAAGATAAGGGTTACTTGGTCACAAAAGTACACCTGTTCCAACATTTCAATAATACAACATTTTTTCTTAAAGAATAAAAGTTATCTTAATATTCCATATGATGAGGCATGTTCCATATGTGTGATACAATATTAGTGTCTACAACTAAATAACAAAAAGAAATATTAAAATTTTACACAAGAATTGAGAACTTTCAATATATCTTAATGTAAACTCAGCCATAGTCACTTGTTGGTGAATCCATTCAAAGTTTAGTAGAAGGTGACTTCTGAGTATAGTTTGACCTTAAAAGTCAGTGATAGTTCTTGATGTTCATTCTTATGCTGCATATATTTGATCAAACTGCTGTTCCTTTGTTGTGGTAGAATTTTCCTGGCTTTGTAGTGAGGAATTGCCCATAATCTAGCACACAGATCAAATGTAACATGCATTATTTCATTGAAATCTAATCTGTTAGTATTATATTTATTTGGTCCAGTAAAAAAATATCATTTATTGATAATTTATCATTAATGGGCTTATTTACTAATAAGTTGATAACTAACAAGTATTTTTACATTATGTTGATTTTAATCATTACATTTTAAATGAAGATGCTATTATCAAGCTACTACCAGTAGGAGTGTTTGGGATATCTTTTTCCAAAATAATGGTATTATAGCTGCTAGATCTCTTGGTCATTGTCATATATTTACAAAATAAATAACTATTTTAAGGTAAAGGAAGCTAGAGTATGGTGTGTAAACACACAGTGATCAAATTAAACACTTTTGGCCTTATCATTAGCATAAATTATGTTAATTAGTCATGGTCATCTATCTTCTGAATGCTTTCAAAACAATAATTTGTTCAGCAGAAACAGAATAAGTAATGAACATTTAATTAAATGCCTTTTTTCAGACATTTACTTGTGTTTTATATGTCTCTTTTACAGTATAGATCTCATGTGCTGGATCGACATCGAACAGTTCAGAAGAATACTTCACCAAAATAAAAAACAAAGAGAAGCAAAATCTACAGATATTAAAAACAAATACCTCAACAAAAAATACTTCTTTGGACCTACCAGTCCAGCTACAAAAGAACAGCAAGATGAGGTATCAGTATTTCAAAATAGAAGTATCCAAGCTAACTTTTTTATTCCTATTTGGACACAAAGATTAAGAGATTTTCTATAATATGCTCACTTTTCTTATTTGCCTGGTAGACATTCTGATATATTTTATTTCTTATGGTTCTTACTTCATATTAATTAAGTTCCCTCCATAACTTTTTTTTATGAAAAAGTTCTTATTAAAAGAAGTATTATTGTCATTATAGGAGAAAGTAAAATTTCATACAAGTTAAGACAGTGACAGGGGCATATTTTGCCCAAGGCTTGTTAGGTAACTTGCATTTTTCAAAGGACAGGAACACACTGACTTAGTCAACTAGGAAGCTTGACCTCAATTCCACTAATATATAATATTTCCCAGGATATTCCATGTCACAGAAAACCCTTTTTTCCCAAATTTTCTGCCTTCAGAAGCTATACTCAGTGACACATCCTTCTGATTTCAGTATACTTTTGGAAAGTATTGTCCTGGTTTGCATTCTTTCAATAATCTCAGTATTATCATTTTTATAAGAACTTGTGTTTCTCTTATATATATTCCAAGAGTCTAGTGAATTTAGCATCTTTTGGCTTTAAGAATAGTTTATCTTGGCATATTTTACTGAACACCTCATGTTCACATAGGTTCATCTTTGCAAATAGGTTTCTAAATTTCCCAAACACAGAACTAAGATTATACATTGAAAAACAAATCATTACTCATAAAAATAGGAAATTACATCAATCAATCATATGACTACTTTGCAAAAGGAACTTAGTCTTAATAACTTTCTAGATTAAGAAGCAGCATAACAGTATCAAGAATGATAGACTCAAAGTCATAGGAACAGAATTCAAATTATGACTTAATTATTACTACCTGTGTTATTTCTTCCTCAAATCCAAATTTCTTCTCCTAGAAAATTCGTATGTTCAAAACCTTTTTGATTTTATTTAACCAAAATTATCTTGATATTTTATTATAGTCTCTAACATGAGACATGTACAAAACGACATGTCCTAGTGAATAAAGAGCTGGCCTCAGAGCCAGAAATATGTGGGAGTTCAAGCCTCATCTCTGATTTCAACTGGCTTTGTGGCCCTGAACAATTCACTTATCATCTTGGATCATGGCTTGGATTCTGCAGTATTTGCCCAGTAGAGTTATTTCCCTTGTGCCTTAGAAGTTTTCCCTTGTTGAATAACATGGACTGTGAATGGGGCACACTACTAGAAAATTCTTTTCAAAGATGACATTAATCAATTAGTGACTGCTTTATTTAGTTTGTTATTCCTATAGTTTTAAGTCTATCTAACTATACTACCTTCCAACCTAGTAGTGTCAAACTCTTAATAGAAACAAATCACAGCAGGTACCATATTGACTTAGAAAACCACAAACTATGTTGTATTGTATTTTTATTTATTTTATTAAGTATTTTCCAATTACATTTTAAACTGGCTTAGGCTATAATTGTGAGTTCTGAGATCAGAGACCATGAAGGGTTAGTCTGGCATCTCTTACCTAACCCATATGTTTCCATTTCTATTAAATTCAATATTTATTCTACTGCTTTATGCATCTTATCCACATACAGAATGTCAGATTGTTCTATCAAAAGTTTTGCTGAAAGCTAAATGGAAAATGAGTCTTTAGCATTTAACTGATGTACTGTAGGTCTAGTTACTTTGATGGAAATGTGATTACATTATTGAGACCTTCCTCAGTGTATGCCAATACCCTTTGAAACCACCTAAGCTCTCTCAGCCTCTGCTCTTCTTGTCCCTGGGCATCCTGTAAATCCTCCTCAGAAGCTCCTCCCAATATTAGGACACACTTTTTCTAGACCTCCTAGCAGTGTAATAAAAATACATTAACATTCACTGAATTTTATATGAGGTAGGGAAAAAAAAGTTTTAACCACAGCAAAACTTACTGTTTCCTTTTTTTTTTTTTAAGATAATGCAATTAGCTGGTGGCTGGGGAATGATTCTTCATGAACAGCTGGCATCATCTGTTCTGCTGGAAATTCAAAAATGTGTCCGAAGGAGGTTAGAAAACATGTGGTTGCCCTTGTTCCTAGCAAGTGAACAGTTTGCATCACGACAAAAAACAAAGGTAACAAAAGAGGCAGAAACTCATTTTGATCTTTGGTGCAATGATGACTACATCCAGATGATATATATCATCATACTCAGTTTTCACTGGTAGGAACTTCAAAGGACCATCCCATTTACTGAAGTGACCAAACATTTTGGAGCCAGATCACCAGGAAATGCTACTAGCCTTCTGAGTAAATTAAGGAAATAAAGTAGAGAAGAGAAATTAGAATTTGAAATTACAGAGCCATAAAACTGCTTGATGTTAAAAAGGGAATCGGTGCTAAATAGCTTGGGTTGGAAGTAATGCTGTTTCCTTTCTGGCTATTTCAATTCATAATCCAGAGAAGAAATTATTCCTCCAACCACCTACCCTCACTTTATGCCTCTTTTATCTATTCATATCACCCATAGACCTATTTTCTCATCTCTAGAAAATTTTTGTGTAATGAAAATGTAAGAATAGGGAAAACTTTTGTAGAGTTTTCTACAGCAGACCACATCTTCATAATCACACAATTGACTGAAGTGTATATAGAACTTAAGGTCTCGCTGTCTATTTGGTTTTTTTTTCCTATTAAGTCAGCAAGTCAAGACAACAAGATTAAGTACCTACTATGTGCCAGGCACTATGCCCAGGTGCACACAAGATCCTATGACAGTTGCAACCACAATGTTAGATTTCTTCAATAATCTGTTGAGTAGTAACATTAAGAGAGGCATTAAATAGGAGTTAACTGTTTAGTAGAGTTGTTTGTAATTATCAAGAATGACCTGCATAAAATTCCAATCAAAGAGGAATTCCTTGTCAACAATGAGGTTCTCCAAATGTTCCTGTGATTTTTGAAACCCAGAACACTGTAAGGACCTTCAAAATGAGTTCTAGTCACTTTAAAGAAATCAGCCATGACGTTTACATCAGGAAAAAAAATGTGACAATGAATGTTATGCAAATTATGGCATATAATTGAATGGGAAATCTGTTGAGTTAATTCAACTGTACATCTATCTTGGAATGACACTCCAGATGGTCAGTGACCTGGGCCCAGAACTGACTCTGAGAAGATTGGGCATTAAGTTTAGTCAATTGTACAGTGCTTTCAGTGATATCCAGCTTCTGTTTGCTACTAACAATACACACGCATCTAACTACACTATTCTCTACTAAAAAAAAGAAGCTTTTTTTCCTAGGAATTCTGTATAGAAATGACAGCTTTGGAAGAATCAAATTACAAGTGATTAAAGGGGAAAAATGCATGATAAGTATAAGAAAATTGAAGTCTGTTACATATGAGAGGCAGCATAGTATAGTGGATGGAGGACTGTCCTTGAAATCAGGAAGACCTTTGTTGAAACCTCACCTCAGACAGCTGTGCCTCAGTTTCCCTTCTTTAAAATGAGAGGATTAGAAGGAAATAGCTTCTAAGAGCCTTTTACCTCTATATCGATGATCTTATGATTTACATGTTAAAAGTGGTATAAAAATCATTAAGGACCTTAATTACCAGAAGAGCAGATGCTTCTGTCGTGTAACTAGTAAGGGATGACAGCTTCTAAGGGCTGTACCGATATCCACAGGGTATAAAAGAACCATAGAAAAATCTCCAGCACATTTGCTAGATTCTTTGTGAAGAAAAATTATTCACAAGAATCTACAAGAATTGTAGACACAAGATGAGAATCTTCAACCACAGAAAGAATGCTGCCATGCCACAGATATATTGAGTAAAGTGATGGTCAAGACGTCCTGGGTCTGAATCCTGCCTCTGATACTTATTGGTGGCAACCATTGGCAAGTCATATGCTCTCTCTAGAAACAAGACCTGTAGTACCTTCCTCCCAGGGTTGTGAGCTTCAAACAAGATAACATATATAAAGCACTTTGTAAGCTTTAAAACACTATTTAAATAAATATTGTCTCTTTCTTTTCTATTATTCTGCTCCCTATTTTATGTTTTCGTGTAATTTTCATGAAAAGTCCCTTTTAAATTCCTAAGAAGTGAATATGCTATCATCAGGTATAGGAAGGATCATAGAAAAAGAAACTGCTGTGTCTTCTCCCTAAAGGGGAGACCGGGGTTTGGGAGGTCTTGTTAAACAAAGAGATAGCATCTTGAAACCTGAAGAAGTCAGAGCTAACATAAATATCACTCTGAAAAAGATTAAAATCACAATGTGATACCTCATTTGAGATGTGCCAATTTTGCATTTTAAAGAATGTGAAAAAATCAGACTTGTTGCCATCATGCAAATTTGTTCAGTTATCCATTTTCTTTCTAAAACCAAATGAAACAGTAAGACATTGTATGAAAGAAAGCAGCAACTTCCACCAGTAGCTGGAGTGAGGGCATTAGCCCCTCTCTCACTCAGAGGCTACTTATAAGAGAGAAACCAAATATCTAGGTTGATATTGCTGCCTTACAGTGTGATCATTGACCTTATGTATTGAAAGATTGAGAGCAAGCTCAGATCTGTCTTGGTGAGTAAAAAATCAAGTTGTGAATAAGGCACAGGAAACCTGTTGCATCCCATGGCACCACTGTATCTATAATGAATGAACTGATTCTATGTTTAGTCTATATTTAGTTACAGATGGCAGATATAGCCGAAGATGTTATGCTCAGGCGACAAGGAGAGAAAATTGGAGTCTGGAAGGCAAGTAACAGTATCATAAGTTTTATCCCTGAAGATCCACACTTTCTGTCAGAATGTTATTTTTCTGTATCCGTATGCTTTGAAGACTTTCTGGAAACTCTTAGCCACAAAGACCAAAATTGGGGATATCTATCTTTCATTGGTTAAACATAGTAAACTATTTGTCCCAGTATAGGTTATTGAGCACATATGATTACAGGTACTTTTCCTTTCAAACACAAAAGAGAAAAATAGAATATGGAGCCAAATCAAGAGGTTCAGTTTATCTCACAAAATCACTTTGATTTAGGATTGCATTGTAGCATCAGAGCTAAGATAAATCATAATGATTAAAATCACAATGTGATACCTCATTTGAGATGTGCCAATTCTGCATCTTAAAGAGCATGAAAAAATAGACTTGTTGCTAATATCCAAATTTGTGCATGGTTATGTATTTTCTTACTAAAAACAAGTGAAACAGTAGGACATTATATGAAGGAAAGCAGCAATTTCCACCAGTAGCTGGAGGGCGGGCCACTCAGAGGCTGCTTGTAAGAGAGAAGCCAAGTATCTAAGCTGATATGCTGCCTTCCAGTGCAATTGTTGAGTGTTGAAAGAAGAGAGCAAGAGAGTAAGATGGAACTTTGTTATGGTAGAGCCACTTAGCCTTGGAGAGTTGTCTCCATAGTGAGTGTTTTTCCTATATTGTGTGTGTGTGTGTTTCTGGGAAAGTATTATTTGTACATGAAGCTGTTCAGCAAGCTACCTGAGATTCTAGGTATAAAGTACACCAAAGGCTTGGACTCAATGGCAACTCTGTGACCCAAAGTCAGCAACAGCTACATCTTGACAACATCTTCTGAGACTTTTTCTCTCCATAGGTGTGCTTGTGTCCAAGATCATGGAACTCTAACATATTCTACATTCTGTTGGTTTCACCACGAAAATTCAAGCTAGAACCAAGTGATTCACTGATGGGAAACTTCTTCACTGCTTAAAGCCCCTACAGCTAGGGGCATCTCTTTAGTTATCTGGTCTCTAATCCTTCTTAAACTAATCGATGAGATCCAAACCTCATGAACAGATCAGAGGCCATAAAATACCTTCTTCACAATTTAAATCATCATAGCATGACCAATCTTACCTTTAAGATCTTGTAATTCCATCAATTGAGGAGGAGATGGAACTTCATCCTTACACTGAGAAATACTTCAAATAGATCCTCACCATAGCATGGTCATATGACATAAGCCACAAAAAAAGAATTGTCTTGGAACTCCAATGTATGTTTTCTTTTAAAATTTTAAGATTCCAGGGGGCAGCTGGGTAGCTCAGTGGAGTGAGAGTCAGGCCTAGAGACGGGAGGTCCTGGGTTCAAACCTGGCCTCAGCCACTTCCCAGCTGTGTGACCCTGGGCAAGTCACTTGACCCCCATTGCCCACCTTTACCAATCTTCCACCTATGAGACAATGCACCGAAGTACAAGGGTTTAAAAAAAAAATTTTAAGATTCCCTTAACAAGATAGCATTTTCTTAAAAATTTAAAAGACTTTTGTTTTAAATACTGAGTTATTTGAAATTGTTGCCAAATGATCAAGGACTTGACATGTTACTGGATAAGCAACCACATCAATTTTGGCATTTTTCCAATAAATGAAAAAGGATGACAAAAGGAAGTGAAAGTTATATGGAGGAATGGCTAGCAGGTTCTCCTCGGAGAGATAAATAAAAGCTTTGTAAGAGTTGGCTTCATCTGTTGCTGAGGAACAACAGGAAACATTTGAGAGGAAACTCATTTTACCTTGAAGTTTTCATGACAAACATAAATTAAAAAACCACTATGAAAATAATTCAACTTAATCATCTATGTCTGTTTTAGAAGATGAAGAAGTTGAGATCTAGTTCCATGAAGAACTTAAAGATGTACCAAGCCAACTCAACATATATTTTGAATCTTCTCTGAGTTCAGTGAAAATATGAGCACAATTTAGTGGGGAAAAATAGGTTGGAAAAAAGGTTTCAAGTTTAAGTAATAAAAGAGAACAAGGCTTATGGATGGCTTGGAAGACTCATGCTTCTATATTATAATTACTTTCCTCAAGAGAATCTTATAATTAGATAGATTAATAATAATTATAATTAATACATTATATTATATAAGATAGTATAATTAGATACATTATAATATGACAATATTATATGTAACTATAATTTCTAGAATGCAATAATATAATTATTAATAATTGTATTAATAATAAAAGTAAAAATTACACCAATAGCTGCTGAAAAAGCTTTTGACAAAATATTACTTTTTTTCTGTTTAAAAACATTAGAAAACATAGGTATAAATGAATTTTTTCTTAAAATGATATGAAGCATGTATGTATCTAAAGCCATCAGCAGTCCTTTGTTTGGAGATAGCCTAGAAGCCTTCCCAATAAGATCAGTAGTGAACCAAGAATGCCCATTATCACCAATATTCTTTAATGTTGAATTAGAAATGATAACAATAGCAATAAGAGAAGAAAAGGAAATTGAAGGAATAAGAATAGACATAGAGTTAATAAAACATCTTTTTGCAGGAAATATTTCAAAAATGCTAGAGATTCAGTTAAAAAATTAGTTGAAACTATCAGTAGTTTTAGCAAAATAGCAGGATATAAAATAAGCCCACATTAAGTCATCCACATTTTTATATATCACTAACAAAGACTTGCAAGAGGTGATAAAGATACCCCATTTAAAATTACTATAGATAGAATAAAATACCTGGGAGTATATCTGCCAAAACAAATCCAGAAACTACATGAACATAACTGTAAAACATTTTTATACAGATGGTCAGATTTAAATAAATGGAGAAATATTAATTATTCACGGGTGGTTTGACAATTATAACTAAATCAATCTATTCAATTCTATCCCAATTGTTGCCAAAAATTACTTTATTGGGCTAAAAAAATGAAATTCATTTGGAAGAAGAAAAAGTCAAGAATATAAAAGAAATTGAGGGGGAAAAAAGTCAGAAAGGAGGTCTAGCAGTACCAGATTTGAAATTGTATTATAGAACAGTAATTATCAAAACTTATCATGTACTGGCTAAGAATTAGATAGATCAATGGCACAGAACAAGATATAGAACAAACAGTAGTAAAAGATTGTACTAACATGGTATTTAACAAAAGTATAGACCTAAGTTTTGGGGATGAGAATTTACTATTTGGTAAAAATTGCTCGGACAGCCGGAAAGTAGTTTGGTAGAAACTAGCTAGAGAAGAATATCTTAAACCATTCACTAAGATGAGATCAAAATGGATGCATGAACTAGACATAAAGAAGAGTTATCATGAGCAAATTAGAAGAACAGGGAATATATTACCCTATCAGATCTATGAATAGAGAAAATTTAGGAATAAACAAGAGATACTGAGTATTGTAAGATATAAAATGGGTAATTTTGATTACATTAAAGTAGAAAGGTTTTGTACAAATAAAACAAATGTAGCCAAGAGTAGAAGGAAAATACAAAATTGTGGGGGGAGGATTTTGTAGATAGTTTTTCAGATATAGGTCTTATAATGGAAATATACAGAGAACTTGGTCGAATTTATAAGAATAAAAGTCATTCCCCAATTGATAATTGATGGGCAAAAGTTAAGAATATAGTCTTGGGATGAAGAGATGAAAGTCATAGACGGGCACATTACAAATGTTTTAAATTACTGATTTGGAGGAGTGCAAATCAAATCAATTCTGAGATATCATCTCACATCTATCAGATTGGCTAAGATAATAAAAGAGCAAAATGGAAAATATTGGAGGGAATGTGGAAAAATGGAGACACTAATACACTATAGGTGCAACTGTGAACTGATCCAGCCATTTTGGAGAGCAATTTAGACTTGTTCCCAGAGAACTATAAAATTGTATATATCTTTAAACTTAGCAATACCACTGTTAGATCTGTATCCCAAGGAGATCAGGGGAAAAGGAAAAGAACCTATAAGTTCCAAAATATTTATAGCAGCTGTCTTTGTAGTGGCAAAGAACTGGAAATTTAGGAGATGTTCATCAATGGAGGAATGGATGAACAAATTGTAGTCTATGTGGTATATGATTATAATAGAATACTATTGCACCATAAGAAATGATGAGCAGGTTAATTTTTTTAAAAACTTGGAAAGACCTACATGAAATTTTGAAAAGAGTGACACCAGTATAACCAAGAGAACAGTATGTACAGCTACAGAATTAATGCTTGAAGAATAACTTGTGAATGTCTACCTCCAGAGAAAGAACCAATAAAATAAAAACACAAAAGACATAATTTATTTATACACATTTTTTGGTTGGATGATGCCTTCTAGAGAGAAGAGATACCTGAGAATTTTAATGTAACCGACAAATTAATTCATTAAAAAATGTTAAAGAACAATAATCTGAAGGCATTAGACATGGCAAACATTGAACAAAATCACATGTACAAAGGAGCTATAGATTATATATTAAGAAGCAGCAAATTACAGTTTATTGATGGAGTCATGTCAGAATCATCTGTCTCTCTGTAGTTACATTATCAGCTAGTTACAGCAGAGATCAGAATCATACTAAATTAGAGGGGGAATTATAAGAAGTCACTGCATACTGTTACATTAGCTAGAACTTGAACTATTAAAATAAGTTGTTGAAGTTCAAAAATTGGAGGTGATAAAAGGTAAAGATATTGATCATTATGCCTGTTTCTTATAAAGATTTAACCAATATAAAGTAGTCACCAATGTAGACATTCACATTAGAATCATTCTGATTATAAAGGATTACATAAATTTTGGAGAAATAAAGTATTTTTAAAAAATGTCTCCACAAAGAAGCTTTGAGTAGAAAGATAATGCTTTAAAATTTTAGTATAGAATGTCATTTGGATGAAAGGCAACATAGTGTAGTAAATACAAGGCTGACCTTGGAATTCAGAATGCTGGAGTTAAGTTTGCTCCTGGCATGTTCTAGCATTGGGCAAGCCATTTAAACTCCTAGTCCCCCAGGCAAATATCTAAAAGAAGTACAGATTATCTGATAATCGGTATTGAAAAGAAGAGTTCCCACAGGAATTTCTCTACATTGAGGAAATCATAAATTCAGATGAAAATATGTCATTAAAATAGCAATAATAACTTAGACATAGTCACTAATTTGAATTTTTCTGACTTAACCTGAATATATACCCAAAATAACCATTTCAGTATCAGAATGTTGATTTAAGATATTTTTTATTATTTTTCCTTATGTAGAATTATATTATCTTAGAATTTAATATTATAAAAGGTTCCTTAATCCTTCCTCATGTCTTTAAGAATCATTAAAATTAAATTGTCGAAGAGTAAGTTTCTTTTAAAAATTAATGCTCATTTCTTTTAAAATTTTGAGTTCTAGGTGAGCTCTCACACCTTCCCCTCCTACTGAGAAAGCAAAGGATATGATAGGATATTAGTTATACATGTGAAATCATATAAAATATTTCCACATTATCCATATTGCAAAAAAAAAAAAAAAGAAATTGAAAAAGTATACTTCGATTTGCACTAAGAGTTTACCAGTTCTCTGGAGGTAGATAGCATTTTTTCATCATGAATCTTTTTTAATTGTCTTCAATTTCTGTATTGATCAGAGTAGTCAAGTCTTTCACAGTTGATCATTATTACATTACTGTTACTGTGCACAATAATATCTTGGTTCTTCTTACTTCATTTTGCATTCATTTGATATTGTCATGTTTTTTTCTGAAACCATCCTCCTTATAACACAATAGTACTCCATCATAGTCTCACGTCACAATTTGTTCAGCCATTCCCCAATTGATGGGCATTTCCTCAATTTCTGTTTTGACTTTTTATTATTTTTATATTTTTATATTTTTATTTTATATATTATATATTTTATAAATATAGGTCCATTTCCCTTCTCTCTGATCTCTTTGGGATTTGCACCTAGTAATTATATTGCTGGATAAAAGGGCATGCACATTTTCATGATCCTTTGGGTATAATTTCAGATCATTCTCCAGAATGGCTGGACTAGTTCACTACTCCATCAATAGTTCACTAATGTCCCCTCATCATCTCCAGCATTTATCATTTTTGTTAGTTGTGAAGTTGTTTTAATTTGCCTTTCTCTAATCACCCTTACACACATACCCAATATTTCTTATCCCCTTTTCTTTCTATCTCCCTATTGGGTAAGATAGACTTTTATACCTAACAGAGTGTGTATTGATATTCTTTTCTCTTTGAACCAATTCCAGTGAGAATGAAATTCAAGCATTGCCTAGCCCCACCTGCATTTTGCCCTCTACTATAAAAACTCCTTTTGTGAGAAAATTTGCCCCATTCTGTGGTTCCTTTATCCCCTTTCCCTCAAGTGTATCTCTCATCCTTACTTTATTTTCTTGGAGATTACCCCAACATAATCTACTCTACGCATGCCCTCTGCCTATGCAGACTCCTTCTAACTGTGCTATAATAATGATAAAGTTCTTAAAAGTTATATGTGTCCTCTTCCCATAGAGGCATTTTTAACTCCATTGGGTCCCTTGTGATTACTGTTATAAATAAAAATTAATCTTAGAGGCTCATTACTAGATGTATAAGCATTTATTAGTTTAAAAAAAGAGACAAAAAGATTTTCAGTTTTTCTAATTTAAAATAAAAATCCCGTCCCCCATTTTAGCTAGCACTCTGAGCCACTGTTTGCTTGAGATCAAGAGATAAGATATAATGCCACCAGGATAGTTAGAGAGATCAGCTGAAGAGATGGGAGTAAAAGAGAACCCACTCCCTTACTGCTCTCTGGTTTTTCAAACCTAAGCTCCTCGCTCTCAGCTCTGGATCTTTTCCTTGGCCAATGGCTTTCAAAAGTCCTGCCTCCATGGCTATGTTAAGTCAGGATACACCTGCCAGGACCCACCATCAGAGACATGACTGATTCCTCAGTGCTCAGGATCAAAGCTGGGATGACAGTCCCCAAAATATTTACCTCACACAATCTGTCCCCTCTGATTCTTTGGAAGGACAAGGATATTAGCTAGTCCCCTACTCTTGGTACTCCAGAAGACTTAATATGTTGGGCTCCCTCCCCACTGAATCATTCCATATTTAGGATTTTCTCACCATAAGAGCACAAAAGATACAATACATTTCATGGAGTGAGGTACTACAGTTTGGGTAATAAGAAGAAAGAGGAGAGAAAGAAAAATGATTGATAGGCACATTGATAAAGAGCCATTAGAGAGCATTCCCCTTTTGGCATAAGTGTTTACAATCAGGATAATGGAGGACTCAACTCCAGTTCAGGTCATTATATCCAAAGGTTCACTCCAAATCTCCTAATATAGTGTTTGATTTCTGCAAACATCCTTACAGCATCTTCTCCAAAAGATCTCCTTTCCTGGTCCAGGATATTGGCGATTATCTTTTCCTAAAATTGCTTTAAAAGATCATTGACTTTGGACTTTTAGGATAATTACACATTACTCTTTGATGTTTACTTTTTTATGCTTCTCTTTAGTCACCTGTTTGAATGTCAGATTTTCTCTTCAGTTCTGGTTTTTTCATGAGAAATAATTAGAAGTTCTCTATTTCATTAAATATCTATTTTTATGCTGAAAAATTATACTGTTTTGCTGAGTAGGTTATTGTTGTTTGTAATTCTAGCTCTTTTGTCCCCTCTTCTCCCCCCTGCCCACCAAATATCATATTCCAGGCCTTATGTACCTTTAATGTAGAAGCTGCTAATTCAGTGATTATGAACCTTTTAGAGACCAAGTGCCCAAACTGCACCCTCACACCACATGTGAGCTGCCTCCTTACCCCAGACAGGGAAAGGAGGTTTGGGCAGAGGGTTGGGTGATGTGAAAAAATGTCCTCAGGCACAGTGGAGAGGGGAAAAGGAACAGCTCCATCCAGCCCACGTGCCATAGCTTTGCCAACATGGTGCTAAATCCTATGTGATCCTGACAATGGCTACATGACATTTGAATCATTTCATTTTGGCTGCTTGCAATATTTTCTCTTTGACCTGAGAGCTCTGGAATTTGTAATATTTCTGGGAGTTTTCACTTTGGGATCTCTTTCAGGAGGGTGATTAGTAGATTCCTCTAATTGTATTTTACTCTCTATATCTAAGATATCTGGGCAGTTTTCCTTCGTAATTTCTTGAAATATGATATTTAAACTTTTTTTTAATCATGGCTGTCAGGTAGTCCAATAATTTTAAAATCATCTCTCCTCAACCTATTTCCAGGTCAGTTGTTTTTCAAAAAAAATTATCACATTTTCTATTTTTGTCATTCCTTTGACTTTGCTTTATTGTTTCTTAAAGTCATATGGAGTCATTAGCTTTTACTTGCCTAATTCTTATTTTTAAGATATTATTTTTAAGTGAATTTTTAAACCTCTTTTTTTCTATTTGGCCAATTCTGCTTTTTAAGAAGTTCTTTTCTTCAGTGAATTTTTGTACATCTTTTACCAAGCTATTGATTTTTTTCATAATTTTCTTGTATCACTCATTTTCCCCCCAATTTTGCTTCTATCACTCATCTCTTTAACTTTTTTTTCTCTTGTTAGACTTGGTTCCAATTAGCATTTTTCTTTGAGGCATTGCTTATAGTTGTCTTCTAAGTTTATATCTTGGTCTTCTCTGCCACCATAGTAACTTTTTATGATCAGGTTCTTTTTGCTGTTGTTGTTTTTTCATTTTCCCAACCTCTTTCTTCTCTTTGAACTCTATGTTAAAGTTGGGCTCTGTTCACCTGGATATGGGGACACACAGTGCCAAGCTTCAGGCTTTTTCTTGCTACTTTTTTCAAAGATAGTTCTAGGGGTCTTCAGGTTTTCAGTAAGCTTCCAAGGTGGTGGTGTCCTGGGAGTGGTATTATCACTGTTCTTTTGGTTTGTGCTCTGTTCCGTACTCAAAAAGGGCCTTTGCTCCCTTGCAGCTACAAACACGAGTGTTCCTCTTGGCCCTGGAGCTATAATCAGGACTCTTGCTCCCTTGTGACCAATCATAGTGCACTTCTCTGCTCTGGAACTATGACCCAGAACTGCAGTAGTATCAGCTGCATCCAGTGCCAGAAAAGAGTCTACTGTACTCTCTTTCTGATAGTTTGTCTGATCCCCTTAACATCTCTGAGCCTATACCCATCCCAATGTTTCAGACCTCTCCTTCAGACCTCTTAAGTTGTTTTAAATTGGAAAAATGTCTCCCTCTGCCCTTTTGTTGGCTCTGCTGCTCCAAAATATTATTTGAGGCATTATTTTAAGGTTATTTAAAGGGAAATATTGGGGAGAATTCATCTAATCCTAGCTTGTACTCTGCCATCTTGGTTCTCTAAGTATCTTTTTTTTAAGTTCTCAAAGCTGTTACTTATAATATTCCACAGCAATCTCTGCCAATGACTAATGACCTTAGTCATCAAGAATACTTTCTTAAAATCTGATAAGTATTGACATTTAGTGACAACATTTTTTCCCTTCTGTTTTGGTAAATATCAGAACCCTTGATCACAATTATGTGTATATATGCATTTACTTTTCATGTACATTTGATTTTATGGAGACAATTGCAGTAACAACTTTACCACTTTTATGGAATGGTTATGGGTAAAATAATAATAATGTAACATAATATTATAATAAAATATAATAACATCTTATTGTATGATTATACTCAAACATGCTATTTCTAAACATATATTTTTTTTCATGGAGTATAGCAGAATTTCTTTCAGAGAAACCTTCAAGCAATATAATCTCTCTTGTATGAAGTTGTATGTCAAAATCTGCCCTTATCCCTAGCCCCTAGGCTAGGCACATGAACTAATATCCCTAACAGGTTTGCTTATTCCACCCTGCAGGCCTCAAGCAGGCCATCTCTTGGGATTGGCTCCCGTTCCAGCAAGAAGTATGCAACAGGCATCTGGTCTGAGGTAGGAGTTGCCTCAATTTCAGGGTCTTCTTATTGATGTTGATTCATTTCTGCTATTCTGATTGCTTACCACATTTCTAACTTCTTAAAAATCTTACTTTGCTCTAATTATTCCTCGACTCATTGCTGGGTTCTTGATGCTTTGCTCTGTGTCTTGACTTTAATACATGTGCATGTTCCTTTAGCTGACTTCTAAAGGTCCAATGATGTTTTTACCATCAGCTTCCAGGCACTCTCTGTTGCTGGCATTTTCTCTTCTTTGACCTCTATATTTCATTCCTAGGCTTCTTTTGACCCTTATTTTGGTTTCCTTTTTTATTCTTTGACTCTTTCAGATACTGGTTGCTCTCTTAAGATTCCATTGCTCTGTGTCTATTTTTTTAACTTCATAAACTCCATAATGATTTATCAAAGTTGAATCATCAGAACTGATTTTCTTCATCACATCAGCTTCCTTATTGCTGTCACTTTCCATAAATCAACAGCTTTTTATGATTGCCTCACAATTTCCATCAGTATAAGCTTAAAGTGTTGCTTGAGACTCTTACTTGTAACTAGGTCACTTAACCTTCCTATGAAGTGATTCCTATATACTGATTCCTTACATTATACGGTAATTCCTCATAATTTGTCTTGGAAAGATTCATAGAATCTCAATGCTAAAAGGAATTGAAGCCATCTAGTCCAGCCTTTTCCTGAAAAAAAAATCACCTTGAAAACAATTTGCCCTGAGTGTTCATGCAACTTTTGTTAAAGATATTTAGTAAAAGGGAACCCATTATCTCTCCTGGTAGTCTGTTCCTTTTCTAGATTGCTTTAATTGCTAGGAAGCCTTTCCCTTGCCTCAGGCCCAAACCTTGGTCTTAGAAGTGTTCACCCATTTTTTCCCTCTCCAGTTTAATCCTTCTTCCCCTCAAATACACATGTCCTGACCCCAATTTTTTTCTCTTCCTCCCAATAACCAAACCTATTTATTTAAACCAAACTTAATGTAGCCGTAGTGGTTACTCTCCTCCAGAAACTCTTAAACTTATATCAATTGGTTTTTTAAACCAGATCTATTGATTCTGCCAAGTGAGCTTTCTCTAGTGATGCAGACCGGCAACTTCTATGAAATTTATAACCTTAAAGAGTAGTTTATTTTCTTCTTATTTTTTTTTAAAACCCTTACCTTCCATCTTGGAGTCAATATTGTGTATTGGCTCCAAGGCAGAAGAGTGGTAAGGGTAGGCATGGGGGTCAAGTGACTTGCCCAGGGTCACACAGCTGGGAAGTGTCTGAGGCCAGATTTGAACCTAGGACCTCTTGTCTCTAGGCCTGACACTCAATCCACTGAGCTACCCAGCTGCCCCCTAAGAGTAATTTAAAGGACAGCAAGGTAGCAGAGTAGATAAAGTGCTAGGCTTGGAGTCAAGAAGACCTGGGTTCAAATGTGACCTCAGACACTTCCCAGCTATGTGACTTGAGCAATTCACTTAATCCTGATTGCCTAGCCCTTACAGCTCTTCTGTCTTAGAATTGATACTAAGACAGAAGGTAAGAGTTTGGGTTTTTTTAAGCAGCATGAGGCTAAAAGTGAAGGGACTTGCCCATGATCACAGACCCAGGAGGTAATAAATGCAAAATTTGAACTTCCTGGCCCAAATCTTCCTGATTCTAATGCCACTCCATCTCCTTACTCTCCTTCCTAAAATGTAAAGAACTGAACCTAACATGTCAGCCAGAGGAGATCTAATAGAACAGAATAAAAAATGGCTCTATAATCTCAGCAGTTCTCACACTGCCTTTCAACATCACTGAGGATCTCTAGCTTTGTTGACTATTATCACACTCCTTGACTTTTAATGAACTTGTAGGCCACTTGGAAAAACTGCTATTTGTCTTTCCCGTCTCTTACTACATTGAAAAAGTTGTTAAATAAGAGGCAGGGAAACTGAGTTCAAAATCTGACTCTTCTACTTAATATCTGAGCAATTTGAAGTAAGCCACTTATCTCTGTGCCTCAGTTTCCTCATCTGTGAAATGAAGTTAGATATGATGAGTCCAAAATCCCTTATGGTTTTAAATCTATAGTACTTTTATTTATAAAGTTGATTTTTTGAAACTCAAATATAAGACTTTACTTTGGTACTTAGTAAATTTTCTCTCATTGGATTAGAAAAACATTCTAGCTTTTCAAGGATATTTTTAGATTTAGATCCTAAATCTGTAATCAATCATGTTCATGATTTCTCCTACTTTGGGATCATTTATCAATTTGACTTTTACCCTTTTCTCAAACTTCCCTGTCATTCTCGAGGGTATTACTGTCTTTCCATAGTCCTCCCAACTTACAACCTTAGTGTCATATAGTCTATCATTTGCCCAAACTACTTTCTCTCTTCACAACATTTTTCACATTCTTCTACACAAATGGCCATGCCTCTAGTTCAGAGGCTCATCACTCCTCTCCTGAACTATTGAAATAGACCAGTGATTCCCAAACTTTTTTGGCCTACTGCCCCCTTTCCAGAAAAAAATATTACTTAGTGCCCCCTGTCACATACTATCACCGCCCTCTTACAGTTATTCAGTGCCCCCAAATGCACCTGTGGCCATCACCACTCCCCTGGATTGCTGCAGCACCCACTAGGGGGCGGTGGCGCCCACTTTGGGAATCACTGAAATAGACTTTTGTTTTAATAACCTTCTCAAGTTTTCCCAGTTTACATAGTTGCCAAAATGTGATTAAGTGTAAGTCCAATCATGTAAATCTACTCAGTAAATTCCATTCACATTCTAAATTCCAGGCATAGTGGAAGTTATGTACACACTACCTCTATCTTTCTTCTATGGGCTTTTGCTTATGCCTTAAATGCACTTCCTTTTCCCTCCACTTTCAGGATTCCCTGGTTTCCCCCAAGAATCAGTTAGACACTATAAAATAGTTCAACTATGTATAAAATAGCCTTTTCTATTATCTATATCCTTGTGAACATCTTCTCTCCACAAATTACATTGTATTCATTTTATATGTATGTTTGTGTATATGTATGTATTATATATTCTGCAGGTAGGTATATGTTTATGTGATTCCTTTAAAACCTAACTAAAATCCAACCTTTTATAAGAAGCCTTCCCCAACTCCTCTTAAACAGTCTTTCCCTCTGTAAATTATTTTCCACTTATTCTATGCATTCTTTGTGTTATTTCTATTTGAAGATGTTCCCCGCCCCACCCCATTAGATTGTAAGCTCCTCAAGGGCAGGAACTGTCTTTTGCCTCTTTTTGTATCTTTAGTACTTAGCACAAAGCCTGACATATAATAGACGCTTAATAAATGTTTATTATTTTCTCCTCTATAATGTTAGTTCCTTGAGAGTAGAGGCTTTTTTTTGGCCTTTCTTCGTATCCCCAGCACTTAGCACAGCTCCTGCCACATTGTAAATGCCTAATAATTATTGATTGATCTATTTCCCTATCCAAGTCATTAATAAAAAATGTTAAAAACCACAGGACCAAATATAGATCTTTGTGGTACTCCATGGAAGACCTTAACAAAGTTAACATTAAACTGTTAAGTAACTGAAGTGTTTGGGGATTTTATCATTTAGCCAGGCCCAATTCCTCCTAAGTTTACTATTGTCTTGGGCATTATTTCATAATTTTCTCAATCACATACTACAATAATTGTATGTGATTTTTTTTAGGTACTTTAGTAAACTTCAAGAAAACTATACTCCAATATTCCCTGATCTATCAATATAGTTGCCCTAGCCAAAAAAATAAAAATAAAACAAAGGTCAGTTTGTCATGATCTCTTCTTGTGAAACTATGTGAGTTCTTCCTTTTTTAAATGCCATTCTTTTAATTCTATGCCAGGAATCTCAAAGTCAAGCATATAATATAGTCTGTAGGACCCTACCTTCTCTTCACCAATTGTCTCTGAATCCCAAATCTAAGATCTTTCCCTTCTCCACCTTATTGACCATTCTGCAGAATTTGTCATTGTTGACCACCCTCTTCCCTTGGATATTCTCTCCTCTCTGGGTTTTTGTGGCATTGCCTTCCTTAGTTCTCTTCTACCTCTCTGACCACTCCTCCATCTTCTTTGCTGACTCATCCATGACCCCCCATAAGGTGAGTAAACAGTAATGCTCTGGCCTGGGTCCCTCTACCAATTCTCTCCAGTGATGACCTTTTCAGCTTCTATGAGGTCAATCTTTTCTATACAAATGATTCCCTGATCTACATGTTTCATTTTCTATCAGCAGTTCTGCTTGGTTTCAACTGTAAGAATATCATGCTCCTGCACCCAGGATCCCTTGGTCCTTTCAGTCTTCCTTTTTGCATATTTTCTTAAGCTCCTTGGAGGCAAGAACTATCTTTCTTTTTCTTAGCATGGTGCCTAGCAGATAGGGGGGCACTTAAATAAATGTTTATTGAATTTAACTAAAATGTATATATCTAACCCTATACTCTCCTAAGCCCAACCCTACATCAACAAATATCTATTAAATATTTTCAATGGATTATTCTCTCGATATCACAAGTTCAACATGTTTTAAACAAAACTTCTTATTATCCCCCCTGCCCCAAATTGCCACTCTTCCAAACTTCCCTATTATTCTCAGGGGCAACATCACCCTTCCATTCACTCATCTCACAATAACAATTGTTATCCTTAATTCCTCAGTCTCACCTTTCCTACAAATCCAACTGGTTATCAAGTCTTAACATTTCTCTCTCTATGTCACTCATGTATAATCTTTTGTCTCCATTCATACTTGATTTGAGGCCCTCATTGCCTCTTTCTCCTAGACCAGTGCTGGCCAAACTTTTTAAAGAGGGGCCAAAGGAAAGGAAATGCTCATGGGTCAGTCTGTTTCTAAGGCAACTCTTTCGAAGTTTCATTGTATTGTATCCTTCTCATTGTCAGATTAGGAATAATGTCCCACAACCAGATAGAACATTTCAGGAGGCTGCATCTGGCCTGAGGGCCGTAGTTTGCCCATCACTATCCTAGACTATTTCAGTAGCTGCATAATTGCTCTCTTTGCCTCAGTCTGCTCCTCACTCCAGTCTATGCTCTACACAGCTACTAAAATTATTTTCCTAAAAAAATATGTTTTGGGGGGACAGTGAGGTGACTCAGTGGATTGAGAGCCACTGGGAGGGTCCTAGGTTCAAATTTGACCTAAGACACTTCCTAGCTGTGTGTGACCCTGAGCAAATCACTTACCCCACTATTGTCTAGCCCTTACTGCTCTTCTGCCTTTGAGTCAATACACTTTTTGATTCTAAAATGGAAGGTGAGGGGTTAAAAAAAAAAAAAAGAAGTTTGACCCTAATACTCCCTTACCTAAAGGTAAACTCCATTGGTTCCATACTACCTCTAGGACAAAAGATAAGCGCCACTATTTAAAACCCTTAGCAACAAGATTCCAAACCTCCCTTTCTAGCTTATTATACATTGCTAATGTCTCCTGGACTTTGTTCCTTAGACATGATACTCCATCTCCCATCTCTGTGCCTTTGCTAGGACTGTGCCCTTGGCCTGGAAGATTTTCCTGATTCTCATAGCTGCTAGTCTCTCCCCCCACCCCAAATCACCTTACATTCACTATACATATATTCTTTACACCCATGTGTATATGTGGTTCCTTCTTCCCTTTAGAATGTAAGCTTCTTTATTTTTATCTTTGTATCCCTTGTGCTTAATGTGTGGTGTCTGACATAAATGCTTGCTTGTTTGCTGAGTGATAAGTTCATTCTCATGGGAGATCTACAAGCAGAATCTGATTGACCACTCCTCGAGGTTTCCACTAGATTATAAGATCCAGGAAGGTACAAATCCTGTCCCTTTTAAGCATGTGTCTTCCCTAGCACCTTTCAGAGTGTTCTGCCATTCAGTCCCACATAAGCCTTTAGTAAATGTTTGTTGAATTGAATGTTATAATTAAATGTTATAAAGGTGACTTATGCCTACATACCTACAATAGGAGCTAGAATGAATGGTCTTTGAAGTCCCTTTTAATTTTAAAATAATGAAATTTCCATGATACATAAAAGAGTGAGTGTGAAGAGATGAACTGAGGTTCCCTTTTAAATATTTTACATTATAACTGTGAATGGCTTCCCTCTTCAGGTTTCTCTCTTTTTTTTTTTTTTTTCATTTTCTTAGCAATGTATTTCAGTGTTTCTAGGGTTGCTTTACAATTTAGCAGATAAATTTTTGAGTCTCTGTGACTGAAAAATTCATCATCCTGCAGTCAATGTGGTTAATTAAACTCTCTGAGCTTTCATTGGCCAGTTTTTAGATGGCAAATGTGTCACCAAGCTTGTATTCAAAACCTTTCATGAGGCGGTCAACATAAAGACCACACCCACTTTACCAAGCTGTACTTTTCTATTGGTTCCTTTTTTCTCTAGTAATAAATTTGGTAACTTCTGTTTCTTCCTTTAAAAACAAACAAACAAAAACCCAACCCTTTCCTTCTGTCTTAGAATGAATACTATCAGTTCCAAGGCAGATCAGTAAGGGCTAGGCAACTGGGGTTACCTGAATTGCCCAAGGTAATACAGCTGGGAAGTGTGTGAGATCAAATTTGAACCCAGGAGCTCCTATCTCCAGTCCTGATTCTCTAGCCCCTGAACTACCTAGCTGCCATGGTAGCCTGTTTCTTAATAATGGTGACATCCTTTAAACTGGATTGGCTAAATTGATCATTAAATCAAAAACTAATGTATTTGCAAAATGATTTGTGTGTTCCCTTTTTAGCACAAAGCTTCAATTATTATACAGCATAGTCTTTTAATCTATATAATATATTGATTTTCTCTACACTCCACTCCCTAAGAAAATATTGCCACTTCTGCTCTCCACACCCCCAAAATGGATAAGGCAAATAGATAGTAGACCTGAGGAAGGAAAATGCCAAGATTTATTGTATTCATGTCATAACTTTGAAAAATAAGGGTTAGAAAATAGGGGTTGGAAAAATTAACTAATGTCTTTTTTACTAGGAGGTTTGAGAAATTTTAATATTTTTTTAAAACAAAGCTCATTTATTGCATTCTCTGTTATGGACAGCCTGAAGAGAGTAAATGGATATCTTCATCTACTGAAATTCTTGCTTTCCGTAAAGCATTATTGAATCCTCTAACAGCAAAATTGTTTCAGCGATACGTATCACTAAAAGGAGATTTATTGGGAAATGATGTACTTTTCTGGCAAGAAGTTCAAAATTTTAAGGTACTGTAATAAATTGAAATAAACCATTTATTTATGTTAAGAAGAAAAATGCATTAAAATTTTAGTTTTTTATCTGAGTATAAAATGTGCAAAAGATAGGCCATGTTTTGCATTATTTTAATTTTGAAATATTGTTCCTTTCTCCATTCACATGTATAAACATTAAAGTGTGTATTATCAATGTTGAACGATAACAAAAATGTTAATATTTCTGGATCCTTTATGCTTAATATGAAATAGTGGACTTTGAAGTAATAAGGTGAATTAAGTTTGACCTATAATAATAGGCTATTGTATTAATTATAACTATTTCTAAGACACTTAGTCTTATTTCTGCATATAGTTTATGAATATACCATGCATTTACTCTTCTACCACATTTTTATATTTGCTGTTATAGCCAAGAAAACTAAATGTAAATATCTTCAAATCATATTTGTAGGAACTGTAACAAAGATAATGGATTATAAGTAAATCAGTCAAGAAAAAAAATATTCTATAGGAAAAATAATTAACATTTATATAGCACTTTAAGAATTACAATATTTTCTTCACATTATTGCTTTGTAAATTAGGTAATATGAGCATTATTATATATGAGCACTAGTATATTTAATAAACCAAGGAAAATCTTCCATAGTCACACTCAGCTTTGTAAGTGGCAGAGCTGGAATTTGATCTCAGATCTCCTGAGTCCAAGACCATTGCTCATTTTCTCCTTACCAAAAAGGAAAGGAAGAGTGATTAGATAAAAGCAATTTATTTATTTTCAAATCATTAATTAGAATCAAGGAACTTTACAGTTCAAAGAGGACCTTTACTGTAGTTCAACTTTCTATCACTATCAGGCCTCTGACTGAATACTTTTAGTACTTGATCCCTTCACTTTGAATTGGCTAATACTTCTTTGCTAAAGTTTCCTAGCTTCTAAAATCTGTCTCATTCCTTATCCTTCTGTTTTTATTTTTAAACTAGGCCTTTTAACTACTCTTGGAGTCCTTGTGGCCATTTCATTCTCTTTCCTAAGATTCTAGTTATATTTATTTCATAATTTTTCTCTTCCTGTGAAATTTTGTCCTGAGATTCTTGTGCTCCATAGTATTTTGCATACTAGTTTTCCTTTATTGATTTCCTCCATCATATATCCCATCCACAATTGGCTCCTGATTTGTTTTTTGAGAGGAAATACTGCCATGAGTGGCTGTTGTAACTTCTTGGTGATTCCTCACTACATCTGCTGTTAGTTCCAAACTTCTTTTGATTCAGTAGCCTCTGGAGTTTGGGGCACTCAAGACCTCACAGGACAGGGCCTTTGGGCACAGAGAAATGGTAGGGCCCTTTGATTTTTTTTTTTCTGTTTTCTCTGGGGATTACTTTTCAGGAATGTTTTCTTTCCTTTTTCCACTTCTGATTTCTTTTTTTATTTCATTTGGCATATTTCTCCCTATTTCTATCATCAACTTGATCACATTTATGTAGAATTATAAATTTTATATAGCCACCCCATATGGAAGAGTAGAAAATGAGAACAGTATAAGGAATATCAAGACCAATTGTGGGCATTGCCTGCTTCCATTACTGCCCTATTTTGTGTGTAATAGTATATCTTTTCCCTCCAGATTTGAGTAAATCTGCTTCACCTTATCTGGCAAATAGGCTTGATCTTCCCCATTCAGCCAGGTATTTAGGTAAAATACCTAGTAAGAGATAAGTCAGGACTTTTGGCTTAGAATGACTTTTGAGTTGAATGCACTAATTCTCTAGAATTCCTCAATCCCAAGGGAAATCAAGATGGCTATTTGGAAAAAAAAATAGCTACCATTTATTCAGCAGTTTAACATTTACTTCCAAAGTGCTTTATACATATACCATCTCATTTACATATTTAAAATATCTTTCCAACTTCTCAGATCCATTAATATATTATGTTTTTTGATATACTTGAAGTCAAACCTTTATGGTTAAGGTATCTTCATTAAGGAAGCCATTTTCAATTCAGTAACTGTTAAATGCCTACTCCGTTCAGGTCACTGTGCTAGAGATTAAGAACAAAAAGATGATATAAGACCCAGCCTCTATCTTTAAGAAGCCTATCATCTGTGAGGGAGGTTCACAAATTGATCTAATACAAATCAGCTGAGGAAAATCAAGAGCCTGTCCTCTGGTTATGCTCTTCCTCCTTACCACTTAGTTTCCCTGACTTCCTTCAAGGCTCAGCTCAAATCCCACTTTCCTGGAAGCCCTTCCTGCTGCCCTTAGGTATGAGTGTCTTCCCCTTTGAGAATTCCTTCCAACTCTGGTATGGACAGCTAGCTGAGACACTGGAAAGAGTACTTGACTAGAGTTAGGAAGCCTCCAACACTTAACAGCTCTTTTCCCAAGGGCAATCCCTTCACCTCTCAGCCTCAGTTTCCTCTCCTATAAAAGATGAACATAACAGCCACTGCTTCCCAGGCTGGTTATAAAGATACAATGGGGTGTCAGTCTGAATAAACATTTATGTACTCACTGTGTCTACACTGTGCTTACCCACTAGACGTATACAGAAAGGCAAAAGGCAGTCTCTGCTTTCCAGGAGCTCACAGTCTAATGGGGGAGATAAACAATAACTAGGCAATAAATAATTAACAGAGGAAAGGCATTGGAATTAAGAGAGGTTGGAAAAGGCTTCCTGGAGAAGGTTGGGTTTCATTTAGGACTAGAGAGAAGCTAGGGGTTCTGAGAAAGAGAGAGAGCATTCCAAGCATGGAGAAATGACCAGAGAAAAATGCCCAGAGCCAAGAGAATGGAATATCTTGTTCATGGAATAGCAAAGAGGCCAATGCCATGGAGCAGAGTACTGTGGTATAAGATGTAAAAAAGACTAGAAAATAGGAGAGGGCTAGGTTATGAAGGCCTTTAAATGTCAAAAGGATTTTGTATTTCCTCATAAAAGGTGAAAGGGAGCCCCTGGAGTTTGAGTATGATGATCCAATGGTCAGACTGTGTTTTAGGAAAATTAGTTTGGCACTTGAATAGAGGATTAACTGGAGTGGGGCTAGAGTTCTTAGAGCAACTGGTAGGTTACTGCAATAGTCCTGGGGGATGGAGGTGGGGGTGGACAAGGACCTATACAAGAGTGGTGGCAATACCAAAGAAGAAAAGGGGGTGTAGACATGAGGGGGTGTGAAAGATGAGAAATTGAGGATGAAACCCAAATTGAGCGCTTGAGTATCTAAGAAAGGGGGTAGTCCCCTCAATAATAACAAGGAAATTTAGAATAGAAAAGATAAAGAGGTTACTTTTGGACATTTGGATTGAAGATGTCTATTGGACATCCAGTCTGAGATGTCTGAAAGGTAGTTGGAGATGTGAGACTGTGGAGACAAATAGAGATTAGGATTGAATGAGTAGCTCTGAGAATCATCAGCATAGAAATAATCATATCCATAGGCACTGATACAATCACCGAGTAAAATAGTATAAAGGGAAAAGTGAAGAAGGCCCAGGATAGAGCCTTATGGGACACCCATGGTTAGTAGATGTGACCTGGTTGAGGATCTAGTAAAGAAGACTGAGAAGTTAGATAAGCAGGAGAGAGGTATTCCAAAAATCCAGAGAAAAAGATGAGTATCAAAGACAAGAGAGTGATGGATGGTGTCAGAGTCTGCAGAAAGGTCAAGAAAAATAAGGATTGAGAAAATGACATTGGATTTGGCAATTAAAAGATCACTCAGCTTTGGAGAGAGGCATTTTAGTAGAATGAGGTTGGAAGTTGGATTATATAACAAAGGGAATTAAGAGAGATGGTTGTAAAGCCTTTTGCAAACCTTAAATGCTAGCTTTCATTATAATTAAATACCTTGTATATAGCTAGAAGAGGACTGGTTGTTTCATTAGAGGGCAAAAATTCCTTGAGGAAGAGACTTTTTTTGGGCCCAGACTCCTACGCATATTGCCTAGCTAAAAAAGATGTAACCTGAAACTCAGCAGGAAGCTTAGAGTCATTTTATAGATGAGGGAACTTAGGTCCAGAGAAGCTGATTTGCTAAAGATCATGCTGGTTTAGCTAATAGTTAATAAGGCACATGAAAATTTTACTATTTCTTCTTTCTTCCCTCACTATGCAGGATTTGTGCCATTCTCACTGTGAAGATGCCATTATCCAGAATAAGATCACCACTATAATCAACTGCTTTATTAATTCCAGTATTCCACCAGCTTTACAAATTGACCTTCCATTTGATCAAGCTCAGAAGATTATAGAGCACAGGAAAGAGTTAGGACCTTATGTGTTTAGAGAGGCACAGGTAAGAAACCACTTTGAAAACCAGCTAATTAAATCTAGACATTTTTATTCATTTGCATTCTTCAGATGGATGAACATAGATAGATTTATTTGGCAATCAAAAAATTTGGATTTTCTTGGTTCCAGGATCATTTTTATTTAAATCTAAATTATTTCTATATGACACTGAGATTCAAGAGTAGTATGATTCACCTTGTACAACAAATTAAATATCAGAGCTTTTATAATTTTATGTTTCTATTTTACAAACCTCTCTCTAGCTCCTCTTCCTTGCCTCTCTTCTTCCCTCATTTCTTTTTCAAATATCTACAACTAATGCAATCACCTTTTGGGGACAGTTTCCTAACAGTTTTTCTTTGTTGAAAGGAAGAATTCAAGAGGAAACAAGGATATATCAGGAAATTGCTATGTTGTAAAACATATATACACAGAGCACATCAATAAGAATATGATAAATATAAACAAGAATATTGGAAAATATAAATAAAACAAAAAAACCAGTGACCACAAAGATGTGTAAAACATGTAGATCCCAAAAGATATTTTGGAAGATAAGAAAATTAATATAGTCCACAAAATAAATGAAGTGATATTTAAATGCCTCCTTTACATAAAGTATACAAGTTTGGAAAACAGGAAACTGAAATGCTGAATGACTTCTCTGAGATGAATGGGTATAGGACTGAAACAGAAGAAAGGTAGAAAGTCAAATATTTATTAAGCACCTACTGGGTCCAAGGCCATATGTTTGATTCTGGAGATGCCAAGGAAAAAAATAGTCTTTTGCTTTAAAGAGCTTACTGTACAATGCAGTCTAAGTATCTAGAATTTTCTGCTAAAGGCCAGTGTGTCCCTGAGATCTGATACACTGTAACTCGTATTCCATTTGCTGAACCTGTGTAGTGTATAAATTGAACACACTTTCCAATGTGTGCTCAGTTGTTTGTGTCTAGTTCTTCATGACCCCATGGCCCATACCGTTGATGGGATTTTCTTGGCAGAGATACTGGAGTGGTTTGTCATTTCCTTCTCCAGGGGGATTAAGGCAAAAAGAAGTAAAATGACTTGTCCAGAACTGTGACAGTTTAGAACTATCTGAGGCTGGATTTGTGCTCTATACCCAGCACTTATCCACTAAATTACCTAGCTGCCTTCTTTCTTAAAACTACTAGCTAAAAAGCTTAGAATATGAAGGACAGATATATGTGTGTCACACACACACACACACACACACACACATATACATATTTATACTTGTAGGGGTTCGAGTTTAAGAGAATCAGGCCACATAATTTTGAGGGGATACCACCAGCTCGCTATTCAATAGAGAGAATCTCAAGACTAGATGATAGGAGCAGTGACATAGGAAGGGACACAATGCGTAACAGAAGACTGCTCTATGATTCAGCATGATTGTTATAGTATTTAATATATGACTTGTGATGATGACCTGTGGAGGGAAGGACAAGGCTATTCATAGTATTAATCTAAGTGTGTGGTAGAGCACTTATTGGAGCCCAGATTCAAAATAGAGATCTGTTATCAAAGTTCTCCAGAAAAAAAAATCCACCATAATTTTAGTGATTTTAAAGTCAAGAATGGCATTTTCATTCTTCTTTGGAAGGCTCTTATTTTGAAAGAGAAAGAATATGGAAATCAAAAACAGCTGGTTACATAGTAGTAAGGAATAGAATTGCCTTTTCTGGACAAAAATTTATGATATCATAATGAGAGGCTCCAGGTAATGAAGAAAGTACATCTCAAGAGGACTGGGAAGAATGTGTTTGGCAAGAAATGAACTGATTATTGAAAACTGAAGAGGAGGATAAAGATAAATTCCTACATAAAACTATAAAATTGGTTACTATAAAAAACTGGACGATAACAGGCATGACATTAAAGGAAGAATAGAAGAAGATGTGATAGTAATTTACAGGACACAAAATGATAGATCAAACTTTTAAACCTCACATGTTTCTATATATTAGTATATAACATAAGTAATAAAGCAAACTTGAAATTGCAATAAAAATACAATTGCATAGATATCAATAGTGAGCGAGTCAGTCAGGAAGCATTTATTTGGACCTTATTGTGGTAAGCATAGACATTTAAACAAAGGCTCAAACTCCTTACCTTCAAAGAGCTTACAATATATTAAGGGAGACATGTAAAAAAAAAACAGGGAAATATATAAGGCACACACCTTATATAATATAGCAGAGAATCTACTTATAGAGTAGACATGAGGTAAGTCCAAGAAAAGAAGGCACTAGCAGCTAGGAGAAGACAAGAACTTCTGCAGAAGACAGGATTTGACTTGAATCTTGGAAGAAGCCAGGGAAACTAAAGAGGAGGGAGAACATTCCAGACATATAGAACAGCCAGTGCAAAGGCCTAAAGAGGAGAGATAGAGTGCCGTATATAAAGAACAGCAAGTCACCTAGGGAAGCTGCATGAAGGGTAGCAAAATGTATGAAGACTAAAAATGCAGGAAGAGGCCAATTTATGAAGGATTTCAAATACTTAAGACAGAGGAGTTTGTATTTGATTCTGGAAGTAAAAGGGAGTTTATTGAATAGGAGGGGGTCGTATGGTCATACCTAGAATTTTAGGAAAATCACTTTGGCAGCCTAAAGAAGATGGACTGGAGCTGTGGGAGAGCCTGGAAGCAGGAAGACCTGTGAAAATATTGGTCCACAGAAGAGGAGAAGTGTTGGCTAGGACTATGCTGGTGGCTTATGGGAATAGAGAGGAGGGTGTAGAGAAGAGCTGTTGTATAGGTAGAATTTGCAAGGTTTGGCAATGTTTTGGACTGTGGGGGGTGACTTGGAGGTGTTGAAAATGCAACCCAGGTGATAGCTTGGTAGTCCCCAATAGTGTTGAAGCAGGGAAAGTTTGGGGCAATGAATTCTTTTTTTGGACATGCTGAATTTGAGATGTCTATGAGAAGTCCAGTTTGAGTTGTCTAATATATAGACATTACTGCAGGTCTGTAGCTCAGGAAATTAGACCTAAATTTATAGATCTCGAAATCACCTTCATTGGAGAGATAATGGAACCCTTGGGAGCTAATGAGATAATCAAAAGAGATAGTGGAAGGAGAAAAGAAAAGAGGAGCCAATTCATGCTTTCCCTCTGAGATTCTCCAGCAATCAATCCTGAATGTGGCTTGCATATTCATGGTTATTTGCTTGTCTCCCTTACCAGAATGTGTACTCCTTGTGGGCATTTCCCAGGGTTAGAAATAGACAAAGGAATATGATGAAGGGCTAGGACCCGGACACTGGGCGGTTCTGAGAAGTCCTTATGTAGTGAGTGACCCTTGATGATCCTGGAAGGAAGAAAGTTATTTTAAGAGGCAGAGGCCATGAAGGATTGCATTCCAGGCACAGGGGACAACTTGGGCAAGGACACAGGAGCAGGACATAGAGTGTCCTGAATGGGGGAATAGTGAGTCAGTGAATGAGCTGGAACACTAAATGCTGAAGGGGAGTAATGGGCAATAGTATAGAAAGACAGGGAATGTTTGACCAGTAAAGGAGTTTGCGTTTTAACCTAGAAAGTGAAGGAGTCACTGAAGCTTCTTGAGTAGGGACAGAGGATTGTCAAACTTGTACTTTAGGAATATATCAGTTCTGACAGCTCTGTAGAACGTGGATTGGAAAGAAATGAGGTAGGTACAGTGAGAAATCTGAAAAAGTAGTGGCACCAGTTTTTAATAGACCGTTTGTTAAATTCACAGAAAAGATTTTTATTAAAATTATGTCTGACCTCATAGAATTTGCATTAAGTCTAACAGGAGGAGAATAAGACTCAAACAGATAACTGGAACACAATATTTGTATGATAGTGATGTGACAGTTTTATTGGTGTTCAAGTATCAGTTGTGTCCAACTCTTTTTTTCTTTTTTTTAAACCCTTACCTTCCATCTTAGAATGAATACAGGACCTCTTGTCTCTGGGCCTGGCTCTCAATTCACTGAGCCACCCAGCTGACCCCTCTAACTCTTCATGAACCCCGTTTAGGGCTTTCTTGGCACGGATACTAGAGCGGTTCTTTTCTTTTTTTTTTTTTTTAACTCCTTACTTTCTGTCATAGAATCAATACTAAATATTAGTTCCAAGGCAGAAGAATGGTAAAGGCTAGGCAATTGGGATTAAGTGACTTAGCCAGGGTCACACAGCTAAGACTGTCTGAGGCCAGATTTGAACTCAGGAAAATGTCTTCCTGCCTCGAGAACTCTATCCACTGTAACACCTAGCCTGCCTCATGTGACAGTTAAGTATACATTGAATTATATGGTGATGTCCAAGGAAAATCTTGTTGCTGATTGAAGATCAAGGATAAAGTACAATCTGAATTGTGCTGTAAAGAATGTCTTTAGGTACTAGATGTAAGGAGATCTGTTTTAAGAGTGTTAACAATGAGCAAGGTAGATAGCAATGAAGATAGTTTAGGGTTATCAATGGAAATAAAGTGGAGGACATAAATACAAGTGATATTCCAGCAGTTTAAAAAAACACCCAAATCTCAGCAATTAGGTATTGATAAATATGAAAAATGATAAAGGCTGGTATAATAATATAAATTAGTAATTTAATTAAAGCCATGTTTATAGATAAAGTTATCAGACCACGCACTTGTAAGCATTCAAAACTGCCGCCTCCATTACTGTCTCCGCGTCTGCTAGCCAAGAGCCTACTGGCAAAAAGAGACCACTCCCTCCTAACCCAGGAGATTTAAGCTCTTCCCTGGGTCAAGACGTAGGCCTCCCCACACCCAAAAACCCGGAAACGGAAACCAGTTGGACCATGTTGGATCACAGGAAATGTAGTTTTGATACATTTCCCATGTCCATAGAAATATATACACTTTTAGATGGCATTCCCAAATTTCACTTTTACAGTATCTAAGAAATTACTTGGGCTTTAAACCTTCAGGGGCTGATCAGACTATGTGGAATTAGTGATTTTTTTTAAAAATCAGATTTTTTTATGTCAATAACAATTTTCAATAATTGTTTTCTGACTTTTGCAATCCATGTTCTCTAACTAATAGTGATTTGGAGCATTTTTTTCATATTACTAAAGATAGTTTTCATTTCTTCATCTGAGAACTGCCTGTTCATATCTTTTGACCAGTTTGAGGAATGACTTGTATTCTTATAAATTTGACTCAGTTCTCTATATGTTTGAGAACTGAGACCCTTGTCAGAGATATTTGCTATAAATTATTTCCCCCAGTTTGTTGTTTCTCTTCTAATTTTGGTTACACTGATTTTGTACAAAAACTTTTAAATTTAATGTAGCCATAGTTATTTATTTTACATCTTATAATGTTTTCTATGTCTTGTTTGGTCATAAATTCTTCCTTTATCCATAGGTCTGACAGGTACACTATTCTTTACTCCCCAAACTTGTTTATGGTATCACTCTTTATTTCTAAATTATTGTGTCCTTTTTGACTTTGGTATATGGCATGAGATGTTTATGTTTGCCTTGTTTCTGCCATACCATTTTCTAGTTTTCCCAGCAGTTTTTGTCAGATCATTAAGTTCTTCCAAAAGTTTGGAGGCATTAGTGAGTTAAAAAGCACATGTGTAACCCTTTATCATGGAGATCTGGAATAGCAAGAGGCTAAATGTACTAAGATCCACTTTTAAGTGAATACTGTATAAAAAATTTCTAGCAAGGGTTGCTGCTCTTCTGACCTAATTGACTTTTCTGACTACATATGTTGTTATCAATCTGAGTATGTACCCATAAGTGTATATCTTTACCAAGTTTGTATTTTGCAAAAACTTGAGTTGAATATTAGGAAAACCTCAAGCATTATTGTAATTATTGGGTCAGACCTGATTTCATTGGCACACTGGAGATCAGTGTGAAAATTCCCTGCACTGATGCAGATCAGTAAGGGTGCCCCATGACATTGAGAGGTTAAGTGACTTATCCATAGTCACAAAATTAGTGCATGTGGGTTGTAGACATGACTTGAACCCAGATATTCTTGGGCCATCCACTCTACTCTTCTGCCACTCAGTGAAGAGTTAGAGCTATCAAAAAATGAAATGAGCTGCCTTGAGAAAGCAGTGGAGATGTCTAAAGAGAGATGGGATGACCACCTGTCAGGATGATTTCAGAATAACTTTGTTTATGAATAACCTGGATGACTTTTGAGGGGTCCCTTCCAACTCTGAGAGTAGGTGATACAGGACTCTCTACACGCTTTCCAATGGAAATTTCAAATGCCTTTTGGATGTTGTTTCTCTGTATTGATGCAGCCAAGGTGCCCGTACATTACTTGGGCACTAGAAAGCACAGGGGTTTGTGAAGAGTTTACTTGAAAAAGAATAATTTAGTATATAAGAAAGGAGGATAAGGAGAACTAGGTGGTTCAGAGGATTGAGAGCCAGGCCTAGAGATGGGAAATCCTGGATTCAAATTTGACCTTGGGCACTTTCTAGCTGTGTGACCCCTGGGCAAATCACTTAACCCTCATTATCTAGCCCAGGGGTCGGCAACATATGGCTCTCGAGCCATATCTGGCTCTTTCTGCAGGAGCCATAAAGTCAATTTTTTTCAGGCACTGTTACAGGAGCGCTCACTGTGAGCACTGTACGGCTCTCACGAAATTACATTTTAAAAAATGTGGCGTTTAATGGCTCTCACGGCCAAAAAGGTTGCTGACCCCTGGTCTAGCCCTTACCTCTCTTCTGCCTTAGAAGTAACACAATATTAATTCTAAGATAGAGGGTATAGACAAAGGAAGGGTTAGTGAGTATTTCTTTAAAAAGAAAGTCCACATTCAAATTGATTGAAGAGCCTTAGTATTAAACCAAAGAATTACTTAAATAATTCTTAGGAAAATATTAGAATTATCAAATAGACATATATTTAGTCTTTGAAGTTAGTGATCCCAGGAGGCTACAGATGTAAATACTGAAGCTATAAAGGCAATTAATAATTTTAGAATAACTAATAAAATTTGGAGAGGGTAGCACATAGCCTCGTGCAATCAGGACAGGTTCAAGTCATGCTTCTGGCTATGTGACCTTGAGCAAGTCACTTGAGCTCCTGCTACCCCAAACTCACTGGGGGAATTTCCTCATCAGGGAAATTCCTTCCATCAACAGGTCCAGAAAAAAAAGTTAGATAGATAGATAGATGGGTGGATGGATAGGTGGATGGATAGACAGATAAACAGATAGAAGAAAAATAAGTAACATGAAATCACAAATCTGAATAGAAACAAGTCTGGAATTAGGAAAAATCAAATCTCTTACTTCAGAACATAAACTAATCACTGAAGCATCTATTAAATGATTGTTTTCTTTTGTCTTACTATAGTTAATAATAATAATTATTCTTGGAGTAACCAGGTAGCAGAATGGATATAGCATGCTAGGCCTGGAATCAGGAGGACCTGGATTCAAATCTGATCTCAATTACTTCCTAGCTGTATGATCCTGGGAAAGTCACTTAACCCCAATTGCCTACTCCTTGTGCTCTTGTCTTAGAACTGATACTTTAAAATAAATTAATTAAATACTCCCCCAAACCTCCCACTAATAATTATCAAATGAGAAACATTTAGTATAGTGAATGGCATACACAATACTTATTACCTTCTCTAACAGCCAGCTTAAAGCCTAATGAGTTGGTTCATTGTTTTTAAACAACTTAAGCAAAAGCCATAGCTAATAAGCAGCAAGATGTAGAATTTCTTAGGATAACAGTCTGATCAGATGTGGCAGTACTAAGTTTTTGCAAGAAATAATGCGTGTGCTTCGCAGAACTAATGAAAGAACTTGGCACAGGCTCTCAGGCACAATTCTTATCTAGTTAAATATCTTGATCACTTAATGTGGAATATCCTAAGAGAGGGCATTAGTTAAGGGCACCATTCTGCTTTTTAAATGTTGCTTTTCTTGCTCTCACATAAAAAGAAAGATTATATCATTTAAAACTTGTCCAAGATTTATTCTTGCATCTGCAGTTTTGTGTAAGAGTTTTTTCCATAGGCAAAACAGTATTTCCTTTCTCCAAAAGAAAAAAAAGTGGGGATTTTTTCCCTTGATGAACTAAATGTTTAGAATATTTGGATAAAACAGCAGTGTGTATAATAATTTTTAAAAGAAACCATAAATTCCTTTTAAAAAAGAAAAACCTTCCCAAAACCTAATGGATGTTTTTATTAATTCAGTCAATTGGTATGGGACACATAAAGAAGAAAATGTCTTTAAATTGCATTTTAAAAAATAAAGACTTCTCATTGCTTAAAAAAAATGATCAGCAAATGTATAGCTTATATGAAGCTGCCTAGAGAAAATAAGTTGCAGGAAACATGCTGGATACTAAGTAAAGAATAGTAATCCATGATTATGGTAAATTATATTTTAAATCAAGGCAAGTCTATAAAGTTGTAACCTTAGAACCCTTTTGTTTCTGCCTAGATGACAATTTTTGGAGTTCTTTTTAAATACTGGCCAGACTTTTGTGAGTTTCAAAGCAATTTAACTGAAGAAAAAGCTTTAAGTGCCTTAGAGAGAAGAAGAGATTCTAAGAAAAGACACAGCCTTGGCACCGAAGAAAGCAAATCAAGGGTAAGATGAAGCTTGGTTCTTGTATTCAGAGCTTTAAAAGGCAACAGCGATGATATATATGTGTGAAAGAGTTAGAGGAGGGAAAAGGATGCAGAGAATTGAGTCACTCAGCAAGCTCTGAGTCGGCAAGCCCTAGGCACAGCCCCAGCCCACAGGAAGACACGGTGTCCCTGGGGAAGACTACAGGCATCTCATCTAGCCTAACCCCCCCATTCTAGAGACACCAGGGCCTAGAGAGCCCACTGGGCAATGCAGGCAGGCTAAAGGGGGCGCACACAGGGAAAAAGCATACTAGAGAAACTGAGTCAGAAGAGAATCAGCAGCTCCTGGAGGATGAGGAAAGGAGGACATGCATTCCAGGCATGAGGAGGGGACAAGGGACAGAAGGAAGGCTGGGCCTCTTGTATCAAGGAGGAAGCTAGGGAGGGCAGGGAGCAGGGGCGGCCAGCGAGGTGGCTCAGTGGGCAGTCAGGCATAGACTCGAGAAGTCCTGGGTTTAAATGTGGCCTCAGACACTTGCTGGCTGAGCCACCCCATCGCCCAGCCCTTATCTTTTTTTCCTCCTTGGTACAATACACAGTGGTGTTGATCCTAAAGTAGAAGTTAAAAAATAAAAGGCAGGTTGCTGTCCTCTCATGAAAAGATTTAAATTCCAAATGGAGGCATCTACATTTGCTCCTAGAAGTCATGGGGAGCCACTAGAGTTTATTGAGTAGGGCCACAGTGGTAGAGCCAGAGCCGCAGTCACTGGTGGCCATGTGGAAGATGGAGAGGCGTGGGGACAAAGTAGAGGACGGAGGCCATGGCGGGGGAGACCTAGCGCTGAGGAAAGAGGCAAAGACTGGCAGAGATGGGTAGAGGGCCAGCTGCATAGATGAGGGAGGAGTCTTTGTGGGCGCTGGGACACAAAGCTGAAATGGAAAAAACACAAAATATATTCAACAGAAGGTGCAAGAATAATAGGAAGGGGGTGAAGGGGCGAGGCTAAGGGGCTCAGAGGCCTACAGATGGGAGGTCCTGGGTTTAAATCTGGCCTCAGGCACTTCCCAGCTGTGTGATCCTGGGCAAATCACTTAGCCCCCATTGCCCACCCTTACCACTCTTCTGCCTTGGAACCAATACACAGAATTGATTCTAAGATGGAAGGGGAGGGTTAAAAAAAGAATAGGAGGGAAGAATTGTGGACAGTATCACAGAGGCTCTGAGGGTAGATCTGAGCCCCAGCAGGTGAAGGCCTGATGGAGCCTTGCAAGAGGGCCTAGAGCTGTCCATGCACAGGGTGCAGATGACCCCACTCATCACAGGGAGAAAGGTGAGGAGGGTTTGGACATCCCCTGAGAAAGCAATGGAGCAGCCTAAAGGAGAGGGGAGACTGAGCAGTTAACTAGTGCCTGGCCATACCTGGTGCTCAAGGATGTTGGAGAGTCTCAGGCCTGGCCTGCCTGGGTCATAGAGGAGTCCTGCTTGTTTTGAACCCTTGTCCAGTCTGATCCAGGGTGAGCTGGGGTCTGGGGAACAAGGCAAGGGACCCATCTGAGTCTTTCAAGATTTTTCCATCAGGAGTGTCAAATGTTGGCTTATGGAGCAGAGACCCACTTGTTCTAGTAGAGAAGTGAGAATTACAGAGTGAAACCTGTAGAAATAAGATCAAGTCAGATCATGTACTCATGTAAAATACTCTCAATTTATTTGAAAAATCCCCCTTCCCACACTTCTTTTACAGTAGTTTGTCTACATTAATTTACAGTAGAAAAGAACAAATTTTATTTTGGAACCATTTGGGGAACATTTATTTTTTAAAGATACGTTTGATTTAAAAAATCAAACAAACCTTTAGATGGCACACTCATGAAAACTGTCAAAATACAGATTAGGTCAACCCAAAAAAATAGTAGACAAATGCCAGAAAAGTCAGAAACCAACTCTATTTAGGGCCAAGCTGAAAGATGTTTCTTTGTCTCTTCTTAGGACTGCAGTGAGATGCTTTGAGCTCTAACTTGTGCCCTGGGGGAGCAGTCTTTCAGCCTCTGGAGAGCACAAGTTATGAACTTTCTGAATTCTCAGGAGCCAACAAATCCCATGGCCACCATGGATAAAGAAACCCCTTATAGGAAAATTAGGTAGTGGCTGCAGCTATACAATCAGAGAAAGGGCTTCCCCTTTGGTGGTGTGAGCAGTGTTAGGCCCTAAAATTTATCAGTCGGGGAAGCTGATGGAGCTAAAGATGAGGCCTGGGAGGCAAGGGTCTGGAGGGACATCAGCCTGTTCGTACAGGTCCCTGATACTTAGCTTTTTTTTTTTAAGTTAAAATGAGTAAAAAGTTGAAGTTTACAAAAAAGAATGAGAAAGCCAGCAGAGAACAAAGGCTAGAAATGTTAATAATATTGTCCTACATATAGCCTATGACCAAATACTTAATCCACATTTTATACTAAGTAAACACCCCCATAAAAGAAAGAAAAATCAGGCCTTTTCTGGTGAGAAGGGGGGGCCAAAAAATTTTACCCAGATTTTCCAGATCTCAGAGGTACTGCACACCTTGTCCCCATGATGGGGAAGGGATACCTATATTATGAAAATCAAATGGCTTTAGAATAATGAGAAAATTTTAAGATGAATAATGAAAGGATGATTCCAAAAAAAAAAAAATCACAAGCCACACGTTTGCTTGCTCTTAATGTGGCTATACCCCCAAATGGTTTCTGAATCCTGTTCTATAATACTTTAGAAACACGAGATGGTCTTGATAACCCGCTTTTCTCTCTATTCAACTGTAATAATTGGCTGTCCATTTACACTCAAGGCATCATCCAGAGCAGGATCCAGTACAGCCTCTGTTTCCGGGAAGCCAAGTGGCACCTTGGCTCAGGTTCCTACTTACAGCGGCAAGGTAAGGAAGGAGGCAGAGATGGAGCTAGGGGCAGAGGCTGTGCCCTGGGGCTCCTGAGCACCCCCTGCCCCCATTCCCCTCCCCCCATGGCTGAGTGCCTCCTTGCCTGAAGGCTGAGGCCCCCCTTCCCTCCGCCCCTCCCTGACACCCATCCTGGCACCGGGCCTTTCCCCTCTAAAGCAGATGGCCAGTGCCCCTTCTCTGCCCTCTCCTCTCACCTCCTTCTAGAATTAATACCGCCCTAGAATGGATCCGGGAAAGGGCTCTTGGCCCCTCCCCAAATATTCCCCTCCCCATGCTGGGCATGTTCCCAGCCCAGATAGCACCTCCTGGGCCACCACTCTCACTCATGACAATGGCAGTGCCTTTAGGGCAGAAACTGCCTTCACCTTTGTATTTGTATACCTGGGGCCTACCACAAATTTTTCTATAGAGTAACAAGAGTAAGTAGTAATACGTTCTTTTTGGATTCATTTTAGTTTTATTAAAATATTGTTTTGTTGATTTCTTCAGTAGTGAAAAAGTTATCATCTCTTAATAAATGCAGAATGTAGGATGGCTCAGGGGATCAAAAGACAGGCCTAAAGAAGGGAAGTCCTGGGTTCAAATTGGCCTCAGACATTTCCTAGCTGTGTGGCCCTGGCCAAGTCACTTAACCCCCACTGCCAAGCCCTTACGGCTCTTCTGCCACAGAACTGATACTTAATATCTATTCTAGGATAGAAGATATGAGTTAAAACAATATAGAATGTGACACAATTTGATAATATATTCATATACATTCAATCGACTTTCTCGATCTTTATTTTCTGCATTTTCAATGACATGGCTGACCATCTGGGGCCTTTCAGCAGGGTCCTAGCCTAAGCGTTGTGCCGAGGCTGAGACACAAATAGAGGACTGTCCCACCTAGCAGGGAGCTGGGAGAAGACAACCTCACATAAAACACAAAGGGAACAAACTCAACGCAGCAGTTAACATTGAGTCTGGAGAAGAACAGGTCTCAGACCGACTCAATCCAGGCTGCTCCTCCACAGACCTGCTGTGGCTCACGCTGGCCCATCAATGCAGCACCCACATGCACGTGGCGAGTTGGGTGGCCAGGACAGATGCCTCTGCACAAGGACCCTGAGCCCTTAAAGCCCTCCATCATCAGCCCCTCTCCACCCTTGTACTGCACACTTCCTACCTCCCACCCCTACCCCCACTTTCCAGAAGTGAACACCCTGTGCCATCTAGGTGTAGTGTGATCAGTGTGGCCTGGCCCTGGCAGTGCTAAGAATTAAGAGGACCTGGGTTCAAATCCAGCCACAGGTCATTTACTAGTTATGGGACCTTGGGTGAGTCACATGACTTCTGCCTCAGCTTCCCCATCTATAAAATGAGGATATAAGGAATCCCCTACTTCCCAGGGTGATTGTGAGGATGACATGAAATAATATATTTTTTCAGTACAGGTGCTTTCCCTTCCTTTCTTTTTGTTCCCTGGCCTGGATTAGCACAGCAAGCCTAAGAACTGGTCGGGCAGATTCCCCACCACAAGTATATTTCTCCAAGTTTCTCTTCTGGGATTCCTGGGATCCTGTGGCCACTCAGCAGCTGGGTCATGATGTTGCTCAGTTCTCAGAGACAGGCCCAGCAGCACCAGGCCCTGCTCCATTCATATGAGAGACAGAAAGAAAGGATTCTGGCCAGGAATTGAAGGAAAAGTTATGCGGTGGCCCAGTTCTCCCTTGACACCTCCACATAGCTAGAAATCCACCCAATGGACCTTTAAAAAATATTATAGTTGCTAAAAGATGGGGAAAGATTGCAGGCCCCCCCAAAAAAATCCATTAAAGAGACAGAAAATGAGTAAACTAAACAAAGAAAGTTTAAGTCAGTGAAGAAATACCAGAAGGTCAAGGAACCCCTGGGGAAAAACTTTAGAAGTGAATCTTCCAGTTGGAATGACTTAAAGGAGCTAAGCCAAGCTAGTTACTGAGAGTTAATTTAGGAAACATTCTCTAGAATTTTGCCAAGAATTGGAAGTCCATCTGAGCTGAAGGGTCTTCACTATCCCCATGGTCTTATTCATCCTCTAATGGCTCAGCAGTTTCCCTGCCTCTTCTCTCTCAGCTTCTCCCAAGCCTAGAGATCTGAGCTCATCAAGGGATCTCATCGTCCTCTTACTCACTAGCTTTCTTATATTGGCTTCACTTCTCTATTAACCATCTTTATTCTCTCCTTTTAGATCCAAAGATAATTTTTCTTGTCAGAAAAAAAAATTTGAAATGAGACTTGAATAATTCTGCATTTTCTTCTTCAATTCATTTTCACATTCCATTGACCTTGAACAACATTCTTAATCTCTCTTAGAGGCTCTTTTTTAAGGAAGGTTTAAAAAAACAAATCCCTTTGAATTGGCCTTACTATATGTCTCCAGCCTCAGCTTTATTCTTTACTTTTAGTAGTTCCAATATTATTCTTATGGGATTGTGCCAACCTTTTAAAACTTTAGCCTTCAGTGCCTTCCTTTGCTTTTTAAAAAAATCTCCACTTGCCTTTTATTAAAATTCAGTTTTATTTAATTTCATTTCTAAATTCACTCCCTTCCCCAATCCATTATGAAGTTAAGAAAAGTAGGATCTATAGCCAATATGTCATACAAAACAAGTTTCCGTATTAGCTACATACATGTCTTTTTAAAAATTGAAGTTGATTAGGTCTCTAAGAAAGGCAATTTTTGATATTCTCAAATTCTTAAGCAAATTGGATTGACTAAATAACCAGTTTGACTAATGACATAGAAATCAGTTGTTAGCCAGAGAAAAGAAATGATTGATTTGGGGAGAATAAAGATGTCATCAGTGGCTTTTTGATTGATACAATTCAGTTCCAAGTTCATCAGCTTTGACACCTTACAGCAACTTGTTTCAGATGGAATAAGACCACTTAAAAAAAAAACCACTTTCAGGAACATGTTTCATTTACATACACATAAGGCATCAGTGGCACAGAATTTGGCATACTGACAAGATACTCTGGGTTTGGGTTTTTTTTTTTTCCATTTAATGTGAATTTAAATTCTGAATTCACATCTGATCTGTCCAGGTAGATTTTAACAACTTCCTCCTTCCCCAATGAGATCAATCCATGTATCAACCTAAACCATCTGGAGCCTTCTTACATATGTTAATTAACTAATTACAAATGAAAGCTGATACATAAAGACAACCAATAAAGCTGTCAAAATATCTAGATAATTTTGACTACTTCATTCTTTACTAGGGAATTGAAATCTATAGCATGGAAACAGAAACCAAATACGGTTATTTTGTCACAAATGTAAACAAAGATAAGTTAATAAATTAATTTTGATGGCAGTTACATGATAGTACATCTTTTTTATTGATTGAGAGAATAAATGTCTATGGATTTAACTTTGAAAATTGTTTTTTACAGTCTGCCTGGTGCTACTCAAAATACATTGAAGCTCTGGAACAGGAGAGAACCTTGCTTAAAATTCAAGAAGACCTGGAAAAAAAGATAAACATCAGCAGCATAACAGGTCCCTTTTTATTGTTTTGTTTAAAGGCTGTTTTATTCTAGCTAAAACTTCAATATAGTTGCATAGTAGAGTACTTCATGAATAATTTGACATTCTAATACCATTCATTGTTTTCTTCCTACTTATTATTTTTATCCAGGTCCCTCATTAGCTACTCCTTCTAAGACTTTTGTTTTTTCAACATTGAATATGAACATAACAAAATGCAAGCATTTACAAGACCAGCAGGGGTGAGTGTCTTAGCATCGACATTGTCATAGAAACAGAAAATCTTTTTTACTTTGTGTCTCTGCCTTCTCAATTTCTCATTTATCTTGACAGTGATCAGTGTAATCAATATGAACTTCTAAATTACTTAAATTGCTTAAACTCATTCTACTCCAGAAATTACATAGTATACTTTTTTTTTAACATTTTTTTTTAAATTTTAAACCCTTAACTTCTGTGTATTGACTTATAGGTGGAAGATTGGTAAGGTTAGGCAATGGGGGTCAAGTGACTTGCCCAGGGTCACACAGCTGGGAAGTGTCTGAGGCCGGATTTGAACCTAGGACCTCCCATCTCTAGGCCTGGCTCTCAATCCACTGAGCAACCCAGCTGCCCCCCATAGTATACTTTTCTTTATATTCATGTTAGTAGTTCATTCCCCATATTCATTTCTTTAACCTTTCCAAGTGAATTTCTTTTCTTTTTTAATTAATGGAATTTACTTCCATGTATCTCAGTCCCTCTTCCCTGTCCACACCAGAGAAGGCATCATTTGGCAAACAGACATGTTTCCGTTTTTCAGTTCATTCTCTAGAAATGAACATTGAGATGTCATGCCTCAAACATTATATCTATAGCTATATATAATGTTCTTTTGATTCTACTTGTTTCACTCTTCATTATCTCATGGTCATTCAAGTTTTTTAAAATTAATCTGCTCATTGTTTTTTATGGCACAGTATCATTCTGACACAATCACACACCGCAACTTATTCAGCCATTCCGCATTTGATGCATCTCCCCGATTTCCCATTCTCTGCCACCACAAAGAGAGCTGCCATAAATACTTTGGAACATTTAGGTTCTTTTCCTTTCCCCCTGATTTCCCTGGGAAATAAAATGCTAGGTCTAAAGATATTTACAGCCCCATAGCTCTCTGGGCATAATTCAAATTGCTCTCCAAAATGGTTGGGTCAGTTCATAGCTCCACCAAGAGTGCATCAGTGTCCCCACTTTTCCATCCCCTCCAATATTTGTCACCTTGCCCCTTTATCATTTTAGCCAATCTGATGGGTGTAAAGACAATACCTCAGAATTGCTTTGTTTTGCATTTCTCTAATCAGTAGTAATTTAAAGCATTTCTTCATAAACCTATATATAGCTTTGACTTCTTCATTCATCTACCCGATTCTTAAGAAATCTGTATTAGGTAAATGTGTTTTCAAGATGCCTCACTCTGGATACAACTACAGATACTGGAAATAAAAGCCTAAATAGAAATTGTGGGTTTGGAATATACAGTTCATACAAGGAGAAAGAGATATGCCCTTTAGTATGATTTATTACAGCACAGGAAACAGTTGCTAACAGCTAAAAGGGGAAATGCAATGGATGAAGAGAGTACTGATTAAAAGGAAAAAAGGAGCTTAAAAACAAAACCAGAACTTAATTCAGATTTTCAGTACCTGACTGGTTGTTTTCTAGTTGGAGGAAAATTTCTATTCACTTAAAAAAAATCTATTCTTCATTAGTAATATTTTAAAAATAGTTCCCTGTTCTCTCTTCTGATCTCTATTCATATCAAATACTTGGTAATCCTACTCTAGTTAGTCCTGAACTTTCTGGATCTATATTTATTTTCTGTGATAATAGAGAAGAGAATATTAAAACCAAGAGAAAACTTAAAGATCATCTACCCAAACAACTCCCTTTTAGCTTCCAGATGAGAAAATTGAAACCCAGAGAGGAAAAATTACTTACTCAAAGTGGCATAGCTTGTTCAGGGAAGATCTAGGTCTAGAACACATGTCATTCAATTCCCAAACTATTGCTTTTTAAAATATATACTATTATGGCTATCTTTTACTGGTTATAGCTCTTCTTGCTCTTTTGGACATAGGATTACTTCTTATATTTCATTCTTTACCTTCTCCTTTCTCTCCAAGAGAGAACTGTCAGATAGTGAAGCTTTTAGTTGTTAAGTATAAAGCAAAAAGTTTTGTTTGATTTCCAGGTTGTACTTTTTTGGTTCTCTAATCTCCCTGAAAATCAGGTGGTTGCACCATTAGCAATAGCCATTGGTTCCAGGAAGTGCAGTGTAAAGTCAGCCAAAACACACAAAAAAATTTAAAAACATTTTTCGTGTTTTCTTTATACTTACTTAATAGATCTTATTGAACTTTGTAGGATATCATACTTTTTACTCATCTCCTTTATGTTTAACAACATATTGAGAAAATGGCAATAATAATATTTTAATTTATGCAAGATTCCTGAAAAAAAGCTATACATAAATATAATCATATATTCATAAATATTTTAGTCTATTTTTAGAGATACTCAGTCCTCATTTTGTGAATCAGCTTTAATTAGCAGTGACTTAACATTCTAACTTCACTATCCTTGACTTTCACATCAAATATATCATAATTGAAAAATAAAGATTGGGCTAAAGTTCTATCTACCCTACTGTCTCATTGTAGCACAAATGTGATCCTTAGTCTCTGAAAGTTATGTCAAACTCTGGCAGGACTGACCAATAGTTATATTAATAGCTTACATTTTATGGGCATGTGTATATAAATATTTAATCAGCTCTTTTTGTAGAGGTAAAGGATTGGAAATTAAGGGTGAAGCTATTAATTTGGAAATGGCTAGCTAAATGAATTATAGTATAAGAATGTAATGGATTATTATGCTATAAGAAATGACGAAAGAGACGGTATCAGAGAAACCTTAGAAGATTTGTGTGAACTAATGAAGTGAGCAGAACCAGGAATATTTATGTAATAACCACTCAATCAATAAACATTAAGTGTCTACTACATATGCCAGGCACTGTGTTAAACATTAGAGATACAATCAGTCAGTCTCTGCCGATGAAGAGTTTACAATCTAATAAAGGAGACAACATGCAAACAAATCTATAGAAAGCAAGCTATTATTAGAAAAAGGAGGAAATAATTTTTAAAGGAGAAAAACACTGGAATTAAGAGGGCTTAGGAAGTCTTTTTTTTTTTTTTTTTATCAAAGGTGGATGTAAGTTGGGACTTAAAAGAAGCCAGGGTGGTCAGTAGATAGAAAGAATAGCATTCCAAGGATTGAGGATAGCCAAAGAAAATTCCCAGAGCTGAGAGATAGACTGTCTTGTTCTTGGAACAGCCAGAAATCCAGTTGCCAGAGGATCAAAGAGTGTGAGTTCGAGGAGTAAGGTATAAAAATGGGGCTAGGTCATGAAGAGCTTTACAATAGGAATCCACTGGAGTTTGGAGAGAGAGAGACAGAAACAGAGACAGAGAGAGAGTAGAATTTGAGGTAGGCAGACCCACCACCAGGCTATTGCGGTAATCAAGGCATGAATTAATACTAGAGGGGTAGCCATGTCAGAGGAGAGAAGAGGGTCTATGCAAGAGATGTTGCAAAGGTGAAACAAAGAGACCTTGGCAACAGCTTGGATATGAGTGCTGAGCAATAGTGAGGAATCCAGAATGACTTCTAGGTTGTGAGCCTGATGAATAGGGAAGATGGTGCTGCTCTCTGCACTACTAGGGAAAGGGTTGGGAGGAGGAGGTGATGGTTTTGGGGTAAAAATATTGAGTTCTATGTTAGATACATTGAGCTCAAGATTTCCACTAGACATCCAGTTCAATATGTCTGAAATAACAATTGTAAAAACAACTTTTAAAGAGTTAAGAACTCCGATCATTGCACTTAACAATCATTAATTCAGAGCACCATTGATAAAACGTGCTACCTACCTCTTTACTGAGAGGTAATGGACTAGAAATGCAGAATAAGACATACTGACATGGCAAATATATATTCATACATATATATATTTGTTTTGTTTAACTGTGCTTGTTTCTTTTAGTGACTATGCAAGGATTTTTTTTCAATGAGATGAGGAAGGAGGGAAGCATAGAAAAGAAATCATTAATGGAAAATAAAATAAAATAAAAATCCTTTTCTCTTCCCCAAAGAAAGATAAATTATTTGAATGCTATAGTGAACCCTAAAGAGGTATTAACACAATAAGAAGAAAGCCTCCATTTTGTTAGACCTTCTTTGGAAAATTTATTGGAAAATATGACAAAAAGAATTTTCCAAGATGAGAAGAAATGAAAAAGTTATAATTTATATTGATTAAAGGAATACTCAAACCAATGGAATTATAAACCTGTCAAAGTATTTGAGTTAATAGAGTCTCTACTATTTAAAGAAATCATAAAAGAGGTTTGAATAGTGATCTATCATTTTGTAAATAATTTTCTAACCATCTTCTACCTGCTTGGGAAGTCCAGGGCTTTTAAGATATCATGTTTTATATCTTTTCATTTCTTTTTACTTGGAGAAATGTCATTTTGAACAGCCCTTTTTCATATTGTGAAATTTTCTTTTTTGTAGGGAGACTTGAAATACGACTATTCTATGAAATTAGGAGCCTGAATGAATGACCATCTAGGAAAGGAAGGCTACATTATAAATAAAATACGGTTTCTTTTGCTTTAATGCTTTTCAAATTATAGGTATTCATAAAGGCCAGGTGAGTCATAAGATAAATAATTTTAGATGAGTCCTTTAATTTGCTTAGTATAATTAATAATATAATAATATAATTATAATTTTTGCTATTAATACAGTAAGATGATACCATTCTCAAACAACAAATATTTATAAAGTGTGTATTGTATCTTATCATCAGCTTCAGGTAAGAGCTAGGGTAGAGAAGACATCAGAATTCAGACTGACAAATTTACCTCATTTGGGGAGATCCTTTTTAACCCTTATAGGCCAACTTGTGAAATAAGTAGCATACAGGAAACTTGAATAAAATAAAAATCCTTAGTCAGCTGGATTTCAATTGAGGCCTGTTCCCAAGATTGTAACACACCTGTTTCAAAATGGAAACATAGGATTCTTTACAAAGAGGCAACTTCCATGCTGCAAAGTCTTTTGAGCTCACTAAAATTATATTAACAGTTTGCATTCTTAAGTTGTCATTTTAAAAAATTGACAGATTATGTCTATTCATTTGACAATCATTTCTGCATGATAAATAAAAAAAAAAATCCTTCCCAGGTATTTATGACCTATTCTCCCAGCACCGCACATTACAGAATGATCCTGTCTCTTCTCCCCCTGGCCCTTCAACAGCAATTTTTTTTAGGAGGGAACTTGAAAAAGCAAACCCTCTTGTGTCACTTGTCATTCATTTCCTGTTCCCTGTGGCCTGGAATATTTTGGAAATATAAAAGTGTGCCTCTCTTTAATTACTTTTGTTTTCTTCTATCACATAATTGTTTTACACCAAGGAACTGAGAAACTATGACAATAAACAGCAGTTGTGTGGTTTTCAGGGCAACCCAAGGGACTATCATTCACTTGTATCCATAAGCACATACACTTGGTAGACATACTCTGCCACACAGCATATTTGCCTTCTATCTTGCATCAGTATTTGTTTTTTTTAGTTGAATAATGTATGAAATTACAAGGAACTTATTAATTCATTACTCATCTGTGAAAGTTCATTCCAAATGTTTTTCCCATTACATTTATGGAAAACATTGTTAACATGAAAGTTATTGATACAGATACATCATTTTTGTAATTATGAATAAAGAATAATTTGGTGATTTTTGTCAAGTCTAAAATGTATTTTCTTTGATCTAACCATTTCATGTATCATAACGCCTGACAACAAGAACAAGATTGGTGCAGAGCCCGATCATTTTGTCACTTTGGACCTTTCCATATTTCAGTTTACTTAAATCTCAGATCAGAATTGCTAAAAATGTAGTCATACTTTTATCAGCAGTTTGTGGGTCGTTTGGTGGATGATCCAAATTTCTTTTTCATTTTTTAATGTCACTTTTTGAAATAGTTTCACGTAGTACATAATAAATATTATTTGCATGAATGAATGAAATAGCTTTAAATATTTCATAACTTTTGAATTAAGCCATTTATGTACATGCTGCTCTTTTGCATCTGTGATGACTTTTGCTTTTTTATACATCCTCTGGTCTCGTCATTTATAAGGGATTTCATATGGGCCAAAGTGTTATGTAGACATAGCACAGTCTCAAGAATAACATGGGAATTTATTCAAGATCCAGTTGAATTGCTGTCATACTTGATTTTAAAATCTTTTCTATTCTGAGGCTGGTAGATTCCTAAACAAAATATTTGGCTAGTCTAATCAAATCTACAAACTTTATATAGCCATCTTTGTGACTAGCCATCAAAATTATTTTAATTTATGTAATCTGTAAAACAATTATGTCCTCTTTATAGTTTTTATTATTATTATGAGGGCAACCTTCTGCTTTGAAAATATTTTTCTGAAATGTACAGACACCTGACTGTATAGTGGGATATTCTTATCCCTCACACTAATCCTACCTGCGCTATACTTCTAATTCTGTGACCTGGGGCAAGTCATTCGACTAGAGTGGATTTCTATTCTTCTATAAAATAAGATGGCTGAATAGATGATTGTTTCTACCTCTAAAAGTCTATGATCCTATTGATATTATAACACTGAAAATTTTAACCTGAGCCAGATATATCTATAGGATTTTGTTCTTTTGTTTGATATGCTATGATTAATATGTATGTGAGTAGATATTTCATGTCATGAACTACAAATCCAAAGGTGTAACAAAAATACTCTTTCATTTATGTTTGCTTTCCTAGAATTAAACTTTTAGGATGTTGTCAATGCAGCAGAAAAATGACAGGTCAGTTGGAGAGTCACCTCTCTGGTTTTCTTCCCACCCAGTTAACTTTCCCCTTCATATTCTGCGTTATAGGGCTAATCTAAATACTACCTCTCCCTATGCATTTTGATGATATCTATTACCATCTTTACCTGAATGACTCCATGCTATTTTATATACGTATTGATAGGATCTGTTAGAGTTATTTTATGCCTTCGTCTTCAGTATAACTCATCTTTTCTGGGGTACGCTTTATAGTAAATTTGTCACCAGAAGAAATACAAATAATAATTTGTCACAAAGCAGATTTGTAAAATAGTTTGGGTACTTAATTATTCCGTCCAAGGATCCTGTTAAATATGTCTAAGCAAGAAATGTTTTGTTTTCATTTTGTGAACTATTCATTTTGAAGGCTGTCAGCAGAAAAGAAAAATGCACTTAACGGATTTATGATTTTAATTGGAGAGCTTTTTTATCCACTAAAACTATTATGGGCAAGGTCCTTTTGTGCCATATGTGTTTGAAGTTCTTTTCTTGGCAAGAAAGTGTTTTTTAAATAAGAAAATTATCTCTTCCCAGAAAAGTATCCTTGCACACAGAAAAGCAATCATTTTATTAACAAGAATATGAGATGAAACAGTGATTGTGCCAACAAGGAACAAATGTTATCATGCAGAAGAAATGCACTGGGGTGCAATATTTTATGCAGTGTTGCCATTGAGACAATAAAGTTACCATAGACATACTAATAAAAATGAATTTGCTATACAAAAGTTCCTATAAGTATTAACTGTTAAACACATTGTGGTAGATATTTTGTTGATGTCTTCATTGTTACATTTCAGCTGGAGAATGAAGGTTTTAATTCAAATGTAATTCAGCAAAGACCGCTGGATGGCTGTGTGACCATTGTAACCATCAGTAAACCCGATTCATGTGCGATTAGTCCAAAAGTTACAAAAGCTGTTTCTGAGTTCTTGTTTGTACCCACCATCATGAGATTACACCAGAATTAAAACATGCAGTACTTGAATTGACTTCAAAGACTGAGTTTACACTTCTAGCTAGTTCGGCCGTTTTTATTGATTCATGTTTTCCATTTGGCTTCCATATCCTGTTCTTACTAGATGCCCCTTCTAGAATTTCATTTACAAATCTTACAGCCCTGGTTAGACACACAAATTAATACAGTGGTGGAGGCTGTGGATTTTAGCCGCTTCATGCCTCCTGCTTGGAAAATAATATTTGCTGTTTTTCCATCTAAGTCTAGCACCATATTGAAAATGGCTATATGCATCTTAAACTGTACTTTAAACTCACTTTAGTCAAAATATATTTTAGGAAGATTATTTACAACGGCTATCATCGCCAGGACTATTTGTTAATGAAGTTCAAACATTTCCATGCAGAGTAAGAGAATCAACTATTTCCTAAATAGGTTTTTCCCCCTCAAACCAATAAAGTAAAAAATAGTCCATCTTATGACCCCAAGAAGTTTGGCTAATGCTTAGGCCAACAATAAAAAAGCCAGATGATTCTACAGATTTTGTAATTCACTTACAAATTCAAGACCTATAATCTCTCAGGGCTCTCAGGCAACTCTAGCCCCAAGTTTCAGAGAATGAAGGAATTTGCACTGACAGGGGAAGCAGGTCTTTGGGAGTTACTTATACTCATGAAATCAGAGGGTTGGTAATAAAAATATTCCAATTACCTTTCTTTTCTCCTTTAAAAGCTACATGTTGTTTTCGTATTTTTGTTCTAGAAAACTCTTTACCTATCATCTTAGAATCAATTGGTTCTAAGGCAGAAAAGTGGTAAGTCACACAGCTAGGAAGTGTCTGAGGGCAGATTTGAACCCAAGACCTCCCATTTCTAGGTCTGACTGTTGAGGCACTAAACCACATAGCTGCCTACAGCACCCCCACCCCGCCACATAGAATTTTAAAACAACCTCTTTGGGAGACATTTCTATATCCAAAATGTGTTTCTCTTCAGAATAGTATATTTTATTTTAAATACTCCATTTGATTTACATAATCATCTTTGGAATGTCTTATATGTTTTTTATCCCATGACATTTTATAAGTCCACATTTAGTAGATGTAGATAGATACCCTAGAAATCAACCTCTCTGTGCTTTATTGGACAGTTTGATGAGCTGCTATGCTGCCTGACCCACTCTCTTCCCTACCCCACTAAAAAATAAAAAATCATTGCTTGGTGACGGGCTTTCTGATGATGAGTCTCCTAACTTAGCCAGGCTAGTCTTCCATAGTCACAGAACCTCAGAATTGGAAGGAGCTCCAGTGTCCCATCTAATCCACACAGTACTTAGATGAGAATCTCCTCTACAATATCCATAGCAAGGGGTTAATCCAGTCTTTTCATTAAGCCTTCCAGGGAAAGAGAATCCACCTCCTTTTTGAAACAGCATGTTCCACTCTTTGGCCAGCTCTCATTATTAGAATGTGTTTCCCTAGCTGAGCCTGACCCGCCTGTCTGTCTTTTCTGCCCATCATCCTCTCTTTTGTTCTTGGATGATGCCCCAAGCGCTGAGCTGCTCTCTCCGAAGGCTTACCAACTTAGTAGGGAAGCCCTTGCAAAGCTTTTGCTCTTTTGCCATAGTTTTCAGGGAACCAAAATAGGGCATAAATGGAAGAAGACATTTACCTGGATAAGAAATCCATGAGCCTAAAATTGGAAGAATGGTAAAGAACACTGAGGTGAGGATTAGGGGGAGCAAAAAAGCAGAAGTCCTGGAGTTGTGGGAGAATATGATAGAATAAGGGTCAGCAATCTAAGATCTAAAGACCAAATATTGCTTACATTTACTGTTGTATAGCCAAGGTATGTAAAAACCAAGAGTGGTTTTTATAAATAAAGTTGGATTTACAAATATAGAAGACCATTCTTAGCTCTCTTTGAGCCAGGAAAAAAAAAAACCACTATATTCATCTCACAGGCCATAGTTGATTCTGGCTATAGAACTAATGAGAAAGGTAATGAGCAATATTGACCGAGCATAGATTATAAAACTCAGAGACAGGAAATAATACATGGTGATAGAGTGGAAAGTGTGGGACATGAAATCAGATCTTCGGGCTCCAAAATTTGCTAGTTGTATGACCATGGACAAACTTAATTTTCCTGAGGCTTAGTTTCCTCATCTGTGAAATGTGTAGTACTTGTATTGCCTACCTCACATAAATGAATGAATGAGAAAACATTTAGTAGTTACTTATGTGCTAAGTGCTGTTGAAACATCTCCAAACATGAAGATAGTGCCTCCTCTTAAGAATTTTAATTTTATTTAATTTTAATAGGAGGAGGCAAAATAAATAGAAGAAGCTTGGCCAGGAAGGCATATTTTAGTTTGAAAAATTACAGTAATGAATGAAATCCTAAGGGAATAAATTGACATATCTTTCCAAGAACAATGACAGATATGATTTGAGGTGATATGCAGAAATGATTGCTGTGAGGGAAAGTGCTTTGTAACCTTTAAAGTACTATATAAATGTGAGTTATTAATATGTCTCATTACTCTAAAAGTATACTAGATTTGACAAAAGCTGCCATCTCAAAAAGATGAACAATGAGTAATTCTGCCATTCTGGACTTAATTCTGATGAATTAAGGAAGAACAAACTGATAATGTAGAAATGATAGGAACATTAGGATATTGTTTCTTTGTTATCTTAGAGTTTGAAATAGAAAAGGAAGGGAAAGTTGGGAACAGTTCCATATGTAAAGTAGCCTTGAAGAAAAAAGTTTTCAAAACAATTTTAAGGAAAAAATTAGGCACAATCTAATTGTCAGATATTTTAAGGTGCATATAGCTCAAGACAGGTAAAAGGGAGTCTCAAAAAGTTTAATTGTGACCATGAAATGAATACTTCCAGTGAAGAAAGAAGTCAGTGCGTAAGTTGCACTAAACCTATAAAACCTTCCAAGTAGACTGTGACTGGCATCAGCAACTCTCTATGGAATCTCATCCACACACAAGCTGACAGACACAAAATGGGTCAGAAAAATACAAAATTCAAATGAGAAGGGAAGTGAACAGATCTCTCCCTGGATCACACCACTTTGGAAGCATCCAAAAAATTTATAGACCTCTAGACTGAGCTATGAAAACAACAGAAAGATATAAAAGACAGAAACTCAGACTGGGCATCCCACTTATACCCAGAAGTGGGCAGAGCCCAATCCTAACAAAGTCAAAGATGAAAGGTAGGCTAGGAAAATGAACAACAAAAAAAGAACTTGACCATAAAAACTTACTATGGAACTAGGGAAGTTCTTGACACAAACATAGAAGACAATATTTTGAAAACATGAGCAAAGCTTCAAATAAAAATACAGATTAGACACAAGCCCAACAAGAATTCCTACGAGAATTAAGGATTTAAAAAGAAAAAGAAAAAATGAAGATTTTGAAAATCAAATGAGAGCAGCAGAGGACAAATTGGGGAAATAAGTGAGAGCTATGCAAGAAATTTGTGAAAAGAGAATTACTAGCTTGGTAAGAGAAGTAAAAAAATAATGAAAAGGATAATGTTTTAAAAATCAGAATTAACTAAGCAGAAGCTAAAAACTCCATGGGACATTAAGAAACAATAAAGCAAGTCAAAATACTAAAAAAATAGAAGAGAATATGAAAAACCTTACATTTGATTGTAAGCTTTTTGAGGGCAGGGACTGTCATATTTCTATCCCCAGTGTTAAACACACTGAGTGGCACATAGTAGTTAAGTTTATTAAATGACTTATTTGAACTGGTCAAAGGAGGGGAAAATACACACACAGAAATTTACTCAACCACCAAATAGAATATAAAGGTGGGGAAAAGGAAGAGAGAATAAGAGGAAGAATAGATAATGTGATGAATTAATACAAAGAAAAACTATAAGGGGGGGGCTCAAAGAGGAGTTTAAAAGAAAACTTTCCATTGAGTGCTTGTTGAGGGAAAAAGAAGCAAGGCAGGGTTGCAAAATCAGATTGCACCAAACCTACATCACTGATGTTGAGTTCACTTATTTTTCCTTGACACCCTCTTTAGAAGGAACAGGAAACAAACAGAGGGGAAAATATAAGGGAAGAGAACAGAGGGAAATATACCCTTAACAGTAATTGCTATGAATGCCAGCAGGATGAACTCACCCATAAAACAGCAGAGGACAGCAAAATGGATTAAAAAGCAGAAAACAACCTATGTGGTTTATAAGAAACACACCTGCAACATCAAGTTTCATACATTTAAAATAAGGGACTGGAACAAAATCTATTATGCTTCAACTGAAGAAAAAAAAAAAGCCAGGTGACACTTATGATTTCAGATGAGGCAACAGCAAAAATAAATTAATTTTTAAAAAGATAATCAGGGAAACTACATCTTGCCAAAAGGTACCATAGACAACATCAATGCTAAGTATTATTTTGACATAGCGTCTAAATGTTTAAAGGAAAAGTTAGGAGAATTAAAGGAAGATTTAGCAAAACTATAATAGTGGGGATCCTTTAACACCTAATAAATTTAATTAGAAAATAAGAAAATTAAGGAATTTTAGAAACGCTACTCATGATAGACCTCAGAAGAGCATTAAAATAATAGGAGGGAGAATTCATATTTCACAGCTGGGAAGAGCAACTTTATAAAAACTAACCATTTATTTGGGAATAAAAATTCCATAAACAAAAGCAGAAAAGCAGAAAAACTAAACATCTTTTACAGATCATAATACAATAAAAATAATATGCAGTGAAGGAATAAAGAAAGATGAATAATTATTTGGAAACTAATCCCAAAGAATGGATGGGTCAAACTTTTTTTTTTTTAATTCATTAGGGGCTCAGTGGATTGAGAGTCAGGCCCAGAGAAGGGAGGTCTTGGGTTCAAATTTGACCTCAGATACTTCCTAGCTGTGTGACCCAGGGCAAGTCACTTAACCCCCATGGCCCAGTCCTTACTGCTCTTTTGTCTTGGAACCAATAGAAAGTATTGATTCTAAGATGGAAGGTAAGGTTTTTTTTTTTTAATTATTAAAGATAATGGCAACACTTGGGACAATATGCCAAAATTTGGGGGATTTAATCAAGCAATTTTTAGGGGAAATTTTATATCTCTAAACATTTTTAGCATTAAAAGAAAAAAGAGATTGATGAATTGGACATGCAACTAAAAAACACACAAAAAAAACCCAACTAGCTTAAAATTCCCTAACACAAAAATATAGATCCTGGGGGATCTAGAAATTTAAAAAAAAAATAGATAATTTACTAGTTAACTTGATTTTTTAAAAAGAAAGAAGAAACCAAAATTGCCAACACAAAAAAATGAAAAAGATGAATTTATAAACAATGAAGTCCAAGAAATTATCAGAAACTATTCTGTCCAGTTATATACCCCCAAAACTGATCATCTAAATTAAACAGATAAGTATTTATAAATGTAACAATGTTGGATAGTCATAAATCTCCTTGGCATTTATAGTTTTCCTACAAGCAGGGGTAGGGTAGAGGTTTTTCACCCGCAGTAACTATGGCTATGGGAAAGTTTTGTATGACTCTCAAGGAGAATGAAGAGATGTAGCAACTGTCCCATGTCAGTGACAAGCCCAAGGAAGCAGCTAATGTCCGTCATATCTGCAGTTTCCCTCTGTAAGATCATGAGAAATGACCTCTATATAAATGGACAAGTGGCAGATGTGACCGTGTGCTTGATTATTGGCACTGACCCTTCAACAGGAGCAAAGAAAGATACCACCCAGCTGAGGGAAGCTAGGGAGACCTCCCCTGCCCTCATCTTACTTCCATTGTGTTATTCTTACATTGAAGAATTGCTTTAAAATGTTAAAGAATATATTTGTGAGATTTAAATGACTTGCCATAAACATCTGTGATAGTACCTATTCCGCTGTTGCTTAGTATTCCTTTGTTTGGTGTGAGGGTGCAGGTGGGAAAGGAGAGTCTTTCACAGTGCCAGGCTGGGAGCTCAACTCTCACCCAATTTGTGAGAGTTTGCTTTCTAACTGGGAGTATAAGCATGAGCTTTTCATAGCTGCCCTTTTAAGGGCCGAATTCCTTTAATTCAGCCCCTATTTTATAAATCTGCCTCATAGTCAGGAGTCAAGGTTACACCGAAAATATAAAAAGCTCACATTAACAGAACAGGGAATAGAGGATTTAAGCAACTCAATCTCAGAAAAAAAGAAAAAGTAATAAATGAACTCCCAGAGAAAAAACTCCAGATCGGATGAATTCCCAAGCAAATTCTATAAAACATTTGAAAAACAATTCCAACAATCTATCAAACTCAGATATGGTTCGTGTCTATTTCCCTGAATCAGGGTGACAGGATCCCCCAAGAACTCACTGTAGAATATAGCTCTGTACAAATGCTCTGGATCTTCCTCTTCTTTCATTCCAAATAACTAAAACAGAGAGGTCTGTAAAGGGAAACGTATCTACCTCCTCACACTGCACAGGATCCCTTTGCCTTTCAGATCCTCTTCAAAGAGGTAGTCAAACAAGGTTACAGTTCTGGGTTTCAAACTTTAACAGTGTTCTTTGTACCCAGGCTAGGACAACCTAAGTGGTGTGAGTTTGAAAATTAATATCCAACATTCTAAGTATTATATTTAATAAGATTTAATAATAACTAACAAAAAAAAAAAAAAGCTAGAGCAAAAAGCCACCTTCCTCAGACCCGCAGGCGGTGGGGAAAAAAGAGACAAGGAAGCGCTTACAGCAAACTACATACAAAACGTGACCATGCAACGTGGTAGAGAGATCAAAAGGAATTCTGGGAAATACTGAAAGAATTCTGGGGAATGTAGTTCAGAGGTACAAAATTCTCCACTTAATACAGTGGCCACTTAAAAAAAAGCAACAGAGCCTGGCTTCCTTACACCTTCTTCTATCCTACTTTCCCAGTGTTGAAGCCAGTGGACATTTTGGCAGAGGGGCTGTGGTTTGGCCCAAAGCAAAAAGAGCTCCATTTAGATAGGGGAAAGTCTTGGTTCCTGCTTGCTTGGAACAGCTACATGGGCTTTCTGTAAAGAGCAGTGCTTTCCTAAGAGCATCAGAACTGGGAGCAGCGGGGGCAAATTGCAAAAAGCCAGGTTTAGGTTCAATGTCAGGAAAAGTCTCCCAACAATTAGTCACCTCAAAGTGAGCTGCCTCGGGAAGCTGTGGGCTCCTAGTCACAGGAGGTGTCCGAGCAAAGGCAGGCTAAGCACTTGACAGTATATCATAGAGGGAATGATAAATCGATTAGGTAGAGGCTAGATTGCAGGACACCAAGGTCCCTTCCATCTCAGATTCTGGGATTTTTACAGTCTCCATATCTTCCTGCCTCTCTAACCCTGAGCCTCCAAGATCAATAAATACTTACTAAGCAGCTGTGCTCAATTCTGGTGATACACAAAGAGGCAAAAAACAGACCTAGCCCTCAAGGAGCTTACATTCTAAAGGAGTAGCTAACAAGCAAATGAATATATACAAACAAGCTATATGCCAGATAAAAAAGGAAATTTTTGTTTTCCTGAGACCAGGAAACCCCAAGGATTAAGAAGAGTTAAGAAGTGGGAGAGCTTGCTCTAAAACCACGTTCATATTTAAGCTATTTTAAAGAATTCAGAAACTGTTTTTTAATAAGTAAAGCCTTGGTGAGGGACTTTCTGGGTTTGAACTACATAAAATGACCTCTCCTAAGTCACCTTAGGTCATGTTGAAACTCCTAAGAAAACAAAATCTCAGAGTGGGGAAAGTTCACTCCAAGAAATCATCTCAATTGGCCCCTCATGTGATGTTGGAATTCCTCTTACAGTACATGCAGGTCCAAATCTTGTATGGCAAAGATACTTAGATACTTAAATGCCCCATAACAAGGTAGCCCATTTCACTGTAGGATAGTTCTCTACATTAGAAAATTTTATATTGAAACTAAATCTGCCTCTTTGTAACTTCCACCCATTGGTTTTGGAACATTTGCTTACCCAAAGTGACTTCCTAAGTCTGTTGAAAAAATTTCATGATTAACAATTCACAAAAAGAGGAAAGTATGGCTTGAGTCCACCAGCTCCTGCAGATTACCTAGGATCTTAAACTACATATCAAATGAAAAAAGGCCCTATGAGCCAAGCTTAGCAATGTTCCACATCTTCAAGTAAGTCCTCAGGGATCAATTTGAAACCAAAAAAATGTGGCTCTTCTTCCCTGGGACTGTATACACTTCAGCAGGAAGAATTTTTTTTTTTAATGAATCTTGCCAAATGTTTCTTATTTATTTATATTCTCTTTTTACAGTGAACAGAAAGTCTAGTCACCCTATCTGGATGTATCTCTTCTTCTTCTTCTTTTTTTTTTTTATAACTTTGCAAGCTGAAACGAGAAATTTCTTCTCGATATCTTAACCCTAACTTCTCCAACCTCATCTCCCAACTAGTTCCCATGACTTTTTAGAATCACAGAATTAGAACATTGAAAGGGACTTAATCCAACTTATACTTGAAATCAGTATCTATTCTAACATAACTGACAGCCCTTCTTTGAAAGCTCCCAAGGAAAAGGCACTCACCGCCCACTTAGGCAGTCCACTCTTCTGGGACAGCTCTAATTATCAGGAATGCCTCTGATCTTGAACCTAAACATGACTCTGCAATTTCTACCCATCACTCCAGTTTCTGACCCTCGGCCAAGTGATCTGTCCACTGTAACTTAGCTGCCATAGTAGATATCCAACATTTAATGACAGTTTGTGTGTGTGTCTGTGTGTGTGTGTGTGTGTGTGTGTGTGTGTGTGTGTGTGTGTGTGAGCTTGTATGGGATATATCCATTTAAGCAGTGGTATGGCCACTGTTAAAGGCAGTCATCAGAAGAGCTTACTTTGACTTCACTGACCTCATGTTTAGAAAACATCTTGTGGTATCTCTGGAAAGGATTCTGCTTTGATCACATCTAGAGCCTTTGATTTCATCAGATGTTAGTCATTCCTCCCCTTTGCTGCCCCCTCTGGTCTCCCACTTGCACTCCTGCACTCTCCTGTGTTGGGTGGGTGACCTCAAACTGTAGTCCTTTGGTCGTTCTCTGTATTTTCAGGTGGATGTCACCTAACTATGTCTAGCCCATCTCTCTCTAACTCGTCCATAGAAATAGAGTGAATGAGGGTTAAATGTTTTGTTAAAACTTAAGTAAATAATAGTTATAGTGTTCCCCTGACATACTAGTCTATAATCCTGCCCCCAAAAGACAAAAAGACACTAATTCTAAAAGGATTCCAGACCCTCCACAAATATCCCATCTAGGCTTTAGAGATTCTTTTAAGCAATAACAGTGTTATGATTAAAATTATTTCAAGACACTGATTTTGGATAAGAATATCAGTTTATTGATTAGGTTGGCATTATAACCAATAAGGAAACAGGTCAGTCAGTGGTCCTCTGGATGACCAAAGACCCCAAAGAACCTCAAAGCCAACCTGTAAATAGAGATTTAGGAACTCATTATTCAGAGCTTCCCTTGAACATCCAAAGATATCACTAACCAGTAAATAGCTAATCATCAAGTTGTCCATCAAGCTCTCAGTCCTTCCCCAAACTGACAGGTAATGGTTGTCATGGTGATCACACACACACAGGAAAAGAGTCCCTGTCTCCTTTCTGTTTAGTAAATTCTGTTAAAAGGGAAGACCTTCACTGGGATTCCTAAGAACAAAGAAAATGCAAAAAGCACTTCTCTGACCCAGAGCCCAGACACAGAAATACATGGAAATTTCTCTCTGACCCTTAAAAAGAAACCAATATAGTATACAAAAGATAAATTCTCACAACAGTAAGAATTGTTCAGCCCAAGAGTCTTTATAGATCAGTGATTCCCAAAGTGGACGCCACCACCCCCTGGTGGGTGCTGCAGCGATACAGGGAGGCGATGATGGCCACAGGTTTTAACTTTTTTTGTATTACATTCTATTCTGAGTTCAATAAATAGTTTCATAATTTCAAAGTTCAATGTTTCTAATTTATACCTTTCTTTACTATATTTTACGAAAAAGGTAGAAACATTAATACATATATCTTTCCTATTAATTGCTATTAAAATTTTTTAAAATTAATTTCCAGGGGGTGCTAAGTAATATTTTTTCTGGAAAGGGGGCGGTAAGGCCAAAAAAGTTTGGGAACCACTGCTATAGAAAGACTGCCCCCCCCCTCCTCCCCTCAGGAAGGCCAAGTCAAAGAGAAGAGTCTCAGGACAGAGGGAAGAGCACAAATCATCCCCACTGCCCATTGGGGTCATTCTACCATTCCCAGTGTGAGCAGCATTGTCCAAGCCCAGCCCAATCCAGCATGAACCTTCTCTGAGGCAAAGGCACCAGAGCCCAGCCTGAGTCTTCCTCAAGCCTGTGTCTGGCTGCCTACCTCCAACAGGTGAAACCTCAGGCATTCTACGTAGCCCTCTCAGAAACTGAGTATGAGGCTTGTCTAGTCCTGACAAAGTCTAATCCAGCCCTGGACTAACATAGAAAACAGTCCCTAGTCTTCTAGTTGGGTCTACAGTAGCACCCACAAAGCTTCAGGGGAAAAAGAACCTAGACAAAATCCAGCCCAAAGAACAGTCCCTGAAACTGGGAAAGGGAAGCATGGGAGTAGTCCCTGAGCCAGTAATAGTGGGGAAAGACCCCTGGCAGAGCAGAATCTGTTATAATAGCTAATAATAGCTACTATTTATAGGGTTCTTACTGTCAAGGGTTAATGGGTTTTTAATGACTTTTGTGGTGTTTATATTGCCTTGAAGCAGCAAAATGATATATGCCTTGGAAGAGACTTTGTAATACTCCAACACAAGAAAGATCAGCGTGTCCTGAAAGTGTCTTCACTTTCCCTTTATCTTATCTAAGTCTCATCCTGAGGGGGCAGAGCCAAGATGGCGGCTTAGTAGCAGTGAAAGCCTAAACTCTGACAATCCTTCCATACCAATCTTTAAAAATTGCCTCAAAGGTACTACTTACAAGAAAGAACACTCTCCACACCCAGAGGAAGAACTGTGGGAGCAGAAACACAGAAGAAAAATAATTGCTTGATCACATGGGTCAATGGGGATATAATTGGGGATGTAGATTGTAAATGATCACCCTAATGCAAATATTAATAATATGGAAATAGGTCTTGATCAATGATACATGTAAAACCTAGTGGAATTACTCATTGGCTACGGGAGAGAGGTTGGGAGGAGGGGAAGGAAAAAACATGAATCATGTAACCATGGGAAAATATTCTTAATTAATTAATTAAACTTAAAAAAATACTGCCTCAAAACAATAAGTTCCATCCTGAGGACATTCCAAAGACTTGATTCTATCTCTTGTGCTGGGCAGAAATTTCCCACAATACCCAGTCCTAATAGACCCTCTCCCCAATTTTCAGTCTTTCCAAGGCTTGGGCCTATTCAAGCTCCTACACATGTGCTTTCTTTGAATTCTCTCTCTCTATGGAAAATGAACATCTTTGCTGTTTTCTCTTTGATTAATTTAGAGTTAACAATTGTGACTAGGTTAAAAGGTTGACAGTGAATGATGGCAGCAGTAGGATCAGAAAAAAGGAAGTCTTTCCTGCCCACAGGACATTGATAGGGGATCTTTGTGTCTCACTGTGATCTATTCCTTTTCCAATTTCAATTTCTGAAGCTCTTATCTTTAGTTGAGCTACTTTTTCTTTTGAGAAAGTGAATTCTTGTTGTTGAGACAGAAGAGGGATTTTTTGTGGGGTCTATTCCTTCTTGAGAGAGCCCTTGGGCTTAATTGCTTTGATAATTTCCTTGGATAATGGGACATTTGGTTAGCAATGAGAAGTTACCAAAGGAACATGGTGGTAGGGCAAATGCTTTGATTTATGGATTTCTGGGAGGTGTCAGCAGGTAAGTAAGAACACTTTATTACTTCTTTGTTCAGATCTTTTGGTTTTAATGATGGATAATAAAAATAACCCCCTTAACAATTGACTACAAAAAAGAGGAATCTTTAATCAGGATGCAATTGTTTAAACATCACTAGATCTAAATGTAAATTAAGTTTCTGAATGGAATGCTTTTTAGATTGGCTTCAAATTTTTAAAAACTGCCCTTTCAGATGTATTTTCTGTGTCTGTCAGTCTGTGTCTCTCTGTGTACATTTATTTCAGCCTGTAGAGACAGTCAGTGAAACTTTTTTTAAGAAACAGAAAATCAAGAAAGTTAGGACTTGGGAGGGTGATAACTGTTTCATGACTATCTTTTGAAACTGTGTATTGATCTGTATGCACAAAATAGGATTTTAGAAAGGAAAAATCCATGTGATTTATGTGTTAAAATGTTTTCTATCTCTCCCTCCTTGAATTCCTGAATGTTGAGAGTTTTTGGAAAAAGAGAAAGAGTGAGATAAGGGGTTAAAAAGAATGTATGTGCGAAGCTATAAATCCCTAAATTGTTCTTTAAAGAATTTTTATAAAATTGGAGGTATGGACAGAGGAGGGAGGAGAGTCTCATTTTAGGAACACTATAAAAAGTCTGTTGTTACAGCCAGATATTTGCATTTGTCATTAGGACATTTTCTTTCTTTTGTGAAAGGAAAATAAAAACAACTGCCTCTTCCAAGCCTACTTTCTGAGTCTGGTTCATTTCCTAAGTGGGAATTTTTAGGCAGTTTTTATCTTTTCCCACTCACTAAGACAAGTATTTCCTTAGGAAACAAATATAGGGTTGGAGGAAGGGATGTAATGTAGCTATTTTATTTGATATCTTTAATTTGCCATAGTATACTGTTTTTCAATAAATTACTTTTTTCTGATTATTTCATATTTCATTTCATTTAGGAAGCAGCATGGTATTATTAAAATAAAAAATCCCTATTCTTCCACTTACTAGCTGTGAGACCCTGGGCAAGTCATTTCAGTTATATAACCACCCTATCCTTCATCTCTAAAATCAGGGGGTTGGCGTAGATAACCTTTAAAATCCCTTCTAGCCATAAATCTATTATTCTATGATCACATACTAAAATGGTTTGATCTATAAGAATATGGGCTCAATGCAACCGAGCTTGAGCCAGAGGTTTCAATATCTGCTGATGTAGAACCCAGAGTCAGAATTAAAAATCCAGACTCTTGTATAACATTATAGTGAAACAGGCTTGTCTGTAGCAATTCCTAACTTACAGACCTTTGCCTTCCTGACCTTCCCCCTTATCTGAAGGAATTCCTTCCAGACATTCCCCACTTATCTGAAGGGACCTCCCACCTCCCAGACCTCTCCCCTGAAGGAACACCTTCCTTGAAGACATCTCCCTATCCTGCCCCCAGCTGCCTACCACTCTATAAATACCCAGCTCAGGCACAGCTCATGGTCACACATTTTGATGTGAGACCCTTGGTTTAAACTAAGACAATAAAGTCCCTTTGCATCTTGCATTGGTGGTTCAGACTCAATTACTGGGATAATTCTCCAGGCACATCACTGACACAAAAGAGAACGTCTAATCCAGATATCAAAGGTTCCCAAATTGTATGAAGGCCTGAGGAGGCCTTTGCTACATTTGCAAAAAAATAATCATCTCTCTCAGTCTATGGCCTATAGCAGACATTTAATCAATCAAGAGTGATAATATTAATAGGCACCACTACATTGACACTGAAAGATGGCAAATCTAAGATTTTTTTCTTTTGTCTATTATTAAAATTTTTAAAAATATTTCATTTTTCCCAAGTTACATGTAAAAACAATTGTAAACATTTATTTTTTAAAATTTTGAGTTACAAATTCTCTTCCTCTTTCTTTCCTCTTTCCCTGAGATGGCAAGCAATTTGATCTAGATTATGCATATGTGATCATGCAAAATATTTTTATATTAGTCATTTTGTAGAAGATACATATTTTTTAAAAAGTTCATGAAGATGAAAAGTGAAAAGTGGTATGCTTCCAACTGCATTCAGACTCCATCAGTCTTTTCTATAAAAGCGTAACCATTTTTCATGCTGAGACCTTTAGAGTTGTCTTGGATCATTGTATTGCTGAGAATAGCCAAGTCTCTCACAGTTAATCATTGTTCAGTATTATTGTTGCAATGTAAAATGTTCTCCTGGTTCTACTCATTTCTCTTTGCATCAGTTCATGGAAGACTTTCCAGGTTTTTTTTTTTTTTTAATCTTCCTGCTCCTCATTTCTTATAGCACAACAATATTTCATTACAATCACACACCAAAACTTGTTCAGCTACCTCCCAATTGAGAGACATCTCTTCAGTTTCCAATTCTTTGCTACCAAAAAAGCTGCTATAAAATTTTCTGTACAAATAAATCCTCTTCCCTTTGGAAAGAAAATCTCTTTGAGATATAGACTTAGTAGTGGAATTGCTGGATCAAAGGGTCTGCACAGTCCTTTGGATATAGTTCCAAATTGCTTTCCAAAATAGTTGGATCAATTCACAGTTCCACATTAGTGGAGTGACAGCATTTTTGACAGTTTAATAATGACAGTTTGTTGTTGTTGTTGTTCATTCATGTCCAGTTCTTCATGATTGTGAATGAGATTTTCTTGGCAAAGATACTGGAGTGGTTTGCCATTTCCTTATCCAGTTCATTTTACAGATAAGAAAACTAAGGCAAAGAGAGTTAAATGACTTGCCCATGGTCACACAACTAAGGCTGGATTTGAAAACACATCTTACTAAGTTCAGACCCGGGTCTCTATCCACTGAGCCACTAGCTGCCTCATATATTAACATTATTTGTGCCCTAGTGTATTTTTTTAAATCAATTTTATTAAAAATTTCCCAATTATATTTTTATCTGGTTCCTGCCAGTCAATAGGCAGTTTGCAAGTCTCATGTTTGACACCTGTGCTGTAAGTTCTCAAAATTCTTTTGGATCCTTATATAATGCCATGTCTTAGCTATTCCAGAGATTTCTGGATCTGGAGCTTCCTCTACCAAATGAGAGCAATGCCCTTTTCAAGACTTGAGTGTCTTAGAGCATTGCCTGTGACTGGCAAGTAGTGATTTTCCAAGGTTACACAGCCAGTAAGTGGTGGGGAAGGAACTTAATGGAGATCATGAATCATAGGTTCATAGATTTAGAGCTGAAAGCAGGAGTATGCTGGAATTAGTTCATATCAGCTTTGGAACCCAATTGTTAAATTTTCCAATTGAGCATTTACTAGGTGTGTGATCCTGAGCAAGTCACTTAATCCTGTTTGCCTTGGTTCTTCATCTGTAAAATGGACTTCAGAAGGAAAGTGCAAACCACTCTCTTTGCCAAGAAATTCTAAATGAGGTCACAAAGAGCTAGACAAAACTGAAACAACTGAACAGCACAAAATTTACCCCTAATAACCAATAAATACTACAAGTCAAGGCTTGACTTATTGTACTGTTGATTATCAAGAGTCAGTAACTTATGTCCTGCTACAAGCTAAGGATATTTTTTTACATTTTTAAATAAAGTTTTATCATGTTTAAAAATGTAAAAACCATTTTTAGCTGGGTCATAACAAAATAAAGAGAAGGCTGGATTTGGTACTCTGATTGTAGTTTGTTGATCTCTCCTAAATTTAGACTTTGGACTTAAGAGAATGATAGAGGAAATATTCATAATTCAGATAAAACTTGTTAAAATGAATTCCTGGGACAAAATGGACATCACTTTGAGTGACAAGACTGTCAGGTGGAGATGTCAGAATGTACCCAGGTGCCATGAGCCAGGGCCAAAAGTCAGTTGGAGCCAACCCTATAAATGCCCATCATGCACAGCACAAGAGGGCTCAGTCTGGAGCAATCTTGGGAGATGGGAGGTCAAGAGTGAGGGAAGGCCCTATACCTACAACTCAACTGCCTTTCTTGAGAGAGCTAGAGAGCTATTATAACCACCATCAATAGAGCTGTAAGAGAATACTACTGTCATCCAAGATCATCAATAGCCTTCCCTAATCTTTTGCTTGGCTCCAGCCAAATCAAGCCAGAGTTAGTGAGAGGAATCTTCAATCTCTACCTGATCTAGCAATCTCTGTAGCCTTGATCATTAACTTAGACTATTAGCAATAAGGTTCCAAATCCTCCATCCTTTTCCTTGTTCCTAATCCTATTAAGCTAGAACCAAATATAGTTATTTGTTACAAAATACCTTTCCTGAGTGGTGAATATAGCTAAAGCCCTGGGGAAGGGGAGATAATCACTCAGTCCAATAGCCCTTATCAATATTCATCCAACCCAGGTTAAGGAGCTAGAGAAATTGATTACACCCACAACTTCTCTGTGGTTCCCTGCCTGGGCAGCTATTAAAAAGGAGACAACTAACAAGCTTAGTCCAGCAAAGCCTGTCAGGTGGAGAGAGGCATAGCCTTTCTGCCAGCAGCTTCCACACAGTGGCCTGTGGGTGAGAATGTCTCTCTTTCCTCCCTCCCCAGAGAATCAATTTATCCATCCCCTCATTTTCTTTTAACAAACTTTTTTTTTAATGTTTAATTTTTTTTAAACCCTTAACTTCTGTGTATTGGCTCCTAGGTGGAAGAGTGGTAAGGGTGGGCAATGGGGGGTCAAGTGACTTGCCCAGGGTCACACAGCTGGGAAGTGTCTGAGGCCGGATTTGAACCTAGGACCTCTGGTCTCCAGGCCTGCCTCTTAATCCACTGAGCTACCCAGCTGCCCCTTTTAACAAACTTAAAAGGGTGTTATGGGAACATTCTCTCTCCCCGCCTCCAAGAACCTATTACTAAACCATTTTGGACAGGACTTTATCAAGTCTAACTCTACCCGTTAATAGCTTAGCAAACTATTACACAGGAAGCTTGTCCCAGGTCACACAATTAATATCTGGGGTAGGATATGAAGCTAAGTCTTTTCTGGCTCACTATCCATTTCATCATTTGCTTTTAGTTATTTTCAAAAGTTAATTTTTAGTTTCTTTGGCTTGATAAGCATTTAGTAATGAATTTAAAAACTTTTAATAAATAAAAATGTCAAAATTTTTAAAAGTTATTTTATTTTTCAATTAGAGTTTTCCATAAAACATAATTTTTTTCTTTTTTTCCATTCAAAGGTATTTATTTTGTTTTCCCAATTACATGTAGTAATAATTTTCAACATGTTTTCCAAAATTATAAGATCCAAACTGTCTTCTTCCCTCTCTCTACTTGGAGGTGGTAAACAGTTTGATCTGGGTCATATATGCATTGTCATGCAAAACACATTTCCATATTGGTCATTGTTGCAAAAGCACACTCATACAAAACCAACCCCCCCAAATAAATACACTGATGTGAAAGATAGGATGCTTTGAGCTACATCCATCCAACTCCAACTGTTCTTTCTCTGGAGGTGGATAAGACAGTCATGAGTCTTTCAGAATTGTTCCAAATCATTGCATTGCTAAGAGTAGCCAAATTTTCACAGTTGATCAACTTATAACATTGTCGTTATTGTGTAAAATATCCTCTTGGTTCTGCTTGTTTAGCTCTGTATCAGTTCATGCAGATATTTCCAGTTTTTTTCTGAAATCATCTTGCTTATCATTTCTTATAGCACAACAGTATTCCATTACCAACATATACTACAATGTGTTTAGCCATTACCCAATTGATAGATACCCCCTCAATTTCCAATTCATTAAAAAGAGCTGCTATAAATATTTTTGAACAAGTAGGTACTTTCCTCTTTTTTATTAGCTCTTTGGGATACAGACCCAGTAGTGATATTACAAGTTCACAGTATTGCCCTTTGGGGCATAGTTCCAAATTGCTCTCCAGAAGGGTGGACCAGTTCTCAACTCCACTGACAATGCATTAGTGTCCCAATTTTGCCATATTTCCTCCAACATTAATCACTTTCCATTACTTTCATGGTCAATCTTATGAGGTGGTACCCCAGCATTGTTCTAATTTGCATTTCTCTATTGAGTAATTCAGAACTTTTTTTATATGATTAGTGATGGCTTTAATTTCTTCATCTGAAAATTACTATTCATATCCTTTAACCATTTGTCAAATGGGGAATGGCTTGTATTTTTTTTTAATTTGTCTTAGTTTTCTATAAATTTGAGAAATTAGACTTTTATCAAAGAAATTTGTTATAAACTTTTCTCCAGTTTGTTGTTTCCCTTCTAATCTTGGTTAGATTAGTTTTGTTTGTATGAAAGCTTTGTAATTCAATATAATCAAAATTATTCATTTTACATCTTATAATGTTCTTTACCACTTATTTGGTCATAAATTATTCATTTCTCCATAGATTTGCCAGGCAAACTTATAGTATCACTCTTTATATCTAAATCATATACTCATTTTGGCTTTTTCTTGGTATCAGGTATGAGATATTGGTCTATGCCTATTTTCTGTCATACTGTTTTCTAATTTTCCCAGTGGTTTTTGTTAAATAGTGAGTTCTTATCCTCAAAGCTGAGGTCTTTGGGTTTATCAAACACTAAGATGCTAAGGCCATTTACTTCTGTTTATTGGGTATGAAATCTACCTTTGATTTACCATTCTATTTCCTACTCAGTGCCAGACTGTTTTGATGATTTCTGCTTTATAAAATACAGTTTGAGATCTGATACTGGTAGGCTACCTTCCTACATTCTTTTTCATTAATTCCCTTGATATTTTTGACCTTTTGTTCTTCCAGATTAATTTTATAATTTTTTTCTAACTCTATAACCTAATTATTTGATAATTTGATTGGTTTATGTAGAATTGTCATTTTTATTATGTTAGCTCAGTCTACCCATGTGCAATTAATATTTTCCCAATTGTTTAGATCTGAGTTTGTATGAAAAATGTTTTGGAATTGTGTTCATATAATTCCTGAGTTTGTCTTGGCAAGTAGTCCATGTATTTTCTATTGTCTAGTTATTTTAAATAGAATTTCTCTTTCTACCTCTTTCTGCTGAATTTCTTGGTAATATTCAGAAATACTGATTATTTATGTGGGTTTAATTTGTGTCCTGCAACTTTACTAAAGTTACATTGTTATAGGGGAGCAAATTGGTGAACCCCTGGGTTCGGGAAGGAAACCATTCTCAAGAATGAGAGGACTCCAAACTTAGCTTAAAAGTAAAAAAGAAAGATTTATTAGTAAGATAGGATTAATGGCCAGCAAGACAGCATGGGTGGAGCAGCCATGGGAGGCTCTCCCCGGGTCCCCCAGTTCTTGCCCTTTTATATCCTTTCCCGTAGTGTGTACTTGACTCCCTGCACTCAGGCACTCAGTTGGTGCAGGGTCAGTCCTAGACCCTCAGGACCTAGACTGTCCAGGTGTGTCCTGGAGGTGTATCTCTTTGCCTATCTCAACTCAAAGGAATTCCAAGGACAATGGTCCTTGCCTTGGGGGTCTCAAGGGCAGGAAGGGGGAAGGGAATTCCCCTGCTCACAGCCTGCCAGAGTCAAGGGGTACAGGGTCCCTGCCATCTCTACACAATGCCCATGTCAACTATTTCAACTAGTCTTTCAGTTGATTTTCTAATAACCATCATATCATCTACAAAGAGTTTCCTCATTGCCTACCTTAATTCCTTCAATTTCTTTTTCTTTTCTTATAGCTACATTTCTAATACACTATTAAATAATAGTGATGATAATGTTAACTTAGAAAAACCCAAAACTATTAAATAGTCAGAAAAGTCACTCTTTAATTAAGGAAAAGGGGGGCAGGGCTGATTAGGCCTCCACTCAAGAGCAGTGCAACACATGCCTTATGCAGAGTCTGAGGATTGAACACCACTTGTTCTGGTCCCCGACTCCCTGGGAGTACTACCGGGCTAGAACACGACTCCTAGGAACAAAAGAAATTGGGTAACTTATATACCATTTGGGAAGATCCAGGGGCTGGGAAAGATGATTGACATTATCATACTGACAGGATACACTCAAGCTTGGGAAAGGAATCAAAGCCAGAGGCTAGGTGTAAAGGAAGGGGCTACCAACAATGGATACTAAAGGATGGTCCCTGCCCAGGTGTGTCTTCCTGGGAGAGTCTCTGATATCTTGGGGAAGACTATCTAAGACAAAAGGATATTTAGCATTTACCCTGGGGTCCATTATTTAGTCTGCAAGTGCTAGTCTGAGATTCCCTTCAGGGTGGATTCTCCTGGGAATAAGGAACAAGCACAAGCTTTGGGGGTCTCCAACCTACAAGCTATTCCTAAAACTTGGGGTTCATCAGATCTCACTAAGCCACAAGTTTGGGGTCTTTAGATTCCACATCGACAATAATAAGCATCCTTGCTTCACTCCTGATCTTACTGGGAAGGCTTCTAAGTCATCTCCATTGCACATGATACTTGCTGATGGTTTTAGGTAAATCCTACTTATCATTTTAAGGAATAGTCCATTAAAAATACAAATGCTTAATGAAATATAATTCTTCAAGACACAATTTGTATCTCCTATATGGGATTTTAGAATGCCAGGGCTAAAAGAGACCCTGGCTTAGACAACTTCTAGAACCAACCCCCTCATTTTATAATCGGGGAAACTGCGCCCAGCGAGGTTAGGCAACTGGCCCAAGGTCAAATGGCCAGTCAAATGGTCAGCCCGGGCTTGGAACCAAGGAGTTCTGATCAAGATGCGCAGGCGCCCCAGTTGTCTCAACTCCTCTCCCTACCCCCTCGCCATTTGCTTTTGTTCTCTGATGGCAGTTGGGGGGGGGGGGGGGCAGTTCTCGCGATTCGCTTTGGCTTCCTGGATCACGTGGCGGTGAGGAGAGGCGGGGAGACTCGAGACAGCCGTTGCCTAGAGAAACCTACCTGCGCATGCCCCGCCTCTTCGCGAGCTCTGTTTGAGCCCTCCAGGCTCCCTTCCTGTGGCTTCTCCAGCTCTGCGCTTGCGCGGCTTTCCATCGTCCTTCATTTCGCCGGCCTGTCACCGGGGAAGGACGTTGGTGCTGAGGTGAGTTTGGGGGTCTACTTTTCGTCCCCGCCCTCTCTGGGCCCTTCCATCTCCGTCATAGACTGATGTCCAGCAACCTCCCCTCCTTTAACGACGGCCGGTGAGCCTCGAGAACCCTGAGGCCGCGGGCCATCCCGCTACCCTCTCCCGCGGCGTCCCCGGGAGGAGAGAAAGAGAAAGTGTGTGAAAATCCCGTCTTTTAAAAATTAACAATAATAGCTAGCACCCACCTAGCGCTTGAAGGTTTACAGAGCACTTTACAAATGTCTCATTTTATTCTCGAGATAATCCTGGTCTCGGGCGCCCTAAGAGGAAGGAGAGTTCACCGAGGCCTAGAGGCGGAACGTGAGGTGCCCAAGGTCATACATCCCACCAGGGTGCCATTCTAATGGTTAATAATCGCCACCGCTTTTATAATAGCCTCATTACATTCTCCCAACGACCCTGGTAGGTAAATGCTGTTATCCCTGTTTTAAACATTAGGAAACTGAGGTAGACGGATTATATAGTGATTCGTCCAGGGTCACAAGGTAGGGTATTTCTGACTCTTGTATTAAAGATGATGTTAAGTCATTTCAGTTTTTGTGACCCCATTTGTAGTTTTCTTGGCAAAGATACTGGAGTGATTTGCCATTTCCTTTTCCAGATGAGTTTATGGTTAAGTGACTTTTCCTAGGATCATGCAGCTAGTAAGTTTCTGAAGTTAGATTTGAATTCAGGATCTTTATCCAGAGGCACTTTATCCACTTGACACCTTTTTGCCCATATTAATAACAACAGCCCACATTTATTGAGTACTTACTATGTGCCAGCCTCTGTGCTAAGCACCTTACAGTGGCTATTATTGAATCCTCCCCAAAACCGAAGGATGCAGACCTGTTATTACCCCTGTTTGATAATCATAATAATGATAGCCAGTATTGATAAAGCTTTTATTGGGCGCCAGGCAGTGTGCTAAGCACTTTACTATTTTTGTCTCATTGGATCCTCACAGCTTCATGAGAAAAAGGTAGTATTATACCCATTCAACAGATGAGGAACCTGAGGCAAAGTGATTACCTGACTTGGCCATGTTGTGGGTCGGATTGGAATTTAGGTCTTCCTGCCTCTAGACCCAGAGCCCTATCCTGTTTGACAGTTCTATCCACTTTACCATATTTCAGGGCTTTCTGGCTCTAAGGAGGAGTCTTATTGTCAAGCTACTCCTTCCTGTTTGTATAAGGGGAGAACATTGTTGAGCTCCTGGAAGGTGGAGGAAGTAGATATAACAATACAAGTATTGGGAGTATTAAGTGTAGTGCAAAGAGTTATATACTTAGAGCAGAAAATCTGGGCTCTTTTCCCAGCTATGAGGTCTCAGAGGATTGGGTTGCTTTTTTGAGCCTTAACTTCTTTATCTGTAAGGTGAAACGAGACTCATACCATCCACCTCATAGCATTGTTGTGAGGGAAGTACTTTGCAAATCTTCATTATTATTAGGTAGTAGCTGGATGGCCTGGGCAGTTCATTTCACCTGAGTGAATTGTTAGATTCTGTAAAATGCAGATATTTGTGCCACTCACCTGAGGGGATTGTTATGAGAAATGAACTGGAAGTTATAAAACACTTATTCTTGTCCCTGTGCAAATACTTAAATTGGAAAGTTCAGTAGTTTGGTGATGTTAGCTATTTGGGCATTCCACTTAGTGATGCATATTGAACCTCATCCTGTGTACCTCACTCACATTTGCTACAGGAGGGAGGGGCCTCCCTCATTCATTTAACTTCCTGTTATTTTGATATTCACAAATATGACTGATGTGTCAAATATGAGTATTGGAGAATTGCTGTATGCATTTAGAATTTACATTTAATATTCTGTCTTTATCAGGAAGAATTGTCAACATGTCTGCTCCCATTTTGGCAAAACCACAGCTGCGAGGCCTTTTGGCTAAACGCTTGCGAATTCATATCATGGCAGCATTTGCTCTGTCCTTGGGATGTGCTACTATGTATAAGGTATGTCTGTTTCCCTATGTCACATTTGAAGTATAGATTAAATCATTTCATGAGACCAGATGTCAAATACCTTAAAAGCTGCTTCCCTTCAAATGAGATATATAATGTGAAAGTTCCTTGAATTCTATATATTGCATTCTTTATCTATTTTCAGTAGCTTCAGTAAGAACAGTAGCTTTTCTGTAATCTTTCACCTCACAAGAACATATTGTCTTTGCTCATAAACACTCTTCCTCCCAACTTCTCTCTTTTTATACCACCACTGAGTTTCCATTCAGGTAGATTTACAATGATGAAGTGCTTCAGTTGCCATATTTTCTTCATTCTTTCTTTCTCGACATCACATTACATCTGCCCCCTTTTACTTAATGGCCATGGCCCCCTGGTTCAGCCCTTATCATCTGTTACTATTGCAATCACCTAATCATCTCTTTGCCTTCAGTATTTTACCTTTCCAATCCTCTACATAGCTGCCAGATTGATGCCACAGCATAGGGCTTAGCACAAAACTCCTTTGCTCAAGAACATTCAGTGCTCCCCTTTTGCTATTATGGTAAAATACAAACTCCTTTGGCTTATAAAGCCCTTCATAGTCTGGCTCCAAACTAGCTCCCATTCCTTGTACTTGACATTCCATTTCCTGCTCCATACCTTTGCATAAGCTATGTCTCATGCCTAGAATACACTTCTTTTTCATCTCTTCCTGGAAAACGAAACTCAATTTAAGACTCAATGCTTTTCTCTTAAGATTAATCTTTCCTCATCTTCCTCTTTTTCCCTTAGTTCTCCATTTCCCTGCTATTCCTTTGTATTCATTTTGTATTTACTTAAGAGTATGGGCCCATAGGTTCTCAGGATAATTTAAGTTCTATCATCTATTATCATCATTAATAAGGGTAGACCATAGAGCCACTTTGGTGAGTTCCTTGTTTGCATTTTTTTCCCCGAGAATTTCTTAAGGAAATATTTTATATAATAGGGCAGATTAGTGCAATGAAGACTGCTGGATTTGGATTACACACCCAAGTTCCACCACTTCCAACCTTAATTACCTGGAGCAATTCATCCAGCTTTTGTGGCTCTTTGTTTTTTAATTTATAAAATGAGTAGGCCAGACCAGGTGACTTCCAAGATCTCTTCCAACTTTAATTCTATGATCTTATGATCCTGAGTTGAGATAAGGAGTATACACTATAGAACATTTTACTTCAAGGATATTTACATTTTACTTTCTAAAGGCATGTGTTAAAATGATTAAGTGTGATCTAATCACTGGTATATTCATATATAAGAGATACTTCTTATCATTAATATTTTAGAAATTAATCAAATTTAGTGAATTCATGTGAAATCATGATTTTTGAAAATATATGACATTTCTAACTGGAATTTCATATTTTAGTTTGGAGTGGCTGAACCCAGGAAAAGGGCATATCAAGATTTCTATAGAAGGTATGATTCTCTGAAAGATTTTGAAGAGATGTATCAAGCTGGTGTCTTTCAGTATGGAAAATAATCACAAAATATACAGGTAATAAAAAGATTTGTTATTTGACATAGATATTATATAATCACAATATTATGGATTGTGGGTTTGTACAAAGGAAGTAGCACTTGGTAGTTTTTAGAAATACATTTTTTTTTATACCTTTAACTTCTGTGTATTGGCTCCTTGGTGGAAGAGTGGTAAGGGCGGGCAATGGGGGTCAAGTGACTTGTCCAGGGTCATACAACTGGGAAGTGTCTGAGGCCGGATTTGAACCTAGGACATCCCGTCTGTAGGCTTGACTCTCAATCCACTGAGCTACCCAGCTGCCCCCTAGAAATAAATTTTTTGAAATTGTTTATTACCAGTAGAATTGCTTGTCAACTTTGGGAGGGGAGAGGAGAGGTAGACAACACGAATCATATGACTTTGGAAAACTTAAGTGTAAATTTGTTATTGGAATAAAATAAAGATAAAATTTTTAAAAATAAATAAAATTGGTTTGTTAATCTTGAATAAATAGGCAGTGAGGTGGTATAGTGGAAAGAGTACCTCATCTTCCTGAGTTCAAATCTGGCTTCAGATACTAAGTTAGCTGTGAGACCCTGGACAAGTCACTTAATCTTCTTTGCCTCAGTTTCCTTATCTGGCAAATGAGCCTGAGAAGGAAATGGTAAACCACTCCAGTATCTTTGCCAAGAAAACTCCAAATGGTGTCACAAAGAATTGGACGTGACTGAAACAACAACAAGCTAAAGGGGATTAGGTGGAACTTTATATAGATTTGTTCTTTTGGCTTAATAAGTCATATGGTATCCCCAGGGTGGGTGATGGCCCTTTACTATGTTGCTAGTAAAAGTTTAGGTTATATGAGATATACCAGGTATGGAAGTAATTCACTGAGATCCTAACCTTATAGGGAAATAACAAATAGTACTATTTGAAAGGCTTTTTAAAAATGATTTGTAAACAATGTAGAGTTTGTGGTTTTACACATAATTTTTTTTTGCATTTGTTTATTTAAATAGGTTTTGGTGGTGGTGCTTGCTAAGTATATAATTTTTAAAATTGGAAAAAAAGAAAGACTACAGGAAGGCTAATTAAAAGCTAATCAGTCACATTTTGTCCTTCTGAAGCCTAGTAATAACATTCTCCTAAAATCTTCCCTCTGGTGCAACAGTTCTCAGAGGCTTTTTTTTTTTTAAAAGAGCACAAACTCTTGCAAATCCCAGCAAAATGGAAAGACTTTGTAGGGGCAAAGTAAAGGAATAAAGGAAGCTGGTCCTCCTAAGGCAAATTCAAAGCTGTTCTTCACTGGATTAGGCACCTAGGGGATTATTTTTCTCACCTGTAACACCTCATGAAACGGTCTAAGATATGCCTCTGGACTGTGGTCTAAATTGGTAGAGAGAATATCTGCACTAGTGAAATTGTGCTTCCTAAAACTTTTCCTGGAATTTTAACTCCTCTATTATCTTGTTTTCTCACAGTTTAAAACCTTACAGTTTATTAGAAATAGAAATAGGGGGCAGCTAGGGTGACTCAGTGGATTGAGAGCCAGGCCTAGAGATGGGAAGTCCTGGGTTCAAATCTGTCCTCAGACACTTCCTAGCTGTGTGTGTGACCCTGGATACTTAACCCCCCATTGCCTATCTCTTACTGCGCTTCTGTCTTAGAACTAATACAAAGGAAGAGTTTTTTTTTTCTTTTTTTAAACCCTTAACTTCTGTGCATTGGCTCATAGGTGGAAGAGTAGTAAGGGTGGGCAATGGGGGTCAAGTGACTTGCCCAGGGTCACACAGCTGGGAAGTGTCTGAGGCCAGATTTGAACCTAGGACCTCCGGTCTCTAGGCCTGGCTCTCAATCCACTGAGCTACCCAGCTGCCCCAAAGGAAGAGTTTTTAAAAAAAATAGAAACAGCACTTCAGAAATTATTTTGGATTTGGTGGCATGTCCAGATCTGAAAAATGAGAAATCAAAGTTTTCACAAGTTGTAGATTTTACTGTTTTGTGCTAATTTTGTGAGGAAGGAACAATTGAATGGGATGGGTAAGGAGGGCCTCATTTTCCCATATGGTGGTACTAAGGCTGAAAGATGGAAATAAGGAAATTTTATGAAAAATCAGAGGCTTAGAAAGGGAGATCAAGGATATGTCACTCCAAGTGGAAAGGCAGAGGCTAATCTCCTTCAAAGGAGAGAGCCTTTGACCAAAGAGCCAGTTATTGAAATGAATCTAGCATGCATAGTCTTAACTAATGGCTTTCTTCCCTTTTTTTTTAGGTTCCAATGGCTTGAGGTCCCAGGATACTTATCCCTTACCTATTTTTCTTGTGCTATAATGTGTAACATCCACACTGGCTGTGTTTAACTTGAGAATAAACAGTTGATGACCTATATGTGGTAACTTAAACTGTGTGTCTTCGTTGTATGTTATTAAACATTTAATGTTCTCTTTCTTCCCATCATAGTCTGTCCTCAAATCCTTTATTCACACTAGGGTGTAAATAATTGGGACGAACTTGGAACATAACTAAAAATTAGAAGTTAAAAGGAATGAAATTATAAAGGTAGAATTTCACATCACTCAATAGAGGAAGATTTTGGACATCCACTTGCTTTGACAAAGGTGCTTGCCCCATTTCTAAAACCTGTGGCAATTCCATATCCTTTTATTCCCATTGGTTATTTGCTAGTTTCATAGCTAGCAAAGGGTCATTTTTGCACTCTTCATACTGAAGCAAAAAATGTCAATAATAATATTAATAGCTATCTATATAATATCCATTATGGTACAAAGTACCTTAAAGTAATATATCTTGTTCTTGACCTGTGAGTTAGGTATTGCAAGTATTCTTCCCATTTTGCAGAAGAAAAAATGGCTTCATAGAAACAGTGTGACCGGTCAAGATCCATTGTGACCGACTGACCAATTAATGCATGTCCTGATATTGTCAAATCCCTGCTTCCTGACAAATTATATGTCTCAGTTATAGCACCACAGATTATAAGAAAGAAGATTAGAACTGGAAATTACCTTTGAAATCATGGGATACAAATATTTTGTTTTATAGTTAAGGAAATAGAACTAAACTTGGTAAAGATCATACAGATAAGTTGCAGAGTTAGATTTTGAGGCCAGCTTTAATTTAGTCCTGTACGAGGTGTTCTAGGAAGAACACAAGCCTTAACTCAAGAGACTTAGGTCCAAGCAAGTCCATACAGGAAGGGAGATTGGGTTAGAATAGATATTGCCCTGCTCTATAATTCTGGGTCTTGTTTTATGATTTGAACTGAAAGTGTTGTAGCATTTTGAGTATAATGGAGGATAAGTTTCTCAGTGATTGTGACCATGCTTTTTATCATGAATTTTTGTTCATGGATAATTGTTAAAAGTTTTTGTACTAGTGTAGATATTCCTATGACATGTTACTAATTAAGTCACAGTAAATGATTGGTATGTATGGTGGCTCATTTCTTGCAGTGGTTATTGAAGGTGAAAATGTTTCCAAGTTTAGTGAGATATCTCCAACTAATGTGAATGATAATGGAGGATTATTTGAAAAACATTGGTAGCCCATTCATTTTAGATAGACTGAGTTTCTAGTGATGGTGGGGAGAAATCCAGATTGTTTCCCCATTGTCTGTGTGTGGGCATTGGCAGGGGTGCCAAATGAAGAGGTATATCCAGGGCAAAGAATGCCATGTGGAATGAATAGCTTTACGTACTGGAAACGAGGATTTGAAATCAAGCAGCATCAGACGCCTGTTATGTGCCAGGTGCTGTGTGAAGCACTGAGGATACAAGAAAAAGTAGAAGCAGCTGCTTTCTAGGAGCATATACTGAAATGCAGGAGACAGAGTAGCCACGTAGGAGGACGAGGGGCTAACTGCTGGGACCGCCGGGAAAGGCCTATAGTAGGAGGTGTTTGATGGAAGCCACAAATTCTCAGGCTGAGGGGAAGAGAAGATTCTGGGCATGGAGGTGGCAGAGGCCGAGTCTTAGAGTATTGCATAAGAGAGACCGCATGGTCACTTTGGCTGGTGTAGAGGGGGGAGGGGTTTAAAAAGCTTGGAGAGATGGGCAGGGGTCAGTTTAAAAAGGACTTAGGCCAAAGAGTGTATTTGATCCTAGTATTAAAAACTTGCCACTGTTGGTGGAGCAGAATGGATGACCTGGTCAGATCTTAGTGGTTGGATTAGGTGGAGACAGACTTAAGGCAAGAAAGCTCTTAGGAGAACCCAAATCAAGTGGTAACTATGAAAAAGTCATGTGATTAACAAGATGGAAGAAGCGGTTTTTCTTCTTCAATCCTCATGACCTCTGAAACTTCTCCAAAATCTAACTGCCCCACAGATGAAGCAATTTTAGGGATACGAAGACTCTAGATAGTGTAGAAGCTCGAACTTGGGAAGGCCGATATTCCATAACCCCTAATGAGCTCCTTCAGCACCCACTCCTCCAGCTGCCGTGTCCCTGGCAGCAGTGCTACACAAGTAGACCCAGGATGGGCTTGGAGATCCTAGCTAGAATCCTCATGGCTGGGTTCTAGGCCACAGCAGAGCTCTGCAGAAAGTCAAAGGAAGAGAGGAAATGGGGCAGGATGTGTACCCAAGCTCGGAAAGGAGGCCAACTCCACTTTGACACCATCCTCCTCCTGATGCCACACAGAGACACAAGACTAAGCTGCAGAACTTTGGTCTGGCAGCATTCTGGGGCACATCACAGCTTGGGCTGAAGGAAGGAACAGAGGAGAAGGCAAGAGGCGTGTTCAGGCTAGTAACAGGTGAACTCAACCTCCTGACCTCAGTCCTCCAATTCATCCCAGGAGAGATCTTAACTCCAAAGGGCAGAAATTGGCTCAGGTTCTCATAGCAGCCCTTTCTGTCAATTGGACCAGAGAACTGAGGAATGGAGGGAATGGGGCAGAATGACACTAGTAAATCTGAGGAAAAGTGCCCAGCATCCAGCTAAGGCTGTTGCGATCCCCCAGAAATCACTTGGGGTCCAGATCTAGGATGGGAAACAATGAGTTGCTTCACAACACAAATGCTTCAACATCTGGCTCTCAAAGAAACTACCACCATAGGGGAGAAAATCAGAAAATACACAATAGGGAAATTGGGTGGGAAAAGCTGAAATTAGTGAAGATTTCAGGAAAAAGAAAAGATAAACCTATAGGGAAGAAATTAATAGAAGGAAATAATGGCCTACAGATCTAGTACATCTAGATCTAGTTCATCATCAAATAAATACTACCAAACAAAAGAAAATGCTATGGTACCACAGCAAGAGGAATGAGAATTTTGAGAGTAGGATTTATGGCCTGCACAGCAGAAATAACTTGCAGAATAGAAAAACTTGGATCTGTGAAACAAAATACAGGACAAATTGGGAATGCAAATACACTGAAGTGAAGGAAAATCTGGAAGAAGCAAAAAGCAATAATATCAAAAGAAAACATGCTCTGCATAGAAGTCTGAGATTATCTTGAAGACAGGATGTATAATGTGAGGTTTATAGATCTCCCAGAAAAATGACAAGTTAAAAAACCGGAATGAAATAATGCAAGAAATGATACAAGAGGGTAGCTACATAGCAGAGTGGACAGAATGCCAGCCTGGAATCAGAAGGACTTGGGTTCAAATGTGACTTCACACACTTCTTAGCTGTGTGATCTTAGGCAAGTCATTTAACCCCAATTGCCTAGCGCTTGTCACTCTTCTGTTTTAGAATTACTACTAGGACAGAAGGTAAGAGTTAAAAAAAAAAAGATACAAGAAAACTGCCCAGAAGTTCTGGATACAGAAAACAATATGCCAAAACAAAAGTGTCCATAGATCACCTCTACAGGGGGAAAAAATAATTCAAGGCTGCATACTTCCAGATCCCTCATAGTTAAATTTAGCAATTCCATTGAAAACAAATTCTGCAAGCAACCACATGAGAGATCTTTCAATAAAAAGGAAAAGAAATTTCAATAGTACAAGACTTCTGTATCCTCTAGAGCAGTGATGGGCAAACTACAGCATGGGCCAGATGTGGCCCCCTAAAATGTTCTATCCTGCCTGGCGACATTATTCCTAATCTGACGAAATCAATGAAACTTCAAAAGAGTTGCCTTAAAAACAGACTGACAGATGAGCATTTCCTTTCCTTTGGCCCCCTCTTTAAAAAGTTTGCCCATCACTGCTCTAGAAAATGCTGAATGCAATGAAATAATGTATCCCAAAGAGTAATATAGTTCCAGATGAGGCCCAAGGTGATCTCCCCTGCAAATCTGAGTCTAAACAAAAATGATAAAATAGGGATGTCTAATAAGAGATATTTGAAGCATTCTTAGAAAGAAAACCAGACCTGAAAAGATTATTCATTTCTCAAACACCCCGAGATAACACAAAAAGAATAAACCCATCAAACAAGGAGGACAAGAATAAATGCAACCATTAAGAGGTACCTAAATGTCTTCCTAAATGGACATGAGGAGATAAGGTTGAAAGCAGAGAAAAAAGTAATGGTAGAGAAATAGGTTGGAACCATGGTGGATTAAACCTTACAAGAACCCACTTAATGGAGAATCAGTGCTTTCTGTAGGACTGAATTATCAAATGAGAGGGTGCATAATGAGGAAGAAAATGAGAATATGTGATGTAGCCTAATCAAGTCAAAGACTCCTTAATGAAGAGCACATAACTCCTATAGCCTCTCAGGAAGAAGAGAGCCTACAGGGGAATAGGCAAGGAGGAAAGTGGGAGAAAAGAGGAGAACCTTGTCAGTTGTGAAAGGAAGTGACATTGATGCCGGCACCCCAATGGGTGAAGAGAGATTCAACTAAAGGAGATGGGAATCTCACAACAGCTGTTATCTGTGAGGATTTGCTGCTTAGTCCACTCAGTTTGCCTCAGAAGAAGAATCAGAACTCCTGGAGGCAAAATGATACCTGTAAAAAGTATGCCCAGGGAAGAGATTTTAAGTCAAAAGGGGGGAAATGACCAAAGAGAAGACAGGTCAGGAATGGATTGTATAATCAGGGACACAAGGGAGAATCCTACCATAGGCTAATATCTATTACCTGTAGGAATTTCTATTTTTCTTTTTTTTTTTTTGGTATGATGCAAAACACACTAACATATTGGTCATAGTTTTAAGAGCACACTCATACAAAACCAAAACCCCAAAGTAAAATCATAAATACACTGATGTGAAAGATAGTATGCTTTGATCCACATTTCGATGACTCCAATAGTTCTTTCTCTGGAGGTGGATAGCATTCCTCATCTTAAGTCCTTCAGAATTGAGAGAAGCCAAGTTTTCCCTGTTGATCATTGCTGTCACTGTGTACAGTGTTCTCTTGGTTCTGCTTATTTCACTCTACATCAGTTCACATAGATCCTTCCAGCTCTTTCTGAAATAATCCTGCTTTATCATTTCTCATAGCACAACAGTATTCCATCACCATCATATACCACAATTTATTCGGATAGTCCCCATTTGATAGACATCCCTTCAATTTCTAATTCTTTGCCACCAAAGAATCTATAGCACCAGCTGCTATAGATATTTTTGTAAGGAATTGATATTTTTCTAAGAGTGAAGCTCAACAGGCTGGAGGCAAATTCTACAATAAGTAACAGAAATTAAATCTAGAAGAGCAAACCCAAACAGGTAGTTCAAAAGTTTTAATTCCACTGGGAATACAGAAAACAAAAAGGGACCAAATAAGTATAAGAGGAATAAGCATTTTTATAGCACCTACAATATACTGAGCTAAGAGTTTTTTTTTTACAAATATTTTCTTATTTGATCTTCACAACAATCCTGTAAGATAGGTGCTGTCATTATGTTTTATAGTTGAGGAAACAGAGGCAGAGATTAAGTGACTTGCCCAGAGTCATATAGCTAGTAAATGTTTGAACTTGCATCTTTCTTTAGGCTCAGCACTTTATTTACTTACACCACTAGTTTCAGGGCAAGGAGCAGAAAAGTAAGTCAGGAATAGATAGAAAGGCAAATAACAACAAAGAACATGAGGGAAAGAAATCATAAAGGTGTAGAAAATGAAATTTTGAAAATTAATGAAAAAAGGTGAGAGGAAAAGGAATATTTTTTTGACTAAGGAAAAAAGAGGGAAGAACTAAATAATTAGGGAAAAGCAAGCAAGCAAGAGGAATAAGCAAAACTCCAAAGCCAGAGAAAGTGATAATAAACAGGAGGCAGGAGGTGGGGGCTTGAGGGTAAGGGGAAGACAGTTGGTGGAAATAGGCCATCTTAAAAAAGAGAGCCAAAATAACTGAAGAGACCTTGTGCCGTGTTTAGAAATAATAACAGCACCTACCTTGCAGGGTTGTTGTGAGGATAGAGTGAGAAGATATTTGTAAAAAGGCTCAGGGCAGTAGTTGGTACATAGTAGGTGCTATAAAAATGCTTATTAAGAATAAGCATTTTTATAGCACCTTCTTTGTTAATTAAAATGTTTGAGCTCCCTGGTTTGGGTTCTCTCTTCTAGGCAGTTTCTGGTAGTTTGCCCTCAGCCTATTGAATTTCACTCTTAGAAACTTAGAGCTCAAAAGGCTCATGGTGGATTTTAAATGAAACTGAAAAGAATAGATCTATTTCTCAGCACCAGGTAGAACTTTTAAAAAAAGTTGACCATGTATAAAGAGAGAGGTGTGATTGTAAAATGTACAAATATAAGATGACATAATACATCCTTTACAGACCATAATGAAATAAAAATAGTAATTGGTTCAGGGATCACAAACAAAAGACATAGACTCAAATGGAGACAAGGTAGTAATCCTGGTCACTTGTTTTCATTATGAGATTCCATGAATTTTTTGCTCCCTACCCCCAATCTTTTGATTTTATTTTATTTTTTATGATTCATAGTCATTAGCTTATAGTTTGTTGTTTAGTCATTTCAATTGTGTGACTCTTTGGGGTTTTCTTGGCAAAGATACTGGAATGGTTTGCCATTTCCTGATCCAGCTTGTTTTACAAATAAGGAAACTGAGGCAAAGAGGGTTAAATGACTTGCTCAGGATCAGACAGGGAGTGTCCAATGTTGAGTTTGGAATCAGGTCCTCCTGACTCCAAGGTCAGCACATTGTCCACCCCGCCACCTAGCTACCTGCTCTTGATCCATTGTCTTTATTTCTTTTACTCTTTGTTTTGACTGCCATGGCTCATTTTTTCAGTTGTAAGAATTAAATTTTAATGGTTGACTAAAATATATGAAAACTATAAAAAATATGGTAGTCATCAATTCAAAGTATTATTGCTCAAAGTTGAAATGACCTTTAATAGCTTTTATTTACAAAAGAGGTGGAAAGAGTGAAAGCAGAGGAATACAAAATGGTAGAGAAGACAGTAAGCTATTTAAATATTGTTCCAGTACTTGGCTCAGCCAAGACTTGTTAACCTTCAACCGGAATTAAACTCTCTCCAGAAGACAGGAAGGGGAAGCCAGTTATCCACTCACCCTCCAAGAGGCAAGTCAAGACAAATGACTTGACCTCAAAGTGACTCCTGAGGTTGACTTTCTTCTTTGAGCTGACCTTCTTTTTGAAGCTGACTTCCTTCTTGGAGTCGACTCTCTTCTTGGAGTAGACTCTCTCAGCCTCAGAAATTCAGGGCCTTTTGTAGTGGCTTCTTGTCTTCTCCCCTCTTCACAGGGGCCAATCACAGCTTCCAAATTGTCTAGCATTGCTCAGGGGGTTCACGGTTTCTGAGGGTGTGAACTCTTGAGTTACTGAGTGATTGAGTTTGAGGGTGTGAACTCTCTTGTGAATTCTTAAAAGAACAAGTTTCTGACTGAGTTTAAAAAGGGGGTGGAGCTCTCTAAGTATCTTATGTAGTATAGAGAAGGGGTCATATGGTTTTTTCAAGCTTTGGCTGAGTTCCAAAAAGCTGTTAGGAGTTTGGAATCTTGAGGAAAAGACAGTTGATTAGGGTCTCCCGTAGAGGGAGGTTGTCTGATCAGCCGAGCTGCCTCTTTACCTAGCTGCAGTATTGAAATTTAGCCTAGCCTTGATATATTTACTTAAAAAATTATTATTTTGGATAAAAACTTTATATCTTCCTTCCCTAATATTATTTCCTACCTTCCCTCCCTTACTTTATATGTCTGTGGAGTTAATAAGGAGAGTAATTAGAGAGGAATTCATATCTGTGAAGGATTAATTGTTATTTGACAGTATTAGATATAAAGAAACTAGTCAGTCATCTTTTATTCCCTTTAGATAGCAACAGCATTTTGTAAGCTGAGTTAAAGGCTGGTCCTTACTCAGACTTCATCTTTGCCTCCCTTCCCCCACCTGAGGTTCCTGAGACAACTGTTAGGGCTTCCTTTGAACCACTTTCCTGACACATCATCCTTTAAAGATAATAAACCCTTTTGTGTTTTCAACAGACCTATTAGTATAATTTGTCTGTTAGTTATTAAGAGAGGGAAGAAGAGGGAAAGAACCAACATACTCTGGGCTTGAATGGAAGCCGGGGTATCCATTTTGAAGGAAGGTATAACTTCAAAACAAGTCCCTTCCTGTGAAATTAACTAAACCCTATTTGTTAATTTCAGTTTAGTCTATTTCCCTCTGCCTGTGTTTGAGTCTAAGTCCCAGTCTGTAAAGCCTGCTGTTTGTCTGTTTAGTTTAATTTCTCCTCTCCCTGAAGATCTCTGTTTCCCTTCTGTGTTATACTCCTGACTTCAGCCCTATTATATCCTGAATCTCCTTAATCCCAGCCTACCTGTAACCTAGATTACCCATTTAGCAAGTCTCTGACAACCTCCTTTCAAATTCCCTTATCCCACACACCTTTCCTCAAATTATCCCCATTACACTTACTGGCTTCTCACCTAGCACTAAGTAGAGTGTGAATTCACTAAGTGGTTTGTGAGTATCCTTTACCTCAGCGATGGGTAAACTATGACCCTCGAGCCAGATATGGCCCTCTGAAATGTTCTATCCGGCTGTGAGACATTTTTCCTAATCTGACGAATACAATGAGTAGGATACAATACAATGAAACTTTGAAAGAGTTGTCTTAGAAACAGGCTGACTGATGAGCATTTCTTTCCTTTGGCCCCCTCTTTAAAAAGTTTGCCCATCACTACTCTACCTAGTTCATGCTTGTGTTGATTCAATCAAAAGGTAGACAAAGGAGAGTTAACCCTGTCTTCACAATCTAGTGAGGTACTTAAGTTAGTGTTAACTCAGGATAGACATAGAGTAAAGAATTCTCTTTCACAATCCCCCCTGTGATCCTTTGGGAGTCTAGTCTCCCCAATGGATCATTTAGATAAGAAATAAATGAAAGAGAGAGAGAGTGAGAGAGAGCAAACCAATGTTTGCTAGACACACTGACAATAAGCCAAGTAGGGGGCAATCCCCTGTGGCATACAAGTTTATATTCAAAATATTTGTGTTCAACCACCCAAAGTTCAATCAGTTATACTCCAAAGTTTATGCTGGATCTTCTGATGCTGGTGGAGGTTTCTTTAGGTATCTTCATGGCGCCTTCTTCAAACAATTCACCTTATAGATTCAAAGAGTTATCGAGCTCTTTCCTGAAATGTTTTTTTCTCAAAAGATTTTTTTAGTTTTATGGCAATTATACAATCTCCCCTGAGGAGGATATTGCAATCCCTTTGAAAATTTTTATATGTTTCATCCATTGTAATGTGGAGGCAATGACTACAATATTGCTCCCTCCTTTGACATGAAACTATAACAGCTCTAAAAGGCATGACTTTTATATGTCTCATCCATTTTAATGAGAGGGCAAGATATTTAGGGGTACCATGCCCCTTAGAAAAACTTCTACCTTCCAGATGAGATTATACATCTCATCCACTACATTTTTACAAATGTGGAGATGGGCAATATTCAGGCACTTCACTTCAGAAGGCCCTTTAAAAACAATTAAATTTTTAGATCATTCAATTTTCCTGGACCTTTAAAATGGTATTTTCTCCAGTCTAGACATATGAGGAGGTACAAAGACAATGCAATAGAACACATAGCCAACGGCCAAAACACAGTAACTTAACAAACAAAATTAGATCTTAAAACAATCAACAAATACAATATGTGTGACAGGACACAGGGAAGGAGCGCTGAGTTCCTCAGGTCCTTTCACCTCTTCTCTTTATGCCACCATCTTCACAGATTAAGAGATGAGAGAGTAGGAAGTGGGCCAGCCAGTTCCAGTTGCATCAGCTGCAGGTGGTTCCTGGGGTCAGTGGATAATTAGATATCTTTAAGGACATTTTCCAATTCTCCTTGTTCCTATTCTTTACTTGGAGGGGACTAGGACAGTAAGTGGTTAATTGTGGGAACTGAATGTACCACTTGATTCCATCTCAAGATGTCTTTCTGGAGCTAGCTCCATTCTTTTTCTCTTCAATTCTGGGTTTGGTCCAAATTCTGTCTTGTGAGAAAAACTTTATTCAGTTATGGAAATTGGGAGAAAAAACAACCACCTTTTTGCATTGTTTGAACCCAGCCCTGTGTGGTTGGGAAACTGGACCCCTTGTACCTGCTGTTTTGGGACCTTTAACCCAAAACCTGGGTTACTGTTGACCAGAAGCGTAGTTGGATCCCAAGATTGATGCAAGGAGTCATCGCATAATCTACTGCAGAAAACTGACCCTCTACTGATCAGCCACTTGGTGTTTCCATTTTCCTTGGTTTACAGATCCTGGGGGAAGCAGGACACCTCCATTTCTGAACACAGGGAATTATACCTGTTCATTCTCCTCCTCCCAATCTGGGAAGCCCCTGGTCTTTCATTCAATTAGAAATCAGATGCCCCAATATTGTATGGTTTCCTCTTAATTAACTTATCTTATTTGATTCATTGTGTTTAATGTATAAAAATCTGTCTTGTGAATGGAGGAAAGACATCAGCTTGGGATGTCTTTGGTCCTCAGAAAATGAAGGATGAACAACAATATTCCAGTTCACTATAATAGGTGATGGGTTAACATTTCTTGTTTTAAGTATAGTTGAATTCATGCGTAATTGTATTTTAAGCATTTCTTTTATGATGGAGGGAATAAATAGCGGCTGTGTGCTTGGCATCTTTAACATCCCCCTTTCTAAGAAGGGGCTGTGAGCCAGACACGAGCCATATCTGAACTTCAAGTGATTTTTCCTGGGATCTTTGGAGTGTGGGCACAGAGCTCTAGAGAATGAGAAAACCTTGTTTGTACTCTTTCTTGAGCTTTAGTTCTCGCAGGCCCATTTGGGTCCACTCGAGCCCCACATGGGTGCCTCTTTTCTGCCCTGGGTTGTGCCTAGGAAGGAGCCTTTCTGCGGATTTGTTTGTATCGTCCCATCTCTTCTTCCTCAGCCACACTGGGGGAGTCTCTTTTCTTATAGTCTTTCAGTAGCCTAGCAAACTCGTGGTGGCATCCATCGGTATGCCATAAATACATTAATTAAGCATTTATTACATGCAAAGCAAAAGCAAAGGCAGCCTTTGACCACAACAAGAGTATGCCTTTAAGGGCAACACAAATAAATAACTAGAGACATAAAAGAAATGGAAGGAGAAGGTGATCTAAAAGGGGAAGGCACAGGAGAACTAGAAAAGGCTTCCTGCAGGGGGGGATTTGGGCTTTTTTTAAAAATTATTTTTATTTTTTAACCCTTACCTTCTGTCTTAGAAGGGATACTAAGTATTGGTTCCAAAGCGGAGACTTGCCTGGGGTCACACAGCTATGATGTGTCCAAGGGAAGATTTGAACCCAGGATCTCCCCTCCCCTGGCCTGGCTCCTTATCCACTGAGTCCCCTTCACTGCCCCTGAGCTGAGTCTTAACAGAAGCAGGAAAAACAAAATGCTGGAGGAAGTGAAGGAAGTGAAGCTTTCTGGCGCAGCAGCGTCACTCTCAGAGACGATGTCCGGTCTGAGCCGGGGGGGCTGGAGTTAGAGGGCTTTGGGGGTGCCCCACCAGCTTATCGAAGATGCTGGAGGACTTTCTATTTGATCCTGGGGGTACATGAGAGGCAGTGGAGCTCTCTGACTAGGTGAGGACACACTCAGACCTAAATTAATAAAAGTCCATCGCCATGGCAGTAGGATGGAAGGTGGGTTGTAATAAGGGGGTTCTTGAGGCTTGGAGAGCGGGGCTGGTAGGGGTCCCCCGGAGAGGGGATGAGGGCCGGGGGTGCTGAAATGCAGAGGAGGGGGCACAAGGAAAGGATGTTGTGAAGCCACACAGGAGATTTGGTGATGGACGGACTTAGGTGGTTAAGTGTGTGGGTCCTCCACCGCGAGACGGAGGTTCAGGCGAGGGGGAGGCTTTGTGAGAAAAGAAGGTGAATTCTGTTTGGGACAAGTTGGGTTGGAGATGGCCAAGACGGGGTGGGAGATGTGAGGCTGGCTCAGCCGAAAGATGCAGGCTGGGTATTTAGATCTGGGAATGGTCTACACAGAGGTGAGGCCTGAACCTGTTGGGATGGATGAGATCATAAAGTCAGATTTATGAAGCAGAAATGAAGTGCGTCAGGGGCAGAGATTTGGGGGTCACCTGTGGGTAGAGGGCAAGATGTGGCTGATCTGGCAGCAAAGGAGACTGAGGTGTTAGCTTAGAGTTCACCCCAATGAGATATCTATTATAATCGGTATTTTTTTGTGAATGTTTTTCTGCAATGAAGCTCATCAAAAGACTTCAGAAATATGGATAGTCATTCAGTTTTAGTCACAATATTAAACACCAGCGATGTGGCATAGTTGAGGTCTGACATGCCCTGATGTTTGTAATATATATTTCCACATATATTAAGTCACCAAATCAGCTAGGAATACTTTTATTTTAAACAATCTTATATTACAATTTATGGAAGCAATTTGTAAAATGAGTAGTACTAAATTGTGTGCCATGAAATATTCAGGAATGGATACATATTTACATCTTTTTAATAGTTACCCTTCAGGTCAAATGACAAAACTGTCACATTGCAAGACGAGTTAGTTTCATAAATGGATGGACCTTTTCACATTCAGCACATATTATTCAAATTTGAAGCGCGGCATTTCTTTGAAAAAACTGTACATACAATCTTGGTTTTCAGAAACAGCTGTTCTTTGAGGTGCATTTTCATAGTGTTTACGAGTCGCAGGTAATAAGTTGTGGCCTCCCAAGTTTGCAAGTAATCACCAAACTTTGAACACGACACAGCCTAGAATCGAGGCTCCCCAATTTCAAGTTTAAGGTAACCAAAGCCACTCTTTAGAAATGAAAATGGTAATTCTGGAAACTGGGCTAAAAAAAAAATCAATGGGAACATGTCTGATGGGAATGTTTTTGTACTTTCATTCTTGACTCCTCAGCTAAAGGGGCTCTCTGGGTTTCGGTCATTTTTAGAATTAATGGCAGGCCTTCTAACTCCTCTTGACCTCAACATGGAATTAGAAATCCCTCCATTAATTCCTTTGGCAAGGGATTTACAGAGAGAATTCCAGATCTAGAAATGTGGTTTATGGTGACAAAGAAGCCTACCTGAACCCTGCTGATTTGTAAAACCATTGTTTCTTCCAACAAAGATTAACAGTTCATCTATTTGGGCAAAGCTGAGGCTATTGAGATGAAGGGGAAAATGGTCATGACAACCATACATAGATACTTAAAACACAAACACTGAGGGTTCCAGCTCTTTTTTCCAAAACACACAGAGTCACTAATCAACTAAAATACCCTACAAAGCTGCAATTAAATGGGGCCATTTTGAAGTTGGGGAGGTGCTAAACAGCAGCTGTCATTAAAGAAGCCACATCAACTGTTTCAAATTCAATGGGTGAAACATGATGAAGCCCTGAGCAACTTGTTAGAACACTTGGCGCTTGTGTCCTGCTTCATTTCAGTGGGCTAAATAGCCCCACAAATCATTCTGGCTCAGCTTGGACAGACAGGGGCACTGAGGCATGGACAGGTTATGGGGCTGGCTCGCGGGCGCATTAGCTCAGCAATATTGGAGCTGGGAATGGAGTGCTGAGCTACTGGCTCTCCAGGCTGACCACATTCTGTCTTAGAGGGAACAGTTATAAATCTCGGATTACTATGGAAACTTTTGCAAATGGAGTTGGAGGGCAGAAATAATTATGTTTGACACCATGACTATGTACAGGACTCCTGTTGTTGTTCCTTTAAGGGATGGGGGAGCTCCGTCCAAAGCTGGCACTTCTGTTGTTTTTTGTAGCTGTGACATGTGTGTATGCGTGTGTGTGTGTGTGTGTGTGTACGTGTGTGTGTGTGTATGTGTGTAAGCACACGTGTGTGTGGGGAGAAGGCCTTGGCAGTAGGTGACCGGGGAAGGGTGAAGGGGAGCAGAACCAGTTTAAGGCTCTCCTTGAAGCGATTTCAGAAGAATGTCCACAAGGCCTGGGATGACCATTAACACCCAGGGTGTGTCACACCTGTTAGTAAGATAGGCCACATATGGGGCATCCTTCCCTCCAAAGGGACTCAGGGGAAGCCCTTCCTCAGGGCTTTGTTCTTCACCAGAGTGAATTTGCTAATAAAGACATGAGCGAAACTTGGGTCCACCAGGTAGTGGTAAGTTTTCACAGTAGAAGGAAGGGGCTCCACAGCTACCACAGGGCACGGGGTCTGCGTGCAAGAAGAGTTGGGGGCAAGATGGTACGACGTTTTTGTGATATAGTCCACAAGTCTATTGTACTGCTGTTCAGACAGCCTCTCTCTGGCACCTTCCACCTAGAATACAAATAGAGAACAGTCAGCACCATGAGCCTCTTCATTACTCATCTAAAGCAGGGACAGCTTTTCTGAGATAAGCCCACAGAGATGTCCTCCCCATTCTGAGAGGGAAAGCTCTGTGCTGGGAACAGGCGTCAATCTTAATGGGAGCAGCTGAAGTTGTGTAAAGCTCTCATGTTTGCATCTGACAGTTTGCTCACATTTTCCTCATTAACTGTATTAAAACATCTGCTGCTGCTTTCACCAGCAAGCCCATGGACAATGGAGAAAGACGTCTTCACTCTGCTTATTTCATTCAAGATTGATTGGTTTTATTAACTCAGGACTCCGCTTGTACAAAATTATTCTAGTCTGACAGAAGAGGCAGAGAAATCTCAACCATTTTCAAACCAGTTGCTTTGGAGAGAAACTTTAAAAATAAATACTGAACTCTAACAACATTTTCTGTTTTTATAAATATTAGTCTTTAAAGCCAGAAAAAATAGTAATACTGGGCAGAACAAGAGGAAATCTTTATGGAAAAAAAGTGGGGAGGAGGAAATGCAAAGTACATTTACGGTCCATAAAAGTCTGGCCTGTCTTCAAAGTAGCTCAAGTTGAGGAACCACGATGCTACCTGGGCTAATTCTATTAGATTTTCTGGGAAAATAAGGAGGACCATAAATGATTTTCCCCACCCCAATACATTGGGCATACTGTGTAGCAGTGTGGCCTGGGAAGCTTCCAGTTTAGGCCATGGGGGTAATTATCTGTGTTCCCATGACACTAAGTATGGAAGATCCAACCAGCCAAGGAATGATGGAGAGGGCCTTGTAGCTTGTTTTTTTAAAACGTGCTCTATGGAACTCATCGTGTAGAAGCACAAAATAGAAAAGAAAGAAAATGACTCATGAGAGGCATCTACACTGCAGCGAGGTGAAAGGGGGAGGCACAACAAGGCCATCCTAGTTTGCATTGTGCCGAATGCTGGAGACTCAGCTCCGTTACAGGCTGGGCGATGGACGCCACCAGGACCTCGGTCATTGCGATATGATTCCTGTCCCTCTTTAGGGCTGGAAGAAAACACTGAAGGCACAAGAAGGCCTCCACCGACTGCCACTGTTGGTGGCTTGTTGCTCATCGCCCGGAATGGGGTCGGCCTTCAGCTGGGTGGATGCGAGGCTTAATTGCTTCTCCCAAACAGCAGCACAGGAAAACCTGGTGTTGTGAAAGGAACTGAGCCAGTGAATAAACTGCCCCTCTTGACTCATTTGGAGTCTTCATAAGGGATGTCAGCAGTGAGCCAGGCACATTAAGCAATTATTACCCTAAAAATGGCACCTCTGACCAAGAAAGGCCAAGGCCGCTTTGAAAAAAAATCTTGTTCCATATGAATATCCTAGATGATGTCATCTGCAAATTAATTCCTTCCAAAATCCAAGGAAGCCTGGTTTTGTAGCATCTAAGTAAAAAGCAACAGAGAGAGGAAGCTGCCCTGAACAGGTCTGAGATGAAAATTCTTCTTTTCCTGGAAGCTGGAAGCAGAGGAAAGTGGGGCTCATGGCCCTGGGACCTGCCACGGCGAGGCTGCTGAGTAAGACAAGGCAGAAGCAAGAGGGCATGAGCTGCAGCCCTCTGCCTTAGGCTCCTTCAGAAAAATGAGCCTTTTATTCAGCTGCTTAGGATTCTTCACAGGGGAACAAGGCTGACTTGTGGGCACAGATTCAAGGAAAATAGAGATAACTTGGTTAAAGGCATCAAAGAAGGAAACAGCTTCATGCCTGAAGTAACACGGAGGCTCTCCTTTTCTGGGGGCTCCTGAGTGAGGGAAGGTGGAACCAGAAACAAGTCTGGAGGTGGGTGCCTTCACCACACCTCTATCTATTTCTGTGCCAGGAAAGACACCGCTTCCCTTGGCCAGCCTGATTGTGCCCGAGCGTTCCTCCCGCCTCTCCCAGGACAGGAAGATCCCCCTCGTCACTGTTTGTGACCCCGCTATCTCCTGGTCCTTCTCCGGCTCTCTGGGGCTCCCCACGACCCACCCTCATGCACAGGGGTCCCTCGAGTCTCTGTCCTGGCCTCTTCTCTTGGCTCTTCATTTCCCCTTGATCTCTCCAGCCCTGTCCTGTAACAACAAGTGCGACTGGACGAGATGGCCTCAAGCTTTCTCTGGCTGCATGGAATCCTGTCTTCTCTGCTGGCTACCTTCACATTCAACACATACAGAGCATAGCTCCCCTGCACCCCCAAATTTTCTCCTCTTCCTCCTCCCATCGGACTGGTTGCCAAGTTCTGTCGATTCTATTTCCACAACATCTCTTGCCCGTTGTCTTCTTTCCACTCGCATGGCCACCCGCCGTCCCGCAGGTCCGCGTGCTCTGTGGCCTAGACAGTGTGTGCCTCCTTGAGTCTCTCTTCTCTTCTTGTCCACCCTCCTGTCCATTGCTTGACCACACCACTCCCAACGCAGGTTAAACCCCAAGCTGTTTGGCGTGACATTTGGAGTCCTTCCTAAGGTGCGGCTAAGTCTTATTGTGCAATCCTGCCCTTCCCCAAAAGAGCCATTTCATTTGCAGATGCGCAGAGAATGCGCTGTGCTAAGCTAAATGCTTTGGGAAGGAGGCCTGGGCAGGGGCCAAAGCAGCGGACCCCGGATGGGCCTAAAGTGGGAGCGATGCCCTCTTTTTGCGTCTCCTGCTGAACTCTTCAGAGGCCATCCTCTGCGCCTGGGATGTTCTAAGTTCCTAGTTTCCTTCAAGGTTCCACTTGCGTGCTTCCTCCTCCTCTTCCTTCCCACAGTGGCTGATATATTCTCTGTGCCCAGTAATTTGTTTATATTTCTTATATTTCTATTTTTCATGTACATATCGTTTCCCCACAAGAGACTGCATTTCTCTGAGGACAGGGACTAGTTGGTATCTGTATCCCCGGTGCCCAGTTTAGTGCCTGCATTTGTAGGTGCCTCATAAAAGCTTGTTGCATATGAAGCGTGGCGGGATCGCAGGATCCTAGCTGGAGAGTCTCGTTTTAGGCTCCCACCCACTTCTCGAAGAGGAGGAAAGAGACCCAGAGAAGGGAAGGACTTGTTCAGCCTTCCAAAAGCAGGGAATGGTTGAGGCGAGATCCAAAGTCAGGCCTGGGACTCCAGACTCCATCACTGAGTCAAACATTTCTGAAAGTAGGTCCTGCTCGCTCTTGGCCGTCGTCCCTCAAAGCAGCAGACCCTTCCCTAATCTGATTCTCCTCTCGTGTCGGCGGCCCACGACTTCCTCCCTCCTCTAGGAGGGGAGCAGAGGAAGATCTGATGCGAGGAGCGCAGATCGCTGTCCCTGGGGGAGGAGGAATCTCCCGTCCCACCGCCTGAGCACACACGAGAAGAGCCACCGCTCCCAGCGAGTCCTCGGAGGCTTTCATTACGCACTGGGGGAGTCGCTCGAAGACAAGGTCATTTCCCCCTGCCAAGCCCCGAAGCCAAACCAGCACCGCTTTATTGTCAACTGGATCTAACGGTTTTGGCAGATGGAGCAGAGTCAGCGTGGACGTCTGACCTCTGTTTATCCCCAGAAAGTCCTCGGCTCAAAGCAGCCGCGCGCTGGATGCCAAGCCACGGTTTAGAGCCGACTGATTGTGATCCAGGAAACGAAGAAATCTAGAAGTTGCTGTCCTTGGCTCGCTTCCATCTTCTCAGATAACTACCCCAAAGAATGGCACGAGGGAAGCAGTCTCCAACGCTAGCACTATTATCAAATGCTTTCCAGAAGACAGGACCGTCTGGTTTTCTCTAGGGACCGGCAGCCACTCGGTCGCCGTGCCTTAGGAAAGTGGGTGCCCGTCTGCCGCGGAGAGCACCTACCTGGGGTTGCCTAGGAAACCGGGGGACGTTGGGCTCGGGCAACGGAGGATGCCTACTTGTTCAGAGGGACACGATGGGGTGCCGAGCCGATGCCTGAGCCGTGTTCTGGGGGAGGCCCTTGTTCGTCCCTGGGCAAGGCTGCAGGAAGAGCCGGGGAGAGCCCGTCCCCAGGCTGCCCTCGAGGGCCTGCTCCCCTCCCCTTCCCCAGCTCGCAGTGCCCTGCATCCTGTGGGCATCCGGTGGGCATCTGATAACCGTGACCTAAGGACGGGGCAGGCAGGCAGAGGCAACCCAGAAACATTCCCAGGCACGGGAAAGCGCACGTGGTGCTATGCTTGTTTTTTTGACTCCTGGAATCTGATGGAAGAGAAAGAAAAGGGGGGGCCTCGCTGGCCCGACGGCTCTATCCTGTGTTCTGCCGAACCCCGAGGGCCGAGGGCTCTGGAGTGTGGTTTGTTCTGGTTTTACACTTTTTCTCCCTTGAGTGCCCCGAAGACAGTGATCCTCCCCTCACTCAGACGCAGGAGACAGGCCAAGCACCCCGACTCCAGGGCACCCACATGAGGCTCCTCTTGCCTGTGGCCAGGGAGCCTGCCTGACATTTAGACTGGGAAGGAGCCGTCTGACATTCAGACTGCCCCGGCAGAGGCGGGCCCAGGAGTGAGGTTCCGGCCTTCTGCCTGCGGCACCATGAAGGTCGAGGCACGGTAGGGACAGCCGTGCTTCAGAGGCTGCAGCCACGCAGGGCCCAGCCCGAGGGAGGGCTGACCGCACTGGAATCCACAACCTCTCGCCGCCATTTCATTTATTTCTATGGGCGTTTTGGGGGCGGCCGAGGGCTCCGGTTTTCACCTGCCCATTTGGTCCTCCCCCGTGCAGACACGGGGCTACCCGGCCCCAACTCCCTGGGGCCCCGCGCTCCGAATCTACTTTATGCCCTCTCTGGGCTCAGGGTGGGCCTTCTCGATGCTTTTGCCATCCCCGCCAGCCTCCCTCCTCCTTCCACATCTGCTGCCAGGCGAGAGCCTCCACGGCAGAGCGGGGTCCAAGCAGGGGCATGCATAGCCGCTGCCCCTGTCTAGGCCGCAGCGATCGAGGCCTCGTCCCGCCCAGCCCACGCAGGACGGAGCCCAGCTAGGCCGCGTGGACGCTTACCTCGGGATCGCAGGGCACTCTGGGCTGCCTGAGCTGCACCTTGAGCAGGTTCCTCTGCTGGCCGTCTTGGACACAGTCGACCTCCGTGACGGGGAAGGCCTGCTGCTGCGTGTCTTCGCTCACGCTGACGACAAAGAGCACTTCGGAGGTTAAAAGCAAGCATCCCTCGTGTTCCTGGCCTGAGCCACTCACCAGAACCACGTCCAAGGCCATGTGGACTTCGGGCCTGCCCAGCGACTGGAGCATTTTCCTGTTTAAAAAGGACGAAAATGCTATTTGAAGCGCGTGATTGAACGAGGAAAGGAGCTAAGCTCCGTGCCAGCCAGCTTTCAGCTCGACCTTTCCGCTCTCCTAGAAACGGCCATCCATTCCGAAGGCGGATTTCCGGCCACTTTAACCCCTTGCTGGGAAGTCTACAAGCAGAGAGGGATCTCCCGACTTGTCCTGGGCAGATTCCTGCCCCTGCCGGCCACTCATTTTCTCCTCTGCCTGCAGAAATGGCCCTTGGAGAGTTGGGTTGGATCTGAGTTCAAGGGAAAGGGCTTCTCAGAGGCATATCCTTCCTTCACCCAACGGTGAAAGGGGCGGATGAGCTTTATGGCCCGAGCCGGAGAGGCCCTGGGCGGCGGGGAAGAGCTCTGGGCTTCAGAGGCCAGAAGCCCGCCTCCCCTCTCCAGGAGAGAGGAGAGGCGGCCTGTGAGCCGGACAAGGCCGGGCCCACTCACAAGCCGTGCGAACGTGAGAGGGAGCAGGGTCTAAATCAGCTTACCAGACGTATTTGACGTGGCTATTTGGAGCCTGGTCAGCGTGCTCGTCTCTCGGAAAATAGCGCTGCTGGGGAAGCTGAGAAAGGCCGGCTCCGTGTAAAATACCTGTGGTGAGAGAAATAAGAGTCTGACTGGCTGTCTTCTGGAAAACAGTTACATGTTACAGTGATGTCATCTGTTTAGAGAAGGCCATAAAACAGTGCAGATCCAAAATGATGTCACATCTTTGGAGACGAGGGTATAGATAATCCATTAAACATTGCAATGCACTTAACCCTCGTGATCTTGCATTAGCTACAAACTAAAATATGAATGTCCTAAAATCCAGACACATACTAGCAATTAGAGGAAGGACAATACTCTTGAGGGTGATCATTCCTGAAGAGAATCATACACATCATTTACAATTTATGTACAAACATCAAGACCGTTAACTTTCTTGCTTAATATTAAAATACTTCCATATCTGTGTCATGGTTGGTAAAATAATAATAAAAAAACACAATACACACAGTTTGCCTGGATACTGTATTTAAATGTTAAGTTACTTAATCCAGCTGTTAAACATGGCTCCATATACATTTATGAGACCACTTGGGGCATCTGGTTTATTATGAGCTCTTCTTAGTGCCAGGACTCAAGGAAGGCTACAAGAAGTAGCTCCACAGGTCTCCAAATAAGCTTTTCAAGACTGAAGATGGTACAGCATGTGTGCTTTCTGATGGCTTGTAAATGTTTATAAATGAGGCTTAGTCATTAGGCTGAGAGTTAGTGGTTTGTAAAAACTTCAGTGCTATAATAAAAATTTTATAAGAATGATGGAAGCCCAGAAAGGCCATGTGATGCTCTCAGAGATGCTCTTCTATAAGGTAGGCTGGAGAAATACCCAGCAAGGCACAGAACTGTCAAAACAAAGGCAGCAGATGAAACTCCACATCACGAGGATTTTGGGGAAGACTCCATACTGAAAGGAAAGCTATTTATTTTCAAGCACAAGTGCATGAAAACAGGGTTTAACTTTTAATGTCTATGCTGCTGGCAATCCTTAAGAGCATCATTCTAGTTACAAGTCTTACAGAGTTTTTCCTGTTGTTGTGTGAGTAAAAATGCCATTTACAGATGGAGAGAATGAGAGAAAAAGGAAAAGGAGGGAGTGGAGAAGGAAGAAGGGAGGGGGATGCCTAGAAGAGACCATATGTTGATTTCTGTGTGGTCCCCCCCAAGGGATTCTCTCAAGAGACATAATCTCAATTCTGAGAGTTCATTTCATTGTTGTCCATTCATTTCTTGCTCATTATGTTTGACTGGTGGGAGTCAAATCTCCTTGAGATAGATGATGAGTTGAGGTGAAACGTGTTCTGTGTTTTTTATAAACCTGATAAAGTCTGTGGGGAATATCTCTACCTGGGGGAACAGCAGACAAACAGAAGATTTCCACAGTCTAGGAATATTTCTTAAGTCATAGTTGACCTCATTACCAATAGGGTTTAAGTAATTAAGGTGAAAAGTCACAATTATTAAAAATAACTTTAAAGTCTTCTCATTGAGAATTTTATTCAAGACTTGCGACAGTAACTTAGGATGGGGATACCTTTTCATCTGAAAAATTCCTACAAATCACATGAAAAAAAAACACATGAAAAACTCTAAATGTTAATTAATAGCTTTCTTTAACTACTTCCCCCCTCCCCCTTTTCTGCTATGCCTTTATGAGCTCTCTATTACTTCTTGTTTTGGGAAACAGAAGCAGAATGGCCCAGGAGATAGAGAGCCAGCCTGAAAGTCAGAAAGGCTTCTCATTCAAGTTCTGCTTCTGATGGTGGCTGGCTCTGTGACCCTGAGCTAGTCAGAGCTCTCAGGGCTATCAGCCACTCTCTAAGCCTGGAGGCTGCAGAGAAGGTGGTGACCCACACGGTAGAGGAGTTCCCATGACCCATGAAATCATAGGCCCAGGCCCCTTCCCAGCCCCTCTTCTGAGAAGGAGGTTTCTGTAAGCACCTACTCTGCCATGGGCACTGCTCATCGTGCTCTTAGAACCAGAGGCTGCAGCGAGTGAGTGGTCTGGGCTGGATGTTTTTCCTTTCGTCGGGAGTTCTCAGGTTATAGTAACTGCTAAAACCCAAGCCCACCCAGACTGGGCCCATTCCCTCAGGAAACCCCGTCCTTCTAAGGGGTCCTCCTGCCTTCCCATAAGGCACTTTAAATTTCAAATTTCACAATGAAAGAAGTCAGTCTTCTTTTTCTTTTTCTAACACATCTCTTCAACCCCAAGCACCAACCCCCCTCACCCCAATACACAGGCCGGGGGGCTTGTGGGCACGTGTCGCAGGCACACACCTCTTACTGGTTGCTTCTGACAAATGACCAGTTTATTAAATGGATCATAAAATGCTTCAGCAGCTGCATGTAATCACTAATTGATTGTTAGGATCTACAAAAGGATTTTACAGCAAGTGCAATTCTACTTCTTTAGTATTTTTGTTGTTGTTTAGTCTTATCCTACTCCTCTTAACCGCAATGGAGTTTTCTTGGCAAAGACACTGGAGCGGTTTGCCATTTTGTTCTCCAGCTCATTTTACAGATGAGGAAACTGAGGCAATATAGGATTGAGTGTCTTGCCCAGGGTCACACAGCTAGTAAGTGTCTGAGATCAGATCTGAAATTGGGAAGAGAAGTTTTCCTAACTCCAGACCCAGAACTCTCTCCACTGAGCCCCTTAGCTGCCCCTTTGGTATTCCACGAAATTAAAATATCTTCAAACAAGGCAGTGTGATGAGGTGAAACAGAGAGAAAGGCAGCCACTCTGCATGCATCTGTTACTCATAACTCTTCTGCATTTGAATGACTTCAAGTCAACTGGAACTTCTCATTTCAGGATAAAATCATGGAATACCAGGGGGCTCATCTATTACAATCCCCTCAGGTTATAGAGAAGGAAACTGAGGCCCCCAGAGTAAAAGTCCTATAGCTCTTAGGTAAAAGAACCAGGATTTGCACCAGGCCCTTGCAACTTCAAGTCCTGTGCTTGCCTCATAGCACCAATAATTTTCCCCTTCAAGGTGCAGTCATGCAAATCGTCTAAAGTGTCTGGGTGGCCCCGATTGACTCGGTACAGAACTTACCGTAGCCGGTCTGTGACACGAGCTCTGCTGCTCCCCCAATGGGCTTAGTGAACACCCCCATAATTCCTTTCCCCACACCGGAGATAACGCCTTTGGCCTTGTGGCCAGCTGATGCCTGGGCCTCGGATGTTTTCTGAAAGTTCTGCATTGGCTGGTCTACAATACCAGCAATTGCACCTGGAACAACAAAAATCACCAATAATTAATGAGGATTTAAATCCCTGGACCAGAAGAAAACCTTAAATCTGGAACATAGTTTTATTTGGATTGAAAACAGAACTCCACCCTCATTGTAAGTCCTTCACTATACCAATGATCTGAGCACAATTTTGGCTTTGTTTAAGTTAAACTTTTACTGTCTCCCTCACAATGATCTAACTCTCGGAGAGGGTTTAGCCCACAGCAATCTAACGCGCTGGAGCTCAGTTCCCCGTCCAACAAAAAGGATAGCGGTCCCCACTGACAAGCCCCTCTGTCAAACGCAGCCCGCCCCTTCCACGCAATTAGGCCACTCTGTTTTGGAAGCGGAGCGAAGAAGATGCCTATTAGGATGGTTTGTTCTTTCCAGTAATGACTCACATCTATGCAGAGCTTTAAGGCAAACACAAGCACTCTGGGAGGCAGGGACTGCAAGCATTACTCATCGGTCCCACTTTACAGATGAGGAAACTAAGCCCTAGAGAGACGAAATGACTGGCCCATTGTCACAGGACTATGTGGTGTGGGTAGTGAGGGTCAGGGCCAAGAGCTGACCCCAGGCCTGCCTCCCGACTCTCTCCTTTAAATCCTCGACAATATAGTTTAGCCTTCAGTACTACTGGAGGGGAAGTGTTGGGTTCCACTCGCTATATCGCCGTACAGAATACCATTGTGAATACCGGCTTGGATCTCATTACAGATAGAAGGTACTTCCTGATCCTGATCTTGCTGTTTAAGGTTAATGAAATGTCTCCAAGCTCATGTTTTCCTTTAGTTGGGAAATACAAATTGACCAACAGTCCATTTCCAGAAAATCTTTCCTTGATACTCACTATGGCTAAGAGAACAGTCTCCTAATAATTTCTGACAGTTTCCTATTGTCAACACGAATGTGCTTAGACTAACAGGAATAGAAAACATCCCTTGTAGGAACTTTAATGTGTGGAACGTCCCAGGACAATAAGCAGGAGAGAACCATCCAGCCTTGGTGGGTGCCTCGCCTTCCCAGAGACTTCTTCCCAGCCCTGCCCCTCGGAGCCCTTGGCCCTGGCCCGACAGAAAGTGCCCTCCATGGGCCTTCTCTTTTCTCGCCCCCCGCCCCGCATGGAGAAAGCTCTCTTCGTCTGATTTCCCTTTTTATGTGTCAAGCGCCCGCCAAAGAAACTGCTCCTTGCCCTTGTTTTGTCAAATCACAGCCATCTCCATGTGGTCACAGTCTCCTACGGGCCCAACTCCAGCAGAGAAATTCCTGGAGCACAGCACAAGTCTTTTGGAATCGTTTTTTATTTCTTATTATTTTAGAGAGGAGTGTGAGTATATAAAAGCAAAGTAAATAACTTGCTGGTTGAGGATTGAGCTAGATGATGCTTCATAGCTGAGGAACATCTGTATGTTCTCCTAAGAGGTCTAACTCTTTCCTGGGCATGGTGGTGCCAGGCTTGGTGTGTGTGGTACCCGCGGGGCCCTCAGCTCCTTAGCGTGTCATGCCCATGATAGTGCTGAGGAAAAGGGGAATACTGCCTGGGCATCGGGAAGGAGCCAGTGGGTGTGAGGATGCCACCTTTACTCTCACAAAGGGCTCTCTTTATGTTAGCCAGAAGGCATGTGCTTTGGCAGCTTTCTCTTGCATGGAGAGCATCTGAGTTATGTCTTGCCATAATTTGGAGTCTTTCTACTTTTCTGGATATTGAAGTGGTTTATGGAAACTATGGTAACTACGGTCTTTGCTGTAGTCAGTGGTTGAAGAAAATGGAAGATCAAAGCAAAGTTCCACTCTGAATACCTGTTTGCATTTAAGAAAATAGACATTGGAGCCCTGCTCTGAGGATAACCAAAGCTTTAAACAGTTCCTGTGTCACTGGAATGAGTTAGGTCTGGCACATTAAAAAGCTATGGCTGTTTTTGACAAAGAATAACCAAGATAAAAATTTATGTTTAATTTAATCATAAAATGATATGATAAAATCTATAATAATAACTGGTGAGAATTCCAGATGAATGATTCCAGAGTTGCCACAGACCCCAGAAAGGACAAGCCACTTGCGTAAAGTCCTATAGCTTTTATAAAGTGGGTCTCATACTAGAACCTGGACGCTGAGATTTCAGGCCAAATGTACCCTTCCTGTTTTTAAAGCCTATCTATAGGTTTGTATATCTGCTTAACCCATGCAAACTTCCTTCTTCCTTCCACACAGGTCTTCTTGTATTTATGGGATATTTTGTTGCCTGCATGATGGCATCTGCCAGAAAAAGAATGGGCATCCCATAGCGAGAGATGATGCCATGTGGGTTGGGCAGCATTATTAGCTGCTGGGCCCTGGCCTGGATCCTCTGAATCGCAGGGCTATACTGTATATATAGATCCAGAGGACTCCCAGACAGATTCATTGGCCCCTCAGGGGTCGCTAAATAGCAGCTGGTCTGGACCAAATCAGGATCTTTTCATAAATGGACTAGAATCCAGGACTAATAGAAGTAGACTAATAATGGCAACAATATTTTGAAAGCTTATCTTGCTTGGTTCTCATGACAACCCTCTGAAGTAGATACTATTATCCAGGTTTTTATAGGTAAGTAGCAGGCTCAGAGAGACAAGTAATTTGCTCATCACCACACAGCTAGTTAGTGATAAAACCATGATTCAAACTTAGATTAAAAAAAAAAATCACCTCTTATTAGTTCCAAGGGAGAATAGTAAAGAATAGGGAATTGGGATCGAGTGACTCACCCAGGGTGACCCAGCTAGGAAGTGTTGTCTGAGGCCAGATTTGAGCCAGCATCTCCCATCTCCAGGGCCAGCTCGCCATCTACTGAGCCACTCAGCTGCTCCTAAACTTTTGTTTTTTGACTTCAGGTTAGTGTTCTTTGTACCACGCCAAATGGCATCTCTAGGTTACGGCGATGAAAATGGCTGTGGATCAGACCACCCTCACCTGTCCTAGGTCTAGACACTCTCTCTAGGGACCATGAGATCTCCAGAAATGTCCCTGGCATTAGGACTCGGGGGCCCAACTAGCATTCATAGGAGAGTGGTGGTAGGGAAACTGCTGGTCCTCAGGAGGTGGCAGGGGGATAGGGAGACTCAGAATGCCCACTTGTCTTCTTATCAATGACATGGCTGTAGGACCAGCTTTCTGAGAATATAGGAGAAACCTCTGAAAGAACAAGATGGCTTGTTCTTTGATGCTCGGGGGTATGGAACAATGGGAAACACAGACTATAGTAGTAATGATTTTGTAGATTGTTTATACCAGTCAAGAAGATTGCTTGATTCACTTTGAGTCTTCTTAACTAAAGTGGCATTAAATATATTTTTAGTGGCTGGTTCACTGTATGCCATCACCCAACTGTGCAGAAGAGAGGTCTTATTTCTAACATGTGGCAGGATACTCTGCATTTCAAATTAGATGGTAGGATGGGATAATGGACTCAGGATAAAATAATGCATTCAGCCTGTACCAGAGAGCCAACAACTCCATCCTGATCCAGATCTGGCCCTTACCATTGCTCTGGGGAGCTGAAGCTGACTTGGGCTTCCATTTGCTGATGAGGTTGGAGTCACTGGTCCAATGGCATGAGCAAATGGGTATTCATGGCACTGGCACAGAGTAGGCACTTAACAAATGCTTGGATATATGAATGAATGATGAAAATCAGTGCCAAATGCTTTGAAAACACAATATTTTAACCTTATTACTACTCCTTTAAGCCATGGATTTGTAATCTGGTAGGACACAAATGAAAACAGTCACCTCTTCCTAAAGATGGGCCCCTCACCAATGAGCCATTCTAAGCTTCTGATTCTCTGTATGATGGCCACGACCACTTGCCCCAGGATGGCCAGTTTTCAAAGAAGACACCGCTATTCCCTTTATACAAGGTTTTCATCCTTCCTAGTATCCAGCTTTATCAAATGACAGTGGCCCACACCATCAAATGTTATTGCTTAAATAATTTCCAGTAACTTAACCTGAACTTGTAATGTTTTACCACTTCCTCTTGGGGCCCCTTCTGGGCTGTGGTTGCAAAACTGTGGAGCTGTGCTGAGTGCTGAAGATGAGAAAGGGAATGAGTGCTCTCAGGCTCATCTTTTCTAACCTCTGGCTCTGGGCTGCTTTGGACCACTTTGATCTCTGTCAGCCGCATACTCCTTCAGATACACCGAGGCTGCTTGCCAAGCAATACAGTTTTAAATTCCTTTGCTGGGGCGACAAACAAAAATACTCTTGAAAACCCTGTTCCACAGAATTTCAGCTCAGAAGCTTCCTTTTCATAGATTTTTCCAAAGCAAAGCCTTTTCAAACATTTGTAATATTTTGAAATATCCATAGCAATCTTCACCTCTGACCATACCATCTGGCTGCTTGACAAACAATAATTACACTGAGTCAGGCTGATTGAGCTCTCTTTAGAAAAGTAGGCTCCGCATTGAAGTTTACATGACATTTGCACTTTGTTTAAGTGGTTTTCAAACAAAAACAAGCATCTACAATATCTATGGTACAGAAGGAGCAATGAGTTTTATAAGGTTTTCCTATAATTCACTTGCCACTCAACGGTCATATGTGGTGTCCTTGGGCTGACTCTTTTACCCTCAGGGGTGCCTGACATGTTTTGTACTAGTGGAAAAAGAATACAAAGCATTTGTACTTTCAAATAACCCCCAGGAAGAAAGAAAGGGCTCATTTAAGCACATGCTGATCCCTGGATGTTACAGTCTAATAGTCACAGGAAGACACAGGAAACAGGGTGTTAAGGGTCCTGTTCCAGCCTTCCCGGTGACTTATTGTGTGACCTGGGACAAATCTTGGGTCTATGTTTTATTTGTAGAAAGGACGGTAATAGAACATCATTATCTTTTGGGAGAATCTGGGCTGACAAAGTGCTTGGAGTCCCTACAGTTGATTCCTAGTAGTAAAGGCAGTTGAAAGTGTCTGGGGAGGGCATGAATACAGCGTGTGCGCGCGCACGTGTGTGTGTGTGTGTGTGTGTGTGTGTGTGTGTGTGTGTGTGTGTGTGTGTGTCACAGGGCAAGGCATTCAATCACAGTTGTTAGCGCATTACCCAGGAGGCTGAGGCCCAGTCTGGACAGACCCTGCCGGAGCCCTTCTCCCAAGTTCTCGGGAAGCTGACGCCGCCATTCCTCCTGCCGGGTGTAGTGCTCCTCATCCAAGGAGAGCCGGTCCATGTTCCGGGCCAGGCTGGTGGCCAAGTTGGTGATGGATGTCAGGGTACCTGTGGACATAAGGTGACATGTTAGCGCATGGCACCGTGGAGAGAATGAACACAATAAATACCTTATTTCCTGGGCTAAAGAGCTTAAAGGGCAGGATGAAAATCAGACCAACAGTCAACAAGTGACAGTGCTTATTCTTTGGCTAACCAGTATATAAAGCTTATAAAAATAGAGATATAAATAAAGGTATTAAAAAGAAAATGATTATAGCTATACCTCGAAGGCAGTTATTCAGTATTTGGTAGGGTGGGAGGAGTGGAAGAGAAAAAGAGGGGGAAGAAGGAGAGGTTAGTTTAGGAATTGTTTGTACAAGAACAATTCTAGGAAAGTTATTTAATAAGATTGAGTATCCTCCATGGTTTGGATTGGCACAGTTTGGCTGAAACCAGTCAGTTCTGAAGGCCTCATTTAGGTCCAGTTCCAAAGGGCAAAACCTGTCCACTTTGATCTGAAAGGTCTCTCGCTCAGTGCTGTGCTGCTGGAACACGCAGGCTGCAAAGAGATGGTTCCACTTTTCTGAAAGAACCAGAGATTTTCCTCCTGATTGCTTTAGTCATAATAAAGGGAGACACTAAACGGCATCATTTGACAAGCTAAGGAAATCCTGATTGTGCCACTGAGAATGCAGGATGTTAACTGAAAAGAATGTGAAGAAAATCAAGGGAACAAAATCATGGAAAAGTCACGATTCTTTTTGCTCCCCAGAAAGGCCATTCCTGTTTCTTTTTGGAAAAGCCAGAATCCCCCTGAGGAAATGTGCATACATCTCAATGAACAAAACTTAATGCTTCAGTAAACATCACAGGAAAACTATCCCATCCGTTGGAGGGCCTGGCTCTATGTCATCCTGCAGCTGCACCTTTGCTAGCAATTGGGAAAAAAAAAAAAAAAAAAAAAAAAAAAAAGCTTTGCTAAAGGAAGGAGAGTCAGTGGAGCAAGCTCATCCTTACAAAATAAAGACCTGGGATGCTGATGTTCCTCCTGTGGTTAGGAGGATTCTGGGAGGTGGGGTAGCTTTATTTTGAAGCAGAAACAATACAAACACTAACTACTGGAGCTTTGGAAGTTTTGAAAAATCCACCAGTGAATCATCTGGCAAGATCCTCGGGCACTGGTCGACTGTGGGTTCCCTCTGGCTTTCTTGCTCCTCTTTTCCTTCTCTGGAGCAGCCTGTGCCCACTCTGGAGACGCTCTACAGCCTCGCCTACTCAGAATGGGGGAGTCCCAACTGTTCCTTGTCCCTCTCTGCAGCACTTTCCAAATCAAAATGACTTTTATGGGGTGAAAAGCCTTTTGTTCTGTTTGGCCTAGCTCCTGCTGAGGAGGAAGCGGGGATGAGGGACGAGCTCGGATGTCCTTCGCTGGAACCCAAGTCATTCTGGGCCTGACCTCGGCATCCCAGAAGGGGTGAGCCCAGGGCAGTGATCCTGCCACCCCCCACCCCTCCTCCCACTGCAGGATCTGTATCCCCCCCACACGGGCTCGCCGCTTTGTTCCTGGGAGCACTGACCACAAGATGGCACTGTTTCTGTGTCCTGCTTAGGAAAAGCTGGCCATGTTTGACATCCCAATCTGCTTTCACGTCAAAACGTATCCACATACTTACAAAAGTTATGACAACTGTATCTACATTGAAAAAAATAATAAATAGGATGAGGCAACAGAGTGTAGGATTTCTGAAGCTTCGCAGCGGTCCTGAACACCTTTAATATTTCTGTATTTATCACATGGCCTAACAGCAGAGCCAACCTTGGTTTCCCCAGTGGGAGGTTTAACGTTCCGAAGCCTCCTAGCACACTCTCCAGGCAGGACGTGCTCTGCAGCATACATGAGACATTATAGAAGGGCTCAGTTACCAATCCAACATTTTGATGAGAGCTCCCAAGCCAAGCAAAGCTAGAGGCCACCTGAGTGCGGTTCAGAATTTAACACATTCTTGAAAGATTTTTTAGAAGCTCCCCCCCCCCAAAAAAAAAAAAAAACAACCAACAACCAGAGGGAAAGGAATGAAGATGAGGCAACAGCATGACCAAGAGCTACCTTTGGAAATGTGCTTTACGAAGGATGTTGTCCCTCTGGAAACTCCGCTGACAAATGCCCCGGGGCCTCGGGTGAGCCCTTCGTAGGGAAGCCTAAAGAAGTCGTCAATGCCATTCCCAATGCTTCTGACCAGTCCAGCTGGGCTGCCGAGGATCTCCAGCGAGCCCACCACCCAGCCTGTGAGGAGCAAAGAGAGAGGGTCATCCACAGGCGGCCGTGCACGCTGGACACCAAAGCGGCCCGTTCGGTTTTCACACTGGGATTCCTACCATAACGAGCTTCTAGGGAGTACAATACGGGCAATAACTCATTTGCTTGTGAATTCATAAATGGCGATCTTTCATACTTTATAAATCAAAGAAATCCCTCTGGCAACCTCACAAATAGCTTTAATATGACTTCCTTACATGAGCCTCCGTACTCCTGCTAAGAGCCTAGCACGGTCCTCCTGGGGAGGCTGGGCCCAGCAGCGGCCTGGGGAGGGCATCTCTCCTTTTGTGGCTGCTCCCAGTGCCACCAGGGAGCCGGGATCCAGGGAACCATCCCACCGGAGGGAGGAGGCGGATTGCTTAATGGGGTGTTACAAAAGGGGATGCAAACTCTTGACAAGGATGGAAGAGTTATTTTTAATCTCCCCCAATCCGACCAAGCTGAGTGCTTTGCTTTGGAACTGAGCTCTGGCCAGACAAATGAATCCCCTTCAACCCCCCAGCTCTGGTTGTATAAACATCAGTGACATCTACATACTGATTAGGTTAGTCAGAGGGGAGTATTCCCTGAGAATATCCCAAGAGGGGTATCCTTGGATCTGGTTTCCTATTTAAACACAGGCCTGCCAGGGTTTGGCCTGCTGGCTGGGCTAAGTGGACTTGTGGGAAAGCTGGTTTGGACAATCGACCCTGAACCTCCCCCTCCCCCTTGAAGATGGGGATTCGGGGTTGGAAGCCTGGGGGAATGGAAGGCTGGAAGGCGCAGAAAGAGAGCGACTTGTAGCTCTGACAGCAATGGGAAGATTCAGGAATAATACTGTGAATGCCTCCGTTCTACTGACTCCCAAGCCCCAGAAGGAGAGCTCCTCGCTGCGGCTGCCAGCGAGACCAGACCTCTGACCCAGACTCCTACCACAGGCTTCCTGGCCTCCCCTCTCCCTGCCTCCTGGGCCCGACAGGGGGAAAGGAACGGAACATGAGGCTGCTAAGAGCTCTGACCCCAGGCGGCTCACTTCTTCCTCGCTGAAGCTCACAGAAAAGCTAATGGCTCCAAGCTTCTTCTGTTGGGCATTTCTGCCCCAGCAGGCCTTGGGGCTCCTTTGAGCTAGGAAATGAGTAGCTAAGAACTGTTCTGTGGGAGAGGTGGAGAGTGGACTGTCCAACCAGCCATTCCTATTGGCTTTGAAATGAATGCCTAGCCCAGGGCTATCCGAGAGTGGCAATTCAAAGACCATTATCACAGCATGGAAGGCCTATAGTACTTTCTTGCTCTGGCCAAGCAGAAATAAGCATCCCTGAAGCGGAGACCCCAGCCCCAACCCTTTTCTTTTAAGGAACACCAAGACAAAAATTCTAAGACTTGGTCAATGTGGGAAGAGATTTCCTGGAGGTGAGGTTTATAAAGACCCTGAAAGAGAATAGCTGAGGCAGACTTGAGAATCTCCTTCCCTGAAGGCATTTAAGGAAGGTCCCTTCCACCTTGGAATCCCTCTGATACTATGAAACATGAGACACCGTTATCTATCTGGCATCATTTAGGTGTGCTAAGGGGATTTAACAGAAATCTTTCAATGGTCTCCACTCCTATGATTCAAACATAAATGGTCAACCCTGGGGCACAGATGTATTTTAACACCAGGACCACTCCCTGGTAGGGCCTAGTCTTTTCTCAGCTCCGTAGAGATGGGAGAGAGGGCAGCAGCATCATGGCTATATTGTGGTCCTTCCCCAATTATGATGTTGATAGGAAAGGAACATGGAACTTTGGACCAGAAGGCGTGGGTTTGAATGGGAGCAGGAGTAAGGTGCAAGGGATCCAATTAAGCCTTGGAGTTAGGAAGACCAGGGCCCATGTCTCACCTAAGATCATTACCTGCCTGATCTTCAAGCTGGGTAAATCGTTTACTAAATGTCTGGTCCAAATTATGTCAACTGCAAAAATAATGCCTATACAACCGACCTCATTGGGTTGCGGTGAGGATCAAATGAGATAATGTATATAATGTGCTTTGCACACCTCAAAGTAATAAATGTCAACTATCATTATTTTTGAACCCTTACTTTTCATTTTAGAATCAATACCAAGTATTGCTGACAAGGCAGAAGAGCAGTAAGGGTTGGGCAATTGGAGTTAAGTGACTTGCTTCAGGGTCAGCCAGATAGGAAATGTCTGGGGCCAGATTTGAACCCAGGTCTTCCTGTCTCCAGACCTGGCTCTCATTCACTGAACCATCTAGTTGCCCCTATTATTTTTTTTATTAAATCCTAGTTCTGCTACTTTACTGCCAGATGACCCTAGGCAGGTCATTTATCCTTTCTAGGTCTCAGTTTTCTCTGCCAAATGACAGGTTGAACTAGCTGAGCTGTAAGATCCCTCCTAGATTCAATCTCAGGACCTTGTGATAGAAGACCCTCCTCTCTTACAGCTGTACCCCCTGGCTGGCTGTTGTTCTCTCAAGTTCCTCAGGGTTATACTTAGTCAAAAAGAGGTCCAGGTCCGAATTCTTCCTCCAACAATTACTTATTTGTGTGACCATAGGCAAGGCACATAACTTGGATTACCCTAAATTTCCTCATCCATAAAAAGTAGATGAATGTTTACATAGTACCTGACTCACAAGGCTGTTGTGCAGCTCAAATGAGAAATTATTTATTACTTTGTAAACTCTAAATGGCTACATGACTATTATTATTACTGAGTTATTATTACTAAAATTGCCTGGATGTTTGATCTGGTAAATAGATTGTTCAATGAATAACTGGGCTGGAGATTTTAAAGACAAGAAATTAATTGCCTGGTATATTTCAATGGCTTCATGGTGGAAAACCGATGTAGGCAGAATGTACCTGAGTGGGAAAAAAGCTTATTTTCTTTGTTCTGTGTCATTTCCTTAATCATTTTCCTCAAAGAATAAACATTTCTTTTACTCACACTACTGGGAATTCTGTTAAAAAATGGCATAAGAATGTAGTATGTTGCCAGGAGACTTACCACAGAACTGAATCACAGTATGGAAAGGAACCTCAGGAGGTCAATTGGTTCACTCTCTTTCCTTCACTATGGACCACACCTAAACCATCCCAGAAAAAATCACAGGCCCATAGGTGAGAGCTAGAGGGATTACAGAGGTCATTTAGTTCAAATCCTTCATTTTTATGGATGCAGAAACAGATTAAATAAGTAGAAGTTAATTGATTCCACTTCCTTAAAAGATCATCACCACAGAATTTTAGACCTCAAGATATAACTATAACCACTGACAGCTCTTCCAATGACACTAACTATATCAAATGCCATCTGGAGTCAAAGTCTAGAGGAGTGATCCACAAAGTCACTGCAAACTCCCTATGAAGATTGTCTTCAACTAGGGAGTTTCCCTAGCTTCTTGGAAATTTACCACCCTCTCCCCAACCAAAAAAAAAAAAAAAAAAAAAAAAAAGGCAAACGTGGTGAGCATAATAGAGAAAAGCCCTGGTTTTGGAGCCAGAAGATCTAGTTCAGAACCTTGATCAATACCTGCTTAATTCTCTCTTCAGTGATATTCTTTTTAAAAAAATTAATCAAATTTAAAAAAAAGGCATATATCTGTCATAATCTCAAAACCTCTGCTATAAACATGTTTAGCCAGAGTGAGGTACTCATTCTTTGCCACCCAAAAAAGGACTATATAGATATTTGTATATCCTTACTTGAGTCCCCCTTACCCCTCTAGGACTAATCTATCCTCACTCTAATCTATCCTCTTCTTTCTTTTCCCCTTTCCTTCCTATTTCCTGTTGAGTGAAATATATTTTTGTACACTGTGGGCATAATTCCCTCCTTTGACCAGTTCTGATGAGAGTGAGGTTCAAGTGTCAGTCTCTCCTCTCCTTCCTCCTTCTTTGTGTATACTTTTATTTGTATACTCTATGTTGAGAAAAATTTCCTTAACTTTCCTTTCTCTTCCCCCACTAGTATAGTCTTCTTCTCTTCTGTTTTCATTCATCTTTAAGATCATCAGAATATAACAGAAACACTCCTAGGCCTCCTGTCTCTTTAGATTCCCCTGTGACCCCTAATGATGAAAAAATTCAGAAGGGACACATGTATCATCTCCCCATGTTATGTGTAATCAACTTATCCTTGTTTAATCTCTAATGGTTATTCCTTTGTATTTATGTTTCTTTTAATGTCTGTATTTGAACTTCAAAATTTCTACACAGCTCTGGTTTTTTCATCAGGAATGCTTGGAAGTCCTGTATTTCATTAAAGATGCATTCCCGCCCCTCAATTCCCCCCCAGTGGGATTATACTCAGTTTTGCTGGGTAAGTTATTCTTGGCTCTAAGCCTTCTAAGCTCCTTTGCCTTCTGGAATATTGTAGTCCATGCTTTCTGCTTCTTTATTGTGGTGGCTGCTAAACTACATATAATCTTGACTGTGGCTTCTCTGTACTTGAATGTTTTCTTTCAAGAGCTGCTTACTACATTTTTTCTTTGATTTGGAAGCTCTGGGTTTTGGCAATAATATTCCTGGACATGCACTCTCTCTCTTTCTTTCCTTCCTTTTTTCTTTCTTCCTTTTTCTTTCTTTCTTTATTCCTTCCTTTCTTCTTTTCTATCCTTTGTTTTGACTTGGGAGGTGACTAGTGGATTGTTTCCATTATGTCCTCTAGTTCTAAGAAATCTGGGCAGTTTTCTTTCAAGATTTCTTGAAGTAAGATGTCCAGGCTCTTTTGTGATCATAACATTCTAGGATGTAAAAATGATTTTTACATCTTTTTTTCAACCTAATTCTTGGTCAGCTGTTTTTTGTTATGACATATCTTATATTTTCTTTTTTCTTCAGTCTTTTGAGTTTATTTTAATAATCCTTATTGTTTCATGGGGTTACTTGCTTCTATTTGATCCTTTCTAATTTTCAGAAAGTTTGTTGCTTGGCCAAGTTGAATCTCCAATGCCGATTTGTTAATTCCTGTTTCAGTTCTTTCTTCCATAACTTCTATTTATTTTCTATTTTTTTCCTCTTGAACTCTCTTTTCATTAATAAAAAAATACTTTAAAACTTTTTGGTTCATCTCTTTTGGTAATTCTGGTTGAACTTGTACCAAGTTACGTTGTGCTCTGAGGTTTTGTTTGTAGATGTTTGGAGTCATCCTCTTCTTCTGGGGTTGTAATCTTGAATATTCCAATTACATATTAGCTTTGAATGGTGGGATTCTCTTATTTACTCATTCTTTTATTTTACTTTTGGACTTCAGACTTGATGTTAGGGACTGGTTCTGTGGATTTCTGGAGGAAGGTCTGAGCTGTTCCTGGTGCTGCTTTCTTGGAGTATTGAATATTATGTTATTATAGGATCTCAGGGACATCTCAGGCTGGGGACCTGTAAGCTATCAGTGCTACCAAAGTGGTCTGATCTAAAGTCTGATTTCTATTCCTTGGTTTTAGCTTTGCAAGTTCGTGACCAGGGTTTGGGTCTAAGCAACAGCAGGCTGCTTCTTGACTCAGCTGGATTAGAAATTCTGCTGGCTCAGAGTGACATAATTATGGGCTTCCCTTGGATCTGGAGTTCCTACCCTGGTTATTTCTCTGTAGGCTTTGGATTGGGCTAGAAGCCATAACTAAGATCCTGATCTTCTCCTGTGTTATGAGCTATACAGCTGCTACTTGCTTCTGAACTTGCTGTTCCCAGTACACAGGTTAGGGTCTGTGACTACTCTTTACCCTCGAATGCTACCCTGGGACAGCTGGTAGTGCACTGGATAGAGCGCTGGTCCTGGAGACAGGGAAATCTGAGTTCAAGACTAGCCTCACTTATTTGAGTAGTCTTGGGTAAGTCACTTAGTCTGTTTCCTTCAGTTTCCTCAACTATAAAATGGGGATAATGACAGCACCTACTTAGCAGGGTTGTTGTGAGGCTCAAATGAGACAATATTTGTGTCTGGCACACAGTTGGCCCTACTTAATGCTTATTCCCCTTTTTTCCCAAGGTATAGCTTCCTTTCTCAGTCCTCCCTAAATGTGAGATCCAGAGTTGGTTAGTGAACAACAGAGCTGCCAATTGGCACTTGTTCCTGCAACTTTTGTGTGTTGGCTCTGGGTCCCCTTCTTACATGGGTGTGTAGGATCTCCTTGTACTGGAGTGCTCTGGTATGATGACTCCAGACCTCATCCTCAGTGTCCATAGATCTCTGTCTATCTGCCTTTGCTGACCTGGCCTGAAAAAATTTTTTTCTTAGCTTTCTCTATCAGTATTTAGTCTGATACATCATCAAAATCCATTTGGAAGAACTGTGGGATGGGGAGCTTATTCTACTTTTTCCTCCTTCTCTATCATCTTGGTTCTGCCCATCTCCTTAAGGAATCTATTGCAATGTTTGAGAACATCACAGCTAATTCTGCTGTAATTGCTGCCCCAGTCCCTCTTCACCTAGTAGTGTGGATGGGAGCTAGCTGCTTGCATTAGCCTATTAATCAGCTTTTTAGCCCTTTCCTATTTTTTGGGATGTGTGGGTTTAAGTCTCTTCTCTTTAGCTATTTCTACATGATGGTCCATAAACTGCCTTTATTTTGTCTATTTCCTACTCCTTTATTCACGGCTTTCTTCTGGAACTCTTCCAAATCTTACACAGGTTTTCACTGATAACACGTCCAATGTAACCAAACAAACTGGCCCCCTAGCAACATTAGAGTTGCTAGTCTCTGTGAGGGACGAGGTTGGGGCAGCAATAGTTCAGGGTATTTGGAGAGAATTAAAAGACATCTCAACAGAATATCAGCATTAAAAACAAATTAAGAAAACCAACACACATGACCAAACACCCAAAGGAAACTCTCTTTCAGCATGTGGCTGATGGTATAATATTACTGAATACTGCAAGTTAGTGTTTCTAAAGGCCACATTTAGGCCAGATCCCTACAGAGATGTGTACTTCCACGTGGCATTTACCTGATCTGCTCTGAATAGTGCACTTTCAGAGAACATTAGTATGAGTTGATTTATCCACCCTTTTACTCCAGTGTTCCAATAACAAGGTGCCTGAAAGAGTTTCTGCACTTGCTTAAGAACTCCTTAGTCTTTTAAATCTATGGTGTCAGTTGCTTACTTATACATTTCTACATCATACAGAATAAAATGCTTTCCTTACTGTTTTTGCATAAGTCACCAAAGCATCAGGCCTAGAGGGAATCTCCCCATGATCTTGTCATTTTCAATTTCAACGTTTTAGATAGAATTAACTAAATGAGAAAAAGGTCATCTTAACAATATGGTAACCACTTTCTGGCCTCTATATTTCCTATTTGTGAGAAAATATTTACACTAGAATATCTTATCTGTCTCATATATATGCAAATATATATATGACAGGTAAGATATTTATATGAACATGTATATAGTACAGATAGATCTCATTTTATGTAAATTCATATTATGCAAATTCAACTTTATGGGAAGAGTTCTGAAAGAAACCTACATTCCCCAAAAGCAATTACGTTAAATGTATGTATGTTATAGTACTGTGCTGAAAAAAGCAAACCCTCCAAGTGTAAGCAAAAGAGGGGATGAGTGGAGAGAGGAGATCTTTGCCTTGCTCTACCCTGCCATCCATGTGTAGGGGGCCATCCATGCTTGGGCACCGAGGATCTATCCCTGGCCCTTGTGTGTTGCCTGACCTCTCCAGAATGTGTCCGTGTCTGGCTCCAATGTATCTGTGCCCTTTATCCCCCAGATGTTCTTCCTCTCTGTTCTGGCTGGGATTCTGTGTGGAACTAGCTGTGTGACCCTGAGCAAGTCACTTAACTTCTGTTTGCCTTCACCCGCTAGAGCAGGGAATGGCCAACCACTCTAATCTTTGCTAAAGAAAACTCTACAAACAGTCTGGCTTGTGCGGCCCTAAAGAGTCAGCCATGACAACTGAGCACATCAGCAAACACGCTAGGCGCTTGGTCCTGGGAAAACAGACAACATTCCCAACGGTCCCTGCTTTCAAGAAGCTTGCACTCCGCTGGACAAGGGACAGGTCAGCGGAGAAGGGGAGGAATACTCAGAAGCGGGGCTGGGCCGGGTGGCTGCGGCTTCTCCCTCCCTCAGCCCGGGGAGCCCCCCGCCGGCGGCACTCACCTGCTCTGAAAAGCGCCCCGGCAGCGTAGTGCATGGCCAGGGTGTGGGCGAGCTGCCGGGCAGTCGTGAAGATGGGCCCTCGCTCGAACAGCGAGAACGAGAGAGGGGTGTGATCGGAAGCGATGTACAGCTTCAGGGACGCGTGGATGCTGACCGAGAGGTGCACCGGCTGGATGGCCAGCTTCCTTAACTTCACGGGATTAACTAAGGCTTTGGCGTGCTGTCTGACTTGCTCAGGCAACAGCGGGGGGAGGCCCGAATGGCTCTTCGAGTGGCTAGCCAGTTTGCTGTTGGGAAGATAAGTATCAAAGAGAGTTTTGATGTAATAAACAAATGTGTCTTCCACATATAATCTGGCTGGTTTCAGTTCAAAACTAAACTCGTTCATATCAAAAAGGAAGTTTTGCTTCTCAGACAAGGTGATGCAAAGCTTGATAAAGCAATTTTCTTTATATTCTTCCAAATCTTTGCTAGATATGAGGAGATTATGCATCTTAGACCACTGGAGAGTTTCCATTTTTTCTCCCTGGCAGACCAGGACAGGGAAGTGGAAGTTGGACTTATTATAGAGTTGATTGTCCAGCTGGAGGTCCCCACAGAAGACCTCCAGGCTGTAGAGCTGTGGGAGTCCTGCGGTAGTGCCTTCGAGAGGTAGGGCTCGGAGGTAGCTGGCCACTGGTTCCATGTTCAGAAAAATGTTATCCAGCGTGAGCCGCAGAAGCTCAGATGACGTTTTGTGGTGGGTGAGATCATCAAAGACTGCGAGACTTGACTGAGTGATGAACACTTTTAGTGTAACACTCTTCCCCAGAATTCTAGATAAAAAAAAAAAAAAGATTATTATCCCATTTTATGACAGTTCTTCACCCAACACCTCCTGATGGGACACAAGATTGCATACGAAACAAATAAGAGCACAAATGTCAGTACATCGTGTCTAGATTGATCCAGTCACACCCCAGCAGCAATGGGAAATATTCCCAATGGGACTATAATCAGTTCCTGTTGTGTCTTTCTGTGCAATCTTTTTATCAACACCATGTTTTTACTCGGATGTCCTTCTAGCTCTACTATTCACTACCACGGTCATCAGAGAGCACCAAGCTGGGGACACAAAGCACGTGACAACACGCAAACCCCGACGCTCCTTCCAAGCCGTAGCCCTCTTTCTATTTCATCAGAGGATGCAGGAGCCGTTGCTGTTTACAACTTTCCTGTTTTGAAAACACAAGTCTTCTCTCTAGTAACCAAGGCCATTTTGGGAATGAAAGCATATTTTTTCATGTGGTTAACCATGAATAGCCTTGCTCAGCTACCAGGTGATCTGTTCAATGACAAACTGGTCAACTTTCTAGTGGATTGGCACAGCTACAGCACTCAGGAAACTCAGGAAACAGGCATTTTTAACAATCTCTTGAGAACAACAGTTTTAAGCATTAAAAACAAGCACTTCTATAGGGGGAGAATAATGGAACCAAGAATGAAAGTTTATAATAGTCAAATTCCTCTAATTAAAGATATATCAATATAAAATTTTTTCCCAGTAGAAAATGTAGGATTCTATTTATAATAACAAAAAAATGAAAAAATTTGAAAATAAGTGAATTAGTGAAAAATTTACTCTTAACTAAAAACATAGTTTTGTTACACTTTCCCTTCTAAGACCCTAATTTCTATCAAAAGAGATAGGCTAGATGATAAAGCATTAAATAAAGGCTACAATTAGTATTATTAATGTTATCTTTAAGATTTCTTCTAAATCTCTTCTTAGTTGTGTGATCTTGGGCAAGTCACTTCACCCCCATTGCCTAGCCTTTATCATTCTTCCACCTTGGAACCAATATAAAGTATTGATTCTAAGATGGAAGGTAAGGGTTTTTTTAAAAAAATTAAAAAAAAAGATTTCTTTCAAATCTATGTGACTATGATCACAGATGTACATATGACCTTGGACATATATATGCATTTAAATTGGATTAATATATTTTTGCCTTACAGGCACATTTAGGGAAAGGTTTAAAAAAAGATATAAAACATTCAAGATGAGCTTATTAAAGTTACCATATGTAGAAATAATTTTAAAATGCTTATATTTAAAATTTTATTTTCTTAGGTAATTTAGCATTTATAGTCCGACAGTGTTTATGTGAATGTTTTTTCTACTTCCTTTCTTCATAAGCAGTAGAAAGGTCAAATTCACCTCTGTCTGAATGAGATACAAAATCTGTTCTAGGAGATTAAAAATTGATGATATTATATTCCTAAAGAAAAGCAAAGTACTTTAGAAAATTAAGTATATGTTAAGATACAACTACTCAATATTCATATTTTGTATCTTTAAAACATGTTCTTCTGGTAGCCAAAAATGGCCCAGGAAGGGAACATATCCTATTATATTTGCTGGTAAATACTTGTATTTCTGTTGCATCTCTCATATCTATGGAATCTAACTTATAATTCCAAATTGCCATATAGACATGTGGTTAAACAAAGGGTAATTTGTACCTTGTGCCAAAGTATATACTGCAAGGATGTAAGCTCTAATTTGTTAAGTAGCCTATGAAACTCATCACAGATGAATTTTACTTGGTACACAAGAAAGCTATTTTAGTGTAATCAATTATAAGTGCTATCCATTTGGCAATGATATGATACTCTCCTATGAATTATATAACCTTTAACCAAAAGCCACTTGAGGAGTGGGCTGTGAAGGATAGAAGAGAGGTCTGGACCTGTGATGCCATAAATATAAAGAACTCTTGTAGAAACTCCCTCCAAATTACAATGAGAAGCTCACCTGCAGCTTACAGTCCTAGAGAGTTGTTCAATTGACAGAGATAATGTGTCGGAGGTAAGACTTAAATGTAGGTCTTCCTGACTCTAAGGCCAGGCCTTTATTTGTTGTAACATGATATGTTAAATACATAGAGGGGCAACAAAGAAAAATAAAATACAACATTTAAATTGCTTTATAATTAAAATGCATGCTCTTTGATTACTAAAAAACTAAACCTACCTGTTGGCATTGGTTAAGATTGGTCCCGCTTTTCCTTCTGGGGCCATTGTTATGATTACTGTACCACACTCATGAGTGATGTCCACATACACGCAGCCAAAACCAGTCAAGAACAAAACCTAAAAAGGAATGTTCAAATTTTAATGTAAAAGATGAAAAATGCTACTGAAATGGATAATTTTCAACATCTCACATCCTGATTTAATACCATGGGCACTTCCTGCTTATATTTCCTTATATCCATGCGGACATGCTATTCAGCTGACTTGCAAATGAAAAAAATATCAAATCCAGATTTTTATTATTCAGCTGTAAGGTTCACAGTGGAAAAATGATGGATGAGGGGGCATGAGCTTCTTCATCCCTTGCTTCTCTGGGACTGGCAAATACATTTTGATTGGGGTGGAGCTTGGCCCTACAGCTTTTTGTGAGTCTATGAATCTTTCTGGAAGAAAAACAAACTTAGAGCTTGAACTTAACTACATAATGTTTCAAGGTTCTTTGAGTGCTGACAAACCAGCTCGGGGCCGCCCTTCTATTCTGAAAGGCGCCAAAAACTGAAATGAAAACCTACGGGCAAGACTTCATTAGCCTCCCCAGTAACAATGACACGGTATAGGAAGGTCAGATGAGTACTAAGCTTTATTTGCCTTGAGTCAAAAATTTAGTGATCTTTTAGCCAGAGTCCATGAGAGAAAGGCCCAAGTGCTTTTAAAAAAAAGTTGTATGAAGTCAGATTCCAACAGAACAGATGTCCTTTCAACATTAAATACTAATACTGTAAAATGGATGTTTGGAATTAGTACCGGATAATCTGAAAAATAATTCCTGAGATACTATGTTCCCAATCAGGTTACCTGAGGCCAAGGAAAAGGGCTGCTGCAAGCAGGGTTTGAAGAATTATTTTTATTTTTTTTTTTTTTTTTAACCCTTAACTTCTGTGTATTGACTTATAGGTGGAAGATTGGTAAGGGTAGGCAATGGGGGTCAAGTGACTTGCCCAGGGTCACACAGCTGGGAAGTGTCTGAGGCCAGATTTGAACCTAGGACCTCCCGTCTCTAGGCCTGGCTCTCAATCCACTGAGCTACCCAGCTGCCCCTGAAGAATTATTTTTGAAGATGTGTAATATAACTTTTGTTCAAGGGTTTTGTTTTTTTTTTAAATCATAAACAAGATTAATAGAATCAATCTGAGTTAATGCCCTGATACCAAATAAAGGAAGCAGTAGGGGGATCACATTGGAGAAGTCAAAGAACCAAGAAAGAATGCCACTACTAGACAATTAAATGACATAAATTAAAAATGATTTTGAAGTGCCTTCTCTTTGAATTGACCACTCTGTATTTTATGTTGCTATTCTACATCACTAGACTCTTAGAAGTTGACTGATTTTTTAAAACTTTGGTACTAAATGGTTTACATATATTCGGTTAAATTTCCATCTTGAAACAAAATGGCAGCCAATTAAGATCAAATGGATATATTCTATGCATTAAAAAAAATACAGCTAGCACCATTTTCTGTGTCCAAAAGATACTCATTAAATACTTTTTAATTGGTCAACTTCAATGAAATTTGTTACATGGATTTTGGTAAGAGAAACAAATGTCTCTGAAAAAAGAGCTTACTCTGCCATCTTAAAACAAAATGTGAATGTATTATCACAGAAGGTGCTTAATAAATATTTTCTCCCTTCTCCTTCCCCCATGATGTCAGGAATAGGAAGGGAGGCCTCTAGTAGGTTGGTTGGATTCCCATAGTGAACTTATGGGTAGACATGAACAAGAAACTCACAGGATGGGCAGGTCTTCTTGTATAGTTTGTGATTTACATCTTTGGTTGTAATATTCAAATTGTTTAGTTAATTTGATGTAATTTGTCACAAAACTACCAGTGATTTTTCTCCCATTTCAGGCAAAAGTCACATAGGTAGGAAGATAGTAAAGCTATACATAAGACCTTACATAACATTCTACAGTCCCATGTGTCCTGTTATGGATAAAAGGGGGGTACACTAAAGTTAGGGGGTGATCTCCTTCCCTTGCTGAGTGATGGAGGGGTAAAAGTGATTGAGGTAATAGGAGAGGAATAAAAGGGATGGCTGGGTTTAGGGAGGAATGGACAAGGCAGTGTTAAGACGGTAAGGGTACAGGGTAAGGTGTTCGGGAGAGGCAGTTGACACAGACTAGACACCCAAGCTAGAGACAGAGGATATTGGGGTAATAGGCTGAACCCTTCCAGGCAGGAAAGGTACTTTTACAGACACAAGGAATAGGGCCAGACAGAAGTGGTTTGAATCTGACTTGAGAGCTTTCTTGTCAGTTTCTCAAATCCTCAAAGGAGGAGTCACAAGGCTCCTCCCTATCAATGAAACTGAAGGGATTCAGGAGGAAGCATTGGCCAACTACTTCCTCCCAAGATGGATGCCTCCAGTTTCCCTCAGGAAATAAAGAGATTTATTCGTTCCCCTTCACCCTTGCCTAATTTCTTCAACACAAAGATTCTCCAGAGGGTTTGATTAGGTAAACAAGGGTTTTTATTAATGTTCAGGGTTGGTCAAGAAGGAGAGAGGGGTTTGGGTTTCTGACAGCTGCTAGGGAGAAAACTCAAGATGGGGGAGGGTCACAGGAATGGGTTAGACTGAGAGAGAACCTGCTCTCTCAGCCTGGGAAGATTTGGCTGCTTTTAAGGTAGAGGGTATACTAAAGGGATAGTTTGAATTCAAGGATGTCCTACTTGCCTATTGGGGAAAACTAAACCCACAAAGTCTTTTCACTAAAAATCCAAAAGCCACCCTGCCTCCCAGAGCCCCGGGAAAACAGGCAGGGAAAACAGGGAAATAATATGGAGAAGGTCAGAGAGAGGTCCAGAGAAATTAGCTAGGTACAAATTGTCCAGAGACAAACACTGGCCAGAGCAAACTGAAAGACAAAATAGAGCTCTGGTTGATCCTTCTGCTCTGTTCAAGCATCAGGGACCAACTCCACTCTCTCAGAATTCTAAGGCTTCTAACTGCCAGAAATGTTCAGTTAGCCCCCTGCAAGAGCAAAACCCTCTCTTGCAACTTTTGCATTACAGTCCTCAAACCCTTCTGTACTCCCAGGAGAATACAATGGATTTTGGAGGTAGAAAAGTCCCCATAGAATACTCTGAGTATAAAAATTGCAGGCTGATTCTTGGGCTTGGAGTGAGACTAAGAGGAAAGCTCAGGATCCTGGCCTAAATGTTGACTGGAAATGTAATTTTCAAGAGAAGCCATCAATTTGGAAAAAGCAACAACAACTTTGTATCAAATATCTTTGATAAAGGCTTGTTTTCCAGGCTCTCTAGGGATAAACATAAATATATATGACCTAGAGTCATTCCCCAAAAGGATCAAAGGTTGAAGAAAAAAAGCAAATATTTCTCAAAGGAAAAACTGCAAAATATTAACAATTGTATGAAAGACTACTGTAAATCACTAACAATGAGAAAAATACAAATCAACACAATGCTGAGGTTTTACCTCACCCCTAGCAATCTGGTAATGATAAGAAAGGATGAGAATAAATCAGTTTTGGAGGGGCTTTGTGAAGATAACATTCTAATGTACTGTTGATGAGGTTGGGAAATCATTCTGGAAAGTAGTATGAAATAAAGCTAAGAAGATGACAAATATGTCCATGCTCTTTGATCCAGAGAGCCCATTGCTCAGGATATAGCCAAGAGGTCAAAGAAAAACAAAGGCTCTCTATACATCAAAATGTTTATAGTGGCCAAGGTTTGAGCACAAAATAGGTGCCCATTGCTTGAAGAAAGGCAAAAAGAAACTGTGGTCCATAAATGTAATGGAATATTACTGTGTGGTGAGAAGTTATTAATATAAAGAATAACAAAGAACCACAGAAAGACATGAATTGCTACAATTTGAAGTAAGGAAAATAATATATACAACGATTGTAACAAACAAAAAGAGAAAGGAAAAATATTCCTTCCCTTCTCTGTGAAACCAAGGAACATGAGAAAATAGAATATACTCTCAGATTCTACTGATATATTTATTAGTTTTGCTGAACTGTTATTTTTTCCTTTAAAAAACTGTTATAGGGTGGGGCAGCTGGGTAGCTCAGTGGAGTGAGAGCCAGGCCTAGAGACAGGAGGTCCTAGGTTCAAACCTGGCCTCAGCCACTTCCCAGCTGTGTGACCCTGGGCAAGTCACTTGACCCCCATTGCCCACCCTTACCAATCTTCCACCTATGAGACAATACACCGAAGTACAAGGGTTTAAAAAAAAAAACTGTTATAGGAGATGGATTCATTATTTGGGTAGGAGAAAGGGAAGAGATTTGTTTAAAAATGAAGGCAATGTGAAAACAAAGAGATTAAAAATTTTGTTAAAAAGAAAACTGACTTTTAAAATCTTGTGGAATGAGCAACTCTTATGTGTCAAATAACAAAAATAAGGTAAGTGTCAACCTCCTCCCACCTCCAAAAGTTCTTTTGATAGACTAATAAATGGGTACCTTGAACTACATAAGTAATTTTTTTGGAGACAGCATCCAACAGGATGGCTGTTTCTTTCCCTACAACTGATGTGAGAGCAACAGAAACACTGATTCTCCTTTTCAGTAGCTCTAAGCAATTCATTTCCATTTTTTTTATGAAGTACTAGTAAGGTTCCATTTGATTCCATTAACAGATGAAGGGGAAAAAACCAAGGTGGGTTGATTCAGTCTTATGTGGCTTGTGTAAATCAATTTTTTTTTCATTTTAAAGTAGCATTTAATTTTTTTCCCATTTACATCTAAAAACAATTTAAAAAACCTTTTTAAAAAATTTAGAATTCTAAATTCTCCCCTCCTTTTCCCCTTCCTTCCCTCCTCTCTCTCTTCCCACCCCAGATATATTGAGCAATCTAAATAGAGATTTGTAAAGATTTTCATTCCTTTATTGTCATAACTCCCAAATTAAAGTTCTTCCCTATCATATTTCCTGTCCCTTCCATATTTTTAGGTTCTACATTTCTTATAAAGCTGGTATAAATACTGCTGTAAATACTAACATTCTTTGTCTCAGTTGTGTTGCTCTGTATGAAAGTATAAACAAGCATGCTGTCAACCATTGTGAATGTTTGATTCTTGTCCAAGCGTTAGTTCTATATCCGACCAGTGACTAAATGCCAGCCTGCTGTTTGGGAGGCGAAGCCCAAATAGTACATATTTCCCCAACACATTGCTTTGCCTTCCTCTGCTGGGCAAAGAGTACATAGCTTGGGCATCACAGTCCTACTTCTGGGCTCTAGCAGGGCCACTGTGTGGTTTTTAGAGCCAGTGTATGTTCCTTTGTGCCACTTAACGTGCCTTAAGAAGCAGAGCCAGATCTTTTCCATTTCTTTGTCCAGTAGAATTGGGCTTAATCGTGGTCATGTTTCCCCTAGTAGGGAACCTCCCATTTCACTAACATGTATTACCATCTTTGGTTGATGGACAGAAAAAAATCAGGAACAGAACCTACAGCCAAGTCCCCCAGAAGGCTTGTGGCAGTCAGAAACAGAACGTGACTCCTACCTCTTAGCTGTCTAAGCACCACCCCTGCCTATCAGGAGGGAAGCCAGACTCTGCCATCTTTCTAAACTGGTACCACCTACTCAGAACAATGTTATCGACCAATGAGAAAAGCAAAAAAGATACTCTACTATGAAAAACCAACTGTTTTTGGATGGCTATGAGGACCGCTAGACAGTTTTGAGTCAGAAAAAACAGAAATGATTAATGATGATTGCCTGAATGGTCACAATCTAAGTTTGGCTATTTGTGCTTTGTTCATTTGGAAGTGTCTTATCCACTTACCAACTGATGGGACTATTAGGTACCCTTACTGGAAACTAATATAACCTTCATAAAGGGTATGTAAGGAACATTTGGCAAACATTCTTTTTTTTTTTTTTTTTTAAGCCTTTTAGGTCAATAAAACCTTTTTTAGATTACAATCAGATCAGGCAGGAACTCCACCCTATTCTCTGTGTGGCACGATGGCTACCAGGCCACTGGAGTCCTCCTCTGATGCCTCACGGCAACATGGAGAGAGTCTTAGATTCTCAAAGATTATGTTGGTGGACCGAAATGTCTGGCAGGCCCAGGCCTAGAAGGGAAGGCTCCAATTCCAGATTAGCAACAGATTCTGCGTGGGCAGTCTGAGGATAACACTAGGTGAACGTAGACAAACTCATTATCACCAGGTCACCACATGCTGAATGATTTGGGTTATGCAAGCTCATAAAATATCTTTCTTAGGCCTGGAGAGGTTGCCATATATGTCAGAGAAGGGAGTCTACTGATTAAATCATAGATCCTTTGAAGTTTGAAGCAGCTGGCTCATTAACTACAGATTCAGAGCTAGAAAGAAACCTTGGAGATCATCTAGACCAGTGATGGTGAACCTTTTAGAGACTGAGTGACCAAAGGGCAACTCTCACACTGCATATGAGCCCCCTGCCTTACCCCAGACAAGGGAGGAAGCGCTCCCATTGGGTTGCTGGGCAGAGGGGTGGGTCATGTGAGAAACGTCCTCAGGCATAAGGAGAGGGGGAGGGGAGCAGTCCCTTCCGGCATGCTCCAACACGTGTGGCATACGTTCGCCAACACAGATCTAAACTAACCTGATTTAAGAGATGAGGAAAACCCAGGCCTAGTGAGATTCAATTCTTTGCCCAAAGTCATAAGTGGCAAAAGCTTAGATTTGAACCCAGTTTTTTTTTTTAAACCCTTACCTTTTGTCTTAGAATCAATACCGTGTATTTATTCTAAGGCAGAAGAGTGGTAAGAGATAGGCAATGGGGATTAAGTGACTTGCCCAGGGTCACACAGCTAGGAAGTGTATGAGTCCAGATTTGAACTGTGTAAATAGAATTAGCTCGATCCCATTAATAGTCAAAAATCTACCCAACCCAGGCGTGCTAATGATGTCACTCCCACCTCCCTTAGTGGGGAGGGGAGACGAGTTACCCACACGTGACAATAAGTAACAAATCAAGAATAAGGGACTGCCCTTTGGGCAGTCCAAATCAATGTAGAAACTGCCATTTGTCCATTTGAATTAGAGGTGGACCACAGGAAGTGATGAAAGACACGTTCTCTTTAAGTAAGTTAGTGAACTTCCTGTGGGGGCAGTTGTCGTCTGGAACTAGAGGAAGAAGCATCTCCTGAGACCACAGTCAGCTTATGCTCTGTATTGTCACGTGGGTAAGTTAGGCTGGCTTCCTTGGCCTAGTTGGCCAATTCTAAACTCTGCCTATCCGGCTGTTGGGCCTTGTGGCTTACAGCTTCATTTATTTAGACTTCTAACCTCCCTCTTCTCTTTATCCCTACTCACCTTCCTGATTGTAAATAAACTCCTCAACCCGATGCTGACTTGGGTCTGATTTAATTGCGGAATCAACCTGAATTGTTGATTCCTGGCGGCCACATAATTTTAATATATAAATATAATAACTAAATTTTAATTCTTACAGAACCCAGGACCTCCCATCTCTAGGCCTGGCTCTCAATCCACTGAGCCACGCAGCTGCCCCCTTGAACTCAGTTCTGATTCCAGTGTTTAGCAAATTTCGCCACAGCATAGATGCTGAATGAACACCTGTTGCCTTAAAATGGATTCCAAATTTATTACTCTTTCCATTGCTCATTCTGCTCTGTCTATCAATGTGATTAGTTTTGATAACTTCTTAAGAGGTTATAGATTTCTATGTATACAATTATATTTATAATAAACTTATACCTGACAATTAAAAAAAAAAAAGCCCTTTCTTTCTTTCTAAGAATTGATAATAAGTATCAATTCTAAGGCAGAAGAACAGTAAGAGTTAGGTAACTGGGGTTAAGTGCCTAGCCCAGGGTCACACAGCTAGTTAGTGTCTGAGGCCAGATTTGAATACCCAGGATGTCCTGTCTCCAAGCCTGGTGCTCTGTCCACTGTGCTACCTAGCTGCCTCCACAATTTTTTTAAAAGTATGAATTTCACATTTTGGTACAAATTGAAGATGATTTAAGTAGAGATACATAATCCTCTCTGAATGTCCTCATTAGTACCAAGTGTCACAGATGCTGTCTGAAGGCACGCTAAGTTTAAGAGATACCTCTTTCCTAGATGAGTAAGGTCTTCCTAAAAATTCTAAAAGAATACATTGAAGGAAAAGCATTGGATGATTTCTTCTAGACTTCCCAAGCAGTTTTCCTAGAGAAGAAAAAGATTTCAGGGAATTTCAAGTGACAAAAGCTACCCTGAGGCTTAGGCCAATCCCCCCCACACCCAGATCACTCCCGTGTGAGCCGTATTAGCTTATTATTATTAGCTTATGTGAAATTCTTCTCTTTCAAAGAGCCCCAAACTACCTATATTCAGATTTTGAAGCTGTTCTATTGATTGCTCCCAGACTTCTAGAGTCTGCTCAGGGCAGCAGAGATGGAGGTCTAGGAAGGTGCTCAGATAAAGGTACTCAATATTTGTTGAATTAAGGGCCAGCTAGATAGCACAGGGGATAGAGCACCAGTCCTAGAGTTGGGAAGAGCTGGGTTCAAATCTGACCTTAGATGCTTCTTAGCTGTGTGACCCTGGGCAGGCCATTTAACCTCAATTACCTAGTCCTTGCTGCTATTCTGTCTTAGAACTGAAACTAAGACAAAAGGTAAGGATTAAAAAAAAATTGTTGAATCTAATTGGAAAATTTAACTGGGCTTAGAGTTCTTTAGGATTACTTTCAACTGGATATGAGTGGAAGTTTAGGTACAGTCAGAGATGATGTTGTTCAAAGTATTTTCATTTCTCAGTTATGCATTCTCAATACCTAGCACAGTGCCTTCAACATATTGAGTACTTAATAGATGTTTGTTGAATTTAACTGAATTCAAAGTACAGTCAAGGTGCAGATCCTCCCTCAGGTGCACCCTGCACTCTCCCATTCCCCAAGGATGAATAGAAGACAGTAGATAGTGATTTTTTTCCCTCCCTCTGCTTTTTACCAAAAAAATCTTTTTAGGATCATGATCTGGGAACAGGAAAAGACTTCAGGGTTCATTTGGCAAAACCTATTTTAAACAAGAATTCCCTCAACATAAGTAGTATAGATAATTTCTCCTCCCCACTCTCCCCACATCATCAACTAGTTCCTATTCAGATACTTCCACTGACAGGAAAATTATTACTTAACAAGAAAAGTCATTTTTAGAAATTTTGATTGTTGGACAGTCCTATTGGTTCAGATATAAATGTAAAGTCTTGCCTTTAGGTTAAAAAAAAAAAAGGAATAAAGGGTGGGGAAGATTTGGCTTGAATACTGTTTATGTGAAAAAGCTTGGAAGTTTTAGTCACAAGCTTACCATGAGCCAATGGTCTGACAAAACTGCTAACTACTTAATGTGGTCTTGGATGGTATTAACAAAAGTATGACACTCGCAGAGAAAGGTAATCATCTGAGTTAGACAACATTTGGAGTTCTGTGTTCAGTTCTGGGCACTGCCTTTAAAAAGGGACATTTTTACCCAGAGCATTTTGAGAGGTAAGGGCAGTGGCATGAGGGGTCTGGGAACCAGATCAAGTGAACAATGATTAAAGGATGGGTGTTGTCTAGCCTAGAAAAGAGAAGGTATGATAGCAGTCTTTGAATATTTGAAGAGCTTTCCTTTGGAAAATGGATTAGATGTATTCCAACTAGCTTCATGTGGCAGAATAAGGACTGGTAGTTGGAAGTAACAGGGAGAAAAATTTTGGCACATTGTAAAGAAGGGTCTGATCATGAGAAATGTCCAATAATGGAAGGAACTGCCTTATGAGGTGGCAAGTTGCTAGTTACTGTAATTGTTCAAGCAAATCAACAAGCATTTTAAGTACCTATAATTATGTGCCAGGTATGTTGCTAGGTGCTGGAGATACAAATGCAAAACCCAAATCAAACAAACCAAAAAACCCACACTGCTTCATGATCTATAAGGAGCCATCTAACTCATCCCATATTGAAGATAATTCAACTGAATATAATTCAAATGTGAGCAAGAGGATGGAGGCAGGAAATGGAACACTGTAGAAGGGGAACGGCAAGGAAGCCCACTTGGCTGGGATGGAGAGGGTGTGAGTAGGAACAATATGAAGTTAGGCTGGATATAGATTGTGGAGAGCTTTAAAAACTAAACAAGAGTTTGTAGTTTATCCTAAGACAGTAAAAAGTCTTTAGAAACAGGACTGACGTATGGTTGAGGAATATCCATTTAGCAATAGTGTGGAGGATGGGTTGGAAAGGGAAGAGACTAGAGTCAGAGAGACTAATAATTAGGAGGCTACCACAATAAACAACCCAGAAGTGTGTTGATAAGAAAATGAAAAATGGGAGTCAGTGCCCATGTTTCTTAAAATGCCCTTCCCTTCTGTCTTAGAATCAGTAGTGTGAATTGGCTCCAAGGCAGAAGAGTGGTAAGGGCTGGGCAATGGGGGCTAAGTGACTTGTCCAGGGTCACACAGCTAGGAAGTGTCTAAGTGATGCCTATGGTAATGCTACTGCTAGCATTTCTAGTACAGTATTAAATAATAGTAGTTATAATGGGCATCCTTGCTTCTCTTCTGATCTTATTTAGGATGGTCTCTAACTTATCCCCATTGCAGATAATACCTGCTGATGGTTTTAAATAAATCCTACTTATGAATAATTCTTGTTTAGAATGACTTCATAGCTACTTACATTTGGTCATTTAAAAGTCCCCATTGTTTCAGATGATATAAGACACCTACTATATGCAATATCTCTACGTGTGTATATATACATACTACATTTTTATATGTTGATAGAATATAAGCCCTTTGAGGGAAGAGACTTTCATTCTTGTCTTCGTGTTCCTAGGGTCTATCACAGTATCTATCATATAAGAAATAATTAATAAATGTTTGTTGATTGACCAGGGATGCCACCACGGCAAAGACAAGAAATGTGGGGAGCTGTGCTCACGTGAATTGCACCTATCTTTATTGTATATCCTTTCCATGCTATTATTAAATGATTTTTTAAAGTCAAATGTCATATACTTTGTGGGGGGTCTTATTTCATTCTAATTTTGAGGAAGAACCACTGAACCATCACAAATCAAGCCTGGCCCAAAGAAGAGTAGGTCAAAAGAGTTAAGATCAATGAATTGGGAGGCTGTGGAGTTTGAGAGAATACCACCATGTCTATCTATTAAGTCCACTAGTATAAAAGCAGGGGCTTGGAGGTAGAGGAAGGCTCTTAGTCCTTGAGATAGGAGGGAGAATGATATGAAGGGCAGAAAATAAGTGTGACACTCAACTATATCTGGATGGAATGAAACTTTAAAGGGAGAACGGCTGCTTAGTGACGACAACAGAGAGACGGTCTGGCAGGGCAAATAGGGAGTAATGAGCATGCTTATTCCTTCTTCTACATGAGAATATACAAGAGGGTGTGAAAGAAGGAACGTCCAGGGCTAGAAAGAAGGGTCACCGATGTAGGGACTACAAGACAGAAATAACAAGGAAAGAAGACAATAAAGGCATGCTAGACTTTTTTGACCATGATTTTATAACATAAACACTTCAAATTTAGAGTCAAAGCACTTAAGAGTTGGAGGGTATCTCAGAGACCATCTAATCCAGGCCTCCCCCCAACCATGTTACGTAAAAGGAAACTGAGTTACATAAAGTTGAAGTATGTGGCAGAGCCAGGATGGTAAGGGAACTGGAGACAATGGCATGCTAGGACCAGCTGAAATACCTGCAGAGGTTTCTTCTAGAAATGTTTAGTCTTAGGAGGCCATGAAATCTATCTATAAGTAATTCAGAGGCTATTATATGGAAGAGAAATCAGACCTCAGAAGGTGGACAGGGAGCCATAGGTGGAAGTCAGCTGCCATGGAGGAGGGAAGAAATGTTTTAATTTAAGAGAGAAAACTTTCCAACTCTTAGAACTCTCCTAAAGTGGACTGGGTTGCCTCAAGAGTTAGCAGGCTCTCTCTCACTGGCAGTCTTCAAAAGGAGGCTGAATGGCTCCTTGTTGGACAGATTGTGTTAGGAGTTCTTCTTCAGGAAAGAGTTGACTTTGGTGGCCCCAGAGGCACCTCGGAGTTTTGAAATTCTAAGACTATAGCCTAGGCTTCCTGCCTCTAGGCCAGTGCATTTTCTGTAACGTTCTATTCTCTTCTTCAAATGTGCATTCCTGAAAGATGACATCATTTGAGCTGTTGTCATGTTACTAACTGACAAGCATTTGGCCTTTCAAACCTAAAGCACCACTAAGAAGTAGTATAACTGGAGTAGCAGCAGCAACATCTGTTCCACAGAGGCTAGGGGAAAGGCCTTTTCCTTAAAAAGGCGAGCTCATTGGTCCAAAGGACTAAAGCTCTAACTGCTGATGTGGCTTCCTGGCTGCCAAAGGACTAGAGCAGCTCTGCATGGGTAGTCAGCATCCCTCAGGATAGATGACTGTCCCACCACTGTGTGAGTCCACATCTTCTGTTAACTAGGCACAACACCATGCCAAATGGAGAGATGTGGGGAGCTATGCTTGGCTGAATCAATGCTGCAGCTTTGCTTAATATTCTTTCTGAGCAGTTGATAGGGAGACTTCTTTTGACCACAGAATATGTCTGAGTTGGGTCTGGACCAGAACAACAATAATACTTCTACTATTAAAAAAGTAAAAATTAATTAAAATAATACTTCCATTAAAAAACAAACAAGCAAAAACCCTTATGTTCTAGTGGTCTTCTTCATTTTCAGAAACTTTGTTGTCAGAGTTGAAAGAATATGAATATAAGAGGCATAGGGAAGAATTCCAATATGTACATTCCATTCTTTCTCTTGCACTGAGAATCTTTCCTATCTCCACTCTAGAAATGAAGTAAAATACTCTGAGTCACAAAGGTCCCGAGAAGTCAGTGATTCTGTTTGTGAGATTCTTTGAAACCTTTATAAATGTCCAGGGAATTCTTTGAGCATCAGGATCAGGTCTGGCAAGTCTTATTTTTGGTTATTTCTTTTCCCTCTGCATTTCCCCAATCCTTTGTAGTCAGGGATGCTTCAAAGCTGAGAGAAGGTGCTCATTCCTGCACCCTTACTGACAGTGGTCTTTGGACCCCAACAAAGTCTCATGTTCCCATTAATCTTTGAGGAGCTGTGTGCCATATGCCCACCAGATCATCATTTTCTTCATATTGTGAAAGAAGAATTGTTTCAGATTCTCTCAGACAACCCTTCTGTGATACACTAGGGCATATAAATCACAAGAGAGAGAAGGGAGCTGCTCCTCTGATGAAAGGAAGCAGCCCTTGTGTAATAGGGAGTCTGTCTTCGAGGGGCTTTCCCTTGGCCCTTGATCTAGGGAGACATGAAATTCAAAGACAGCCTAGGCAAAGTAGAATTAAAATGCCATAAAATCTCAAGTCAGTACAATGATAGAGATGATCTCCTCAACTTTTGTCACTCAAAGAAATAGCCTTTAGTTCTAAAGACAGATCAGGGTAATTATCTTCATTGAATTTAGATATATGAAGTAGAAATTGGGGCACATGCCACTTTAATGATCCCTCCAGATTTTCCACTGAATTTAATTAAATACAATTCAGAAGGAATATAAAGTTTTACCACTTGGGTTCAAAGAATTAGATTCACAAAGTGTGTAGTTTTCTTTAAAAAGTTACAGGTATGAAGACACTAAATGATAACTCTAGTCCAACTATCAATAATATGGAATTAGGTCTTAATCAGTGGAATTGTGTGTTGGCTGCGGGGGGGGGGGGAGTTTTGGGGGAGAGGGAAAAAACATGAAATATGTAACTATAGGAAAATATTCAAAATAAAAATTAAAAAAACCCATATATGTGAAGACAAAGCAAGGCAATCCTTTGGTACAACAGGAATATATTTGACATACTAACCTGTGTTCCCTGATTGTTAATGTCAATGAAATCACTCCATTCGGTTGTTATGTCATCCAGTGGCACAACTTTCAGCATAAGGCTAGGAAGTAAATCTTTAGTCCTACAGTCAGGATAGCTGGAGATCTGATGATACAATTCATGATGAATCGAGCATTCAGCTGGAATTTTTCTACAGTAGACTTGAAACTTTGGAGTATCTGAAATGTTCAAAAATACTTTCATTATACTTTTAAAACAGATCAAATGGTCTTATAATTGAAAGACATAGCTACATCAGACTTCAGTATCATGTACCTGACACCATTTGCAAAGAGAGAATGTTTCTGGATAACCCTTCACAAACCCACTGGAAACCATTTATATATTCTATACTGGCCCAAAAGATGCAGTTGCTATAGAATTTAATGTCTACAGAAAATATAAAGAAATACCTTTTATATTTTCCCTTATCAGCATTGTAACTGGACATTTGTTGTGGAGAATGATTCGAGGACTAGGATCTTCTGTGAGGGTTAAGTAAGTGACTCCAAAATATTGCTGATGAGTCAGTGCTATGGCCCTGAAAGAAAAAAGAAGAAATAATTTGGAATATTTGGGGTTTGTGGTATTCTGCCATAAGGTATAAGTAGTAAACAAGAGTCAGGAGTACCAAGACACATCCTGGCTTAGAGGTGAATCATTTAACCTCTCATTGCCCCAAACATTTCTCTAAAAGACTGTAAGAACAAAAGACTGCAGAACAAAGTTTGATCTTACATCTGTAGAGGGAGTATTTTCTAGGAGAGTTCTTTAACTAGATGAAATTACAGATATTGACATCCTAGTCTATAGTATACCCCACCACCAAAAAACAATGTCCATCTTTAGACTTATTTATTTAACAAAGTAATTTTTCTGGAAAGTATAAGTGACAGTAGTGATAGCTGCCTTTCCCCTCCCCCCCCCCCCGATCCCCAAGAAGGGAGAAGCACGATATATTAGTTCTCATGTTATTTCTGTATTTTCCCACTGTTGTGACCAGCCATCACATAGTATTACAGTTTGTGACCAGAATGCATCTATAAAGAAACATCGTGCATTTTGTGCTATCTCTGAAGACGGGGACTGTGTCTTCTCTAAACATGTACACATTAGATGTTGAACGAATGTTTGTTGTTTCTTACAGTCATCATGGGTTAAGGATCAGGATTTTTCTTCAGAGAACATACTGGCTGTGACACAATGATGATAATAATAGATATCCTCTGTATTTAATTTAATAAACTTTTATGAGCTCTTACTATGAGTCAGGTCCTGCACTAAATGTTGAGAATAGGAAGACAAAAATGTTTCTGCATCCTAAGGGCTTCCAGGGAGAAGGGATATGACTTGAATAAAGATAAAAATAATGCAAGTTTGGGAATCAAGGAAAGCTCAAAGAAGGTATTTTTGGAGTGTCTGAAGAGTCACCAAGGAAGGCTCCCCAAAAGAAGTGGCGCCTGAACTGCGCCTAGGAGGAAAAGAAAGATCTTGACATAGACATTGTGGAGGGAAAACATTCCATGAGGGAAGCTCCTGCAAATTTGTGCAATTAGGGGATGATACATTAAGTTCAGGGCTTGAGAAAGCAAGTAGTTGAATCTGGCCACAAAACTGTGAGTTACCTTCCACACAAGGTTTTTCCAGGTTCCTCTCACTGCTAGTGTCTTCTCTCTGAGATTACCTTCCACTTACAATGTGTAACTATTATATGTACACAGGATTCTGTTAGTCTCCCCCATTAGAATGTGAGCTACTAGAGGGAGGGCAAGATCTGTTTTGACTTTCTTTGCACAGTACCTAGCACAAAATGAGAGCTTAGAAATGACGAGGGCTTGTACCAGGCACATTTGTAGAGTACTTTACATTTGAGAAAGTACTACTTCTCAGCCACATGTGCAGTATGAAGCAAGAGTCCTGAATCTAAAGTCAGAAGATCTAGGTTCCAATCCTGGCTCTGCTACTTATATAGCCTGTAGATTGGGCAAATGATCTAACCTCTGTAGGTCTCAGTTTCCTCATTTACAAAATGAGGGGTTTGTACTTGATGATTTTGGAAAGGTTTCTTCTTTCTCTAAATGTTATGATCTTTATATATGACTTTATGGTTTCTACATTAATCCTCTCAACAACCCAGCTAGGTAGGCAAGGCAATTATTATAATATCCATTTTACAGAGACTTGCCTAAAATTCATTCAGTAAATGGCAGATCTAATACTCTTATCTTCTTCAACATTCTTTCTAAACAATGCCAAGTTGCCACTCTCAGAGCACATTCACATCTTTTTGGACTGACAACTCCTCCAACCTAACTGTGGGAGAAAGTCCTGATGCTTCCTCTAAGCCTGACTCTCCAGCACTCTAACTGGTCTTTTCCTCCTGGAACTTCCCTACGCCTTCATTTCTTTTTTTTTTTTTTTTTTTTTTTTAAATTTTTTTTTTTTATTTTTTTTTTTAATTTTAAACCCTTAACTTCTGTGTATTGACTTATAGGTGGAAGATTGGTAAGGGTAGGCAATGGGGGTCAAGTGACTTGCCCAGGGTCACACAGCTGGGAAGTGTCTGAGGCCGGATTTGAACCTAGGACCTCCTGTCTCTAGGCCTGGCTCTCAATCCACTGAGCTACCCAGCTGCCCCCCCGCCTTCATTTCTTTTTAATGGGGGGAGGTGTGCCTTATTCTCATTAGAATATAATGTAATTATATTCTTTCAGGGAAATGACTACCTTTTTACAGATAGCTGTATCCTCAGCACTTAGCACAGGGTCTGGCATACAGCAGGTGCTCAATAAATGCTTATTCCACCCTGTCCTCATCTCCCTTCCCTGTAGTTTTCATACCATTCAACAAGAGTAAAGTTACCCTTAGTGCTCTTTGGAGTTAGATAACTGCTGAATGATTAGGCTACCCACTAGTATGCAGAGGAGAGTCAACAAGTTTAAATGTATAGATTCTAAAGGCATGTCTTTTAAGTGTTCTTCTGCAAACTCAAAAAAAAAATACACACGATCTAAATTATTTAAATTGGTTGAATACAAATGAACCGGATAACTGCAATATTTTCACTTTAAATCTGTACTGTGTAAATTAAGTTGAAAATTCATTAGAAAATTCTTCTCTCTTTAATCCAAGGGAATTAGTTATTGCACAATTGTGAACTCTTTCTATTCTTCCTAAAGACCAGGATGGTGAAGGGCTATGAAATCCTGCCAGCCGAAGACTGGCTGAAGGAACTGGGGATGCCTAGCCTGGAGGAGAAAAGACTCGGGTTGGCTATGATGATTACTTTCAAGTATGTGAGCTCATTTGAAGGACTTAAAAGGAGAAGAAGGGCTGGGCTTGCTGGAGCAAGAAGTAATGAATGGAAATTACCAAGAGGCAATCTGATTTAAAGCTTAATGTAGGTTTGATTCCTAACAGTTAGTGGTAAGCAAAAGAGAAATGGTACGCTTCAGAATATAATGACTTTCCCCCTTCCTGAAGATTTTCGAGTGAGTGCTGGATGCCCATTTGGTAGGAACATTTTACAGGGATTCTTGTTCAGGTGTTGGTTGGGCTGAATATTCTCTGAGGTCTCTTTCAACTTTGTGATTCTGTGATAGAATGCCAAGGTAAACTGCCAATTTAGCATTTGGGGAAAACACATTACTGATACTACCGAATGGTGTTGAATCAATCTGGATTGTAGTAGGCGGGCTAATTCACTTTCAGAGTACAGTGCCTGGATCAACCCCAATGTTATTTCCCTGGCCTCATTTCAAATGGGCTGGAAAAGCCAAGTTCAGAGAATTTCCCCTCCTTTGGCCAAGGAAGCTGGGGGCCGCGACCAGGAAAGGGCTCTTATAATCCAAGAAAAAGCTCACTATGTATCTTATTTGGGAAGTTACACTGTAGGACTGCATTGACAGGTTGCAAACCTTATTTTAATTTTAAAATCAAGTTTCGTTTCAAATGATTTCATCATTTTTAATATGTTTTAGAATGTTCAAGTTCATGTCATTTTAAAAGATGCTTCACCAAAGTATCCACTAGTATCTCTAACCGAGTAGGGGAGTGGCCACTTCTCCACAGTGCTGAAGATTAGAAATGCTTGAGGAAAGGTGCAGGGGAAGGGAGGATGTGAACAATTTCACTGGATCTGGTGGGAGGGAGAATAGGAGCTGGGGAACATGATTTTGGCTAACATGGGTAAAACAGTCTGGACTATTGTCTTTTTAAAAAATTACTACAGAACATCTGTATACATCAAAAAGTTGAGAAGGCTAAAATCCCAAATAAAGTCAAGCCTATAAATTCAGAATTATAAGAATAAGGTGCTTCTCTCATAAGGTCACAATATGCTTTCTTTTGTAGTTGTTACATATACTGTACATAAGTTATCCCTGACAGCTGCCGAAAGGATTCAGAGCATGCAAAACAACCACAAAATAGAAGTCCAGCATGAACTAACCATCCCACATCCCCTGTTTGATCTTATGGCTATTTACATAAATGGTCATCAGTAATTGCAGTAACTTGCATGCAGTGAAAACCACAGAGAGGCATCTTCTGCACATGGTAGTTAACATGTTATTGTGTGTCTTTTAATGGCTTCTGAAGAAATCTTCAGTTTGAAGAAAAATGGGAATTCAAGGAAATGTCTCCCAGTTCTTTCTTATCACTCTGGCCATAAGTGCTCAGTGTCTCATGGAAACGAAGCAGTTCTGCTCTGCGAGCTGACATTATATGGTAAGAGGACTGGCATTGTTGTTACAGCCTGTCAATAATAAACTTGCTCACTTGGTATGTGATCATAACATTTGACCAGTTACAAAAGTGCCCCAGACTTAAAACAAAAAGTCACACAAAAAAAGTCCACCAAAAAAAAAAAAATCCCAACCTCCTTTACCCTCTTCAATTGAAACAACACATGGTGAACACGTGTAACTCTTAGCTTCTCTATTTTTCTGGCTTATTTCTTGATGAACTGCTATACTGACAAGCAAAGAAAAAAAGGAGGTCATTCCCCAAGCTTTAAAATACCTGGTAGAGAATCCATTTCTACTGCAGTTCCCAATGGGTACTGCCACACTCTGTCTGGGGAATTCTGGTCTAACCACAGCTGGCAGGCTCCAGCACTGGGCACCATCAGCGCCTACAGCAGGGCAAAAACTCAGCAAAATCTGTTTCTGGAGAAGGGACATTTCCAGTGTGGATGGACCAATGTCAGGCATCAAGTCCCAGCAAGGAAGGGAACTGGTTTCCATAGCAGGCTGAGGTCTGCCTGGGCTCAGGCTAAAAGTTGCACTGTCTGGAACATGCAAAAACTGAAATGAGAGAAAATGGTGCAAAAGAGGATTACTATTGGAATACAGTTTTATTTAAAAAAAATATATGTAACTCAGAAAAGCATAGAAAGAACACTAGATATAGAGTCAGAAAGTCTTGGGTTTGGGGTTTTGGTTCTGACCCTTGCTAGGTTCAAAAAGCTCTGTTTTCTTATCTGTAAAATGGGAATAAAAGTAGTCATACTACCTACAGTAGGATTATTAAGAAAAGCATTTTGTTTATAAAGTGTGGTGGATGTGAAAAAGTGATAGACTTGGAGCCCAAAGAGGGCCAGGTCCAATCCTACCTCTGGCACTTGCTGGCAATGTGAGTTGATCTCTCAGTCTCAGTTTCCTCATTTGTAAAATCATAGTTATGAAGGTACTATGTTAATAGTTAATATTAATCATCATCATACATCTTAGCTATGATGATGATGATGTTAAAATGCGGTGGATACAGGATGACAAAGAGGCTCCCCTTGCTTTAAAGGCCAATATGATGTCAATAAGATCCAAACTGAGGAGGGGGAATGGAAAGGGCACATGTGAGATGAAGTTAGAGTCAGCCTCATGTACAAGGTGTGTATGGTTTTCATACTTAGTTTGCTATTATAGAATCCCATTATTTGAGAATTGGAAGCAGAGATCTTAGTGGCCTTCTCTTTGGGCTCCTCCTTAAAGATCTTCAAGAGGGATGACCTAACACGTCTCAAAGTGGCCCATTCTGCTCTGGGATAGCTCTAATTGTTTGGGAAACTTTTCCTAACAAATATAAAGTGATCTGGGATAGTCCTCTTTCCTAGAATTATTAGCCCTTTCTAGGTGCCCCAATGACTGGCATTCCTCCATTAAACCTTCATTCTTGAAGTTAAATACTGGCCCATGTATAGGCTAAGTACTTTTTTAAAGGACAAGCATATAATATGTCAATTTTGTCTGTGGGAATAAATTTGGTAGATTGCTTGGGGATGTCTACCTCAGAGTTTCAAAACCTGTGCCCTTGGGTACATCCACAAAACTCCTGGCAGAGAACTAACACAAAATATAATTGGGTTTTGGTTTGGGTTTGGGAAATCGGGAAATGTTTAATTAAATAAATAAAAAACAGCAAAGATAATGTTAATAAGTGGTTTTCTAAGTCAAAGTGTGGCTTGTAGGGATCTATTTCTATTTGAGTTTGACACCCTAGATCTAGGAGAATGGGAGGATAATTTGCTAAAAATGGGAAAGGAGGGGAAAATGCGTAGGAAAAATGCAAACATGCCTGGGACATAGTGGGCACTTAATAAATGCTTAGTGAATAACAAAAGACAAACTTAAACTTGCTCTGCTTCAAGATTTTGCCTTGAGGGTAAGGGCCCTGGGTCAAAGGAGGGCCATTTATCTTATTTTTTAGATGGAAATCTATAGGGGTCAATAACCTAGTTGATAAAGTAGGAAGAGGAATCCTGGTAGAGTCAAAAGAGTGGGAAGACTTGGATTCCAGTTTTGGTTCTGTCATTCCTGGCTGTGTTGTCATTTCCTGGTCTGTCAAAGGGGTTTAATAATAAAACTTGACTGGCCAACCTCACAGGACTGTTAGGAGACAAATGGATAATATAATCTAAGTGAGAGTATTTTGTGTTAAACAGATATATGCTATTATGAGGGAGTGCTATGTGGCAAAAAATACCAACTGTTCTTCACAGGATCCTAGAGGAGAGTGAGAACTCTTTCCAGTTCTAGGAAAGAACCAGAGGTTCTCTGCAGTGGGGAAATATCTGACCATTAAATCTCTAAGGAAACTCTGGGGAATTATAAACTGGGCAGAAATGGGGAAATGATGAGATCCCACAACTTTCTTCTCTTCACTCCTCTAACCCCAACAAAGGAGACACTACTACTTTCTCATGCTCTTAGAAGCACAACTAATTGAGACACTTCTTTCAGGACATCCAACCATCTTTTTGTAGCATTTCAAAGGAGCAATATTAAATCATATTGTTATGAAATTTTCATGAACTTCATGTCAAAACTTAAAGGCCAAAGATAATGAAACAATAAGTCGGACTATAAATTTGCTGAGCGTCTTATTTATCTTTTTATCTTTCACATTTCACACATGACCCACTGAATAAATGTATCTTCTGAGTGCAACTACATTTTAATACTCCAATTCTGCAAACTGGGAACTGGGAACTGGACATTTAATTTCCCCAAAGTCTTAAAAAAGGGATTTTCATAAAAGAAAATGTGCTTTACAGCAGTTTGAATAACATACAGCTTAATTTGTATCTTGCTCGTAAGTCTCATTCAAATCCTATCATGACATCACCAAATATGAACGTTCCTATTAATTGTAAAAGTGGTTGCCTCAAAATCTCTCTGAACATTCTTGGACTCGGCCTTCTGTATGTTTATTTCCTGCACATACTATTCTGTCACCAGGACTCTAATATAAATGAGTTGATGCATTTTCATGGCTAACCTTTTCAACTGTGCACAGTTTCAGTGTTTCCAGACCCATGGCTTTTGTTCAGGTACTGGAACTCCTTCCAAACTGCTACCTCAAACATTTCAGCCTGTGAGGCAGATGTACTTCTCCATGAGAACCTTGAGCAAATTCTCAGAACTGCTTCCACAGCTATTATGGATTATAGCAAGCATATTAAAGGACTGTTCTGCAGCCCCTGAACAGATGTACATCAGCCAGAGCTAATCCTGCATTGTGTCAGAATCGCTTTGGGAGGGTTCTGATGGGAGCTAATTACCTTAGAAGCACTGGCCATGACTTCTGTCAGTGTGTGTAATTAAAGAAAAAGCAATGGATTTATCATCACCAATTTTTAACAGGAGGGGGTTTTCCCTCTAGTTTTTTAGAGTCTCATTGAATCCTATGTTTGAATGTCAATTTTTCTCAATGGCAAAAGTTAACCTTAAAACCATTCTCAGGATCCCTTACCTCCTCCTCTCCATAACAGGGACTCGGAACAGTTAACTGTGGCTTACAAAATATTTGGTATGGTGTGTCATTGGTGATTATGGTCTCATCTTCAATCTGAAGAATTTGTATACCTTGACGAATCATTGAAGAAATGCAGAACTGGCATAGCTGTGAGAGAAATGACAGAAAAAGAGTGGCTTTTATATCACGACACAGTAAGAAAATAATTTAAGTTACTCTGAAAAGGGAGCATTTCCTGAACATAGCTTCTGACTGGTCACCACAAGTCACCATTACTGCACACACTTACACCAGGCAGTCTTTTATTTATTTTTGAAGGATTTATTTATTTATTTGGAAATTTTTTCCATGGTTACATGATTCATGATCCCTACCACTTCCCTCTCCCTTCCAGAGCTGACAAGCAGTTCCACTAGGTTATACATGTATCATTGTTCAAAACCTATTTCCATGTTATTCATATTTGTAGTAGAGGGATCTTTTAAAATTGGCATCCCCAATCCTATCCCCATCGAAGCATGAGAGCAATCGTATGTTTTTCTCTTGTGTTTCTGCTCCCACAGTTCTTCCTCTGAATGTGGCTAGTTTTCTTTTTCATAAGTCCCTCAGCCTTGCTCTGGATCACTGCATTGTTGCTAGTAGAGAAGTCTGTTATAATTGATTGTGCCATAGTGTATCAGTCTCTATGTACAATGTTCTCCCAGTTTTGTTCCTTTCACTGTGCATCAATTTCCAGGCAGTCTTTTAGCTTCAGTGGATTTTCCTAATCTTAGGCCAAGCCAGAGATCCACAAAGATTGTCTTTAATTTATCATAGCAACTACCTTGCACAAGGGTTCATTTCTTATGGATTATAAATAGATGGACATGAGTGGATTTTCTAAATCCAGTGCTTGTTACAAATCGTCAAGAACCCAATCATTCTCAAGATGAAAAGAATTCCACTATATTGCTCCTTTTAAGTCCTCTGTTATTCTAGAATCTTTGGTCAAGCAGTAGGAGAAAAAATCAAAACCCTCTTTTCCCAGGCCTTTTCCTAGAAAACTAATGAATATTGATACTTTGAAGAGAATTTCTTGGTGTAATTGCTAAGGGTTCATTCCCTATCCCCTCTTGAGATTGGCTATATCAAAGTAATATTAAATGTCAGTCTTTTAAAGTATCACAATGACATATGTCCTTCCCATTTCACAAGGTTTCAAGATTATGTCTATCCATTTATCAGCTGGCAGGAATTGCAACCAGCAACAATGGAAGCATTATTGTAAGGACAGAGTGAGATATAGCTTTAAAATCCTATTATTGCCTCAGATACTTCCTAGCTCTGTGATCCTGGGCAAGTCACTTAACCCCCACTGCCTAGCCTAGTAATGGGCAAACTTTTTAAAGAGGGGGCCAAAGGAAAGGAAATGCTCATCTGTCAGTCTGTTTCTAAGGCAACTCTTCTGAAGTTTCATTGTGTTGTATCCTACTCATTGTATTCGTCAGATTAGAAATAATGTCACATGGCTGGATAGAACATTTCAGGGGGTGGCATCTGGCCCGCTGGCCATAGTTTGCCCATCACTGGCCTAGCCCTTACCATTCTTCTGCCTTAGGACCAATACTTAGTATTGATTCTAAGAGGAAGGTAAGGATTTTTAAAAATGATCTATTGTCTTATTTTCCCACTAATTGTCCTTTTTAATGCACCCCAAAGTCTTTGTTATATTCTTTTTATGCACTCCTAGAAAGGACTGAACTTCTGAGATGGAAAGAAATCTCCATTTTCTCTGTTTGGCTCTTCAGCAAGTGGCTCGAGCTCACTTTTGCAGGCTCACTATATGTCTTTCCTCTTCAAGCACTCCTCTTCCCAGCCAATTGGCCTGCTTGTATTTTGCAGATATCCCCTATCCCTGCCTGCATTCCTTCCTCACCGTTATCTTGTAGAAGCTTGAGCTCCCCTAAAACTTCCTCATCTCAAATGGCTGAAACATTGAGTCAGTGAAGGGAGTATGGTGTTGAATCAGTCTGAAAAGTAAAGCCGGGAGCCAGCTTGTGAAGAGTGTTGACTGACAAACGCAGCACTTTATATTTTATCCTAAGGAGAACACCACTGGAGCCTCTCTCATTGAGGAGGGAAATGTTCTGAGGAACATTTGAGGAATATCAATTTGGCAGCTGTAAGGTGGCTGAACTGGAGAGGGCAGTGAATGGAAGCAGAGATGTGATGAAGCCTGGACGAGGGAGGGAGGAGGACAACAAGAATTGGCAACTGATGGGGTACCACACTTCTGGGTACAAATCATTGCTGGGCTGATTTTTCCATTTGATTGTGGAACTTCTACCAAAAAGCTGGGCATCAGACTGATCGTCAGGCCAAAGTTCCCTATTAAATATTGTTTCTATGGAAAAATTAGATGAAAATTATATGGCCTTTCTTAAGAACAGGGTCTGACATCAGTTCAAAGATCGCCCTATGATTCTTTCTTAATATTTGCAAGAAGAATAATTCTATTTCCTGTCTTAAAGAAAAGAGGTCAAATACTATGTGGAAATGCTGGAAAATGTCTTTTTTCCCCCTCATATTCTAAATCAAGTGACTGCCGAGTGTTCTGAAACAGAACAGGTCCTGGATAAATTATGTGACCTAACTTTTATCACCCGCCAGGGAAAAATAAACCCCTGCAAACCATAGCTCTACAAACCTAAGAATCTATTATTTCCTTATTCTAAATTAATGCTTTAAGGCAAATTAGAACAAAGAAGACTAAATGGATATTAAATTATAAAAACATCTAAGTATATGTGGGTGTATATGTGGGTATAAATGTATGTATATATGTATACATAGGTTTGTATGAGTGCATGTGTGTCTATAGTCACACAGTTTTCTTTAGTCACACAGACTTTGATCCTACCTTCTGATGGCCTGGGAAGGCACCAAGTCTTATTTCGAGATCTATAAACCCTTCTTCATCCAATACCACAACTTCTCCATTGCCACCATCTTTCCATTTGGGAGATGTCAGGTTGTGGACCAATTTAATTGCCACTGATTTATGCACAGTATTCGTATTTGCCCAGTATATTCCAACTTGAAAGGCTTCCTGGAAAAATTAATGATTTAATTAGAAAAGTTTTTTTTATCTTAATGATAATATTGCATAGGAACTTCTTAGGTTACATAATGTTTGTCTATTAATGCAGTGGTCCTTGCCTGTATGTCAACAGTTCCCTCCTTATTCCCTTATTTGCTAGTTCTTTGCTCCTCTACCACTCAATTACTTTGTATTTATCCTATGATGACTTCTCTGCAAACATGTTGCAGTCTTCAAATAGCACATCAACTCCTTGAAGGCAGGAACTACTTCACTTTCCAGTGTATGTGGCTTCAAGGGCTTACAAAAATGCTTGATGACCGATTGACTGAATTATGCTTTTCTGGAAGTTCATCCTTTTAACTTTTTGTGATTAAAGCTATTTATGAGTCATAGAGGAATTCAGTTATAGAAACAACAAATCCCGTTCATTTCAAAAAGTTTAAAAACTTGGGAGTCTAAACCAATTTTATCTGGGAATATATTTTTTATTCCCATTTGCTAGAGACCCACTTTTCATAGGTACCATCATCTGAAAGCTCATAGAAAAGTAAGGATTCAAATGTATATATCTCAGGGTGAGATGGTGGCTCTGAAATTCTTCTTGACCCACAAACCACAAAATTTGGGCATTCTATCATAATCTTGCACAGCTAGAAACATCATTGTGCCTTTGATCCCTAATAGGCCACTAACATAATACCTCCTGTGTGATTCTGAGTAAATCGCTTTACTCTTTGGGCTTCGGTTTTTCCATTTGTAAAGTGAAGGTGTTGGAAAAATAACAGCTGACATTTACATAATGCTTTAAGTCTGAAAAGTATTTTATATAATTATTCTCTTATGTAACAACAATCCTATGAGGTAAGTACTATCTTTATACTCATTTTACAGATGAAGGAACAGAGGTTGAGAGACGCTAGTGACTTGCCAGGGGGCATAAATGTCCATAGCAAGATTCAAAAATAAGGTTCTTCTGACTCCAAATCCTGAACTCTAATCTACTACGTCACCTAGATGCCATATTAGATAATCACTAAAGCCTTTGACAGCTCTAAATTTATGAGCCTAAGTACCAAACTTATTTGTAGTCATCATTAGCAAATAAGTCACATGATAGCTATGACTACATAGTAGACCCTGAAAAGAAGATTTTGGTAAACTTTATTCAGAACCTCCAGCTCCAGTTCTCTAACACCCATCCAGTAGTCCACAAGCACTGAGTGTGGTGTCACATGCCCGTAATCCTAGCTAACTCAGCAGGGCTGAGGCTGGCAGGTGTCTGAAGCTGCTGTGGGCTGTGTTCATTGAGTGTCTGCATGATGTTTGACATCACTATGGTGAGCCTCGGGGAGCTGGGGAACACCTGGATGCTTAGGGTAGCGGTGAACAGGCCACTTAGGAAGTAGTGTGGGTCAAAGTCCCCAAGCCAGCCCACATACTTCCAGCCGGAGCAAAGTACAGAGATCCAGCTTTAGGGCACAGGAGAGACAGAGGTAGTTAACATATGTTTGGTTTTTTGATAGGATGACAAAGATCCTATGTAGACCTACTGCTTACGCTTGTTCTTGTACACATTGTGGAAATGACGAGTAGATTTTGAAATTAGCACAAGTTATATTTTAAATCAGCTCAAGTGCCAAATGCAGAAGCAAGAGAATTTGTTATTAGCATTGTCATCTTAGAGTATCAAATTACATTTCATCTTCTAGAGCTAAGCATCAGAAGACTGAATGTTATTTCCTACAAAGAACCTAGTTGGGCAAGAATGTGAGCAACACACTACAATAAATGCTAGCTATCGAGGAGACACAGTTTGTCTTAGCTTGAAAAGAGAGGGTACCTGAAAATTAGGAGGGATGATAATTTTGCCAGCTGGAACCTGAAGAACAATCTTCTCTCCTTCAAAAAGCCATAGGTCCCACTTGGACTGATTGATAAGTAGGGCCCAAGGCAGAAGTTCTATCAGCAGGGTCTTAACATAGGGCTTCCAGACAGACAGCTTCACTTGCATTGGGCTATCCCACTGACTCAGTTGTTCATTACTGCTCCAAATGCCACATCCAAGAAAAGAATGGAATAAGCTTGGTATTACCAAAATAGGCTTAATGATTTCAGACATATAACACTTTTCTTTAACATCTCTTCACACCAAATATTTTTTTTTTTAAACCCTGACCTTCCATCTTGGAGTCAATACTGTGTATTGGCTCCAAGGCAGAAGAGTGGTAAGGGTAGGCAATGGGGGTCAAGTGACTTGCCCAGGGTCACACAGCTGAGAAGTGGCTGAGGCCAGATTTGAATCTAGGACCTCCAGTCTCTAGGCCTGACTCTCATTCCACTGAGCTACCCAGCTGCCCCCCGCCCCCCCCCCCAATATTTTTAAACAGAACTTGCTGCCAGAAGGAAACAATAACTGTTGCCTAGTTTAGCTTTTGTAGATAATCTAAGCTTTCAGTTAAGTTTCCAAAAACTTATTCATAAGAAAACAAAATCTCCAAATTTCATGAACAAATGAAAAAGACTTGTATTTATCTTTACTATAACAACAAACTTTGTAAATAAATAAAATGTCAACTCTCTCCTATGTGGTGATGTATTATTTGAGATGAAAGATGGCTGGAGAACATTACCTGTCAGCATCCTTTTTATTATAAGGCCACACAGGCTGGGGGGCATTCTCTGGGCCATAGAATTCTGAGAGAATTTGATTCACTGGGCCTTCAGGGTGAGTCTTAGTAGCTATTTGCTTGATGAGTGCTGTTGAGATGGGGACAGCACAATCTGAAGGATCCTCTTCTTCCCTGTGAAATGGAAAGAGAAAATAAGAGTAATTACATGATTCCTCTAAAATACAATAGTTTCTCAGGACATCATAATTACAAATTTGCTTAGGGACAAAAATAACAATGGTGACAACTTAATAGAAAGCATCAGGCTTAAAAAGTAATTGCACAGTTAGTTGTCAACCCCCCAAAAAAGAAAGGACAAGGATTATTGTTCCCATTTTCCAGATAAGGAAACTAAGGATTGATGAGGGGAAATGCCTTGCTCAGACTCATAGCTAGGAAGTGGCTAAGTTGGATTTGAATTCAGAGCTTCTGACACCAAGTTCAGTGCTTTCTCATTCACTCTGCCAGCTCTTGTTTGGTCTGAGAATGAGTCAGTTCCTGATCATTCTGGAACTGATTATTGTTGTAAGGTAGATTAATAAATTATTATTTAGGAGACTTAGCAGGCAGGGCTGAAGGATTCTAAATGGAATGGGGAAGCAGGAAGTGTGTTTCTCTCTCTGAGATGGACTTCATGGTGGTTGGGGACAAGGTGTAACTGACTCCTGGGAGACCTCAGAGGAAGTGGAGTTTGTACCCTGATTTCCTGATATCTGGAAGGAGGATTTTGCCTGTGGGAGGTTAGATAGAGACTATAAATTCTAACCTGAGTTGCTGGTCAGCTCGGGTTGGTTTAGCTCTCTGACTTACCCAATTGAAGGAGTACTGGCTGATGACCCGAGAAAGCTGTACCATTGCTAGATTGTGACAGGTCTCTGCAGTGAGGATATTCCGCTTTCCTTCCTGATCTCCATTGTGCCCTTTCCTGCTATAGGTTTAGCTTAGTGTAGATAAGTCCATTCCCTGACCCTGTGGTTTGCCCATAGACTGATAGACTAGAAACCCCTTCTCCCTCCTTAAACTATAGTTTCCTTAAATTAAACTTGTTTATAAGCCCTCTTGTCATTTACTTGCTGGTTTCACAGTCTCCTTGTCTAGGTGGAGCAGGGTGACAGTAAAGACCTAACTGTCATTCCTGTTAACTGTCATTTCCCCAAACAGCTAACCCCAGTTTCCCTGGCTTATTTGGTCCCAGACTATTGTCCATTCCTGTCTCCTACTCACTCTTCTGAACCCAGACAAATATTTGTGTTAACTTCCCCTGTTTTTCCCTAAGTCTCCTAAATAATAATTTATTAATCTACCTTACAACATTATATTGGCTGTGTATTATCTGGTCACTTGGATTATTTTCTTCCTTCTTTGCCCAGTTCTCTGTCCACTAAAGAGTTCTGGTTTATTCATGGATTTCACTTAATCCACATTACCTGTCTGCTCTATTTCTATGAGAAACTGATTTGTTTGGCTGGATTTTCATCTGCATGATGGAAGAGTAATCAGGAGGAGGCAGGCAAGAGAACTTTAAAGATTGCATTCCCATGAAAAACAAGACATTTTAACAGTGACTTTTACATAATTCCTTTCCTATTTGAACAGAGAAGGTTAATTTCTTGTTGAGTTCATTTAGAAAGATAAAGACCCATTTCCAGTACCTTGCTTGAAATGTTAGGTGATGCACAAGATCTGGTTCTATATTTTGCAGTGATTTCTCTTGCCCTTGTCCTGGAATGATTTGTGTTTCACTCAATCCCAGACTCCTTTTCTCCAAATGTATGATAATGGGGTCTGGAAGATGACTCCGCATGATAAAAAGAGGGCTGAACACAATCTATAAAAATGAAAGGACAGAACAACTTTCATATTTGCTTTGTTGCAGTATTCCAGCTGCTTGATGCTGAAACAAACTTGCAATAAATCTCAGCTCTGGGTCACTCTGCCCTTAATTTATTTCAGAACATGAAAGGTCAGAGCCATGTACAGTTTTCAGGATGGAGAAAGCACTCACCATTCGTTGTTCCACTTGAGAATTGGGTTCTAAAGTCAGAACTGTACACCAAACATAGATAATAGAACCGTTTGAAGATGGCACCTGTATATACAAAGACACAAAGGTCCACATAAGGACAATTTTTCTAACTAGGAATATAAACATTTTTTAGTTAAAAAAGGAAGCCATGGAGATAAAATGCAATCTAGAAGGAATCTAAAAGTCCACAACACAAACAAACAGAAAAACCCTGTTTAAAAGTTTCAGAAAAACCAAACTTTTTTTGTATGAGATATAAAAGTAAATACCTTGACCCAGTCAGAACCAGGCGGGTTTCCTCATTTCATAGACACTGTCCACCCACTTTCAAAGGGATGAAGAGAGACAGTCATCAAAGGAGAGAGTGACATAATACTGAGAGAACGATGGAAACTGAAGTAGGGGGGGCATGTGTGTACCAGGGAAGGAACATGCCAATGCTTGTCTGGAGAATCTTTCAACTGATGCTGGTGACCGACTCTGCCTTACCTCTTCCTGGATTTCATTTAATCTAAACCACTTGTCTGCTCTATTTCTATAAGAAATTGATTTGTTTGGCTGGATTTTCATCTGAATGATGGAAGAATAATCAGGAAGAAACTGGCAAGAGAACTTTTAAGACAGCATTCTCATGAAAGACAAGACATTTCAACGGTGAATGTTAGTGACAAAAGATACTAAGAAATATGAATGACTTACTTTTACTTATAATGTTCTCAATAAAACAAGAAGGACAAACGACACTACAAGAAGGTCTCATTCTAACAAAATCCTCTATTCCAAAATGTTTTCCATCTCCTACCTGGATAACCATGCTGTAATCAGTGGATTTGTCTTCTAAGCACACGTCTCGTGACCAGGCTTCATCTCCTTCAGCCTTCACACACAGCTCTGTGAGTTCATTGTTTTCTAGAATGTAGGATGGTAATTTATGTTTGCCTGTGAGGATGTCCAAATGCTCCTTGACCATAGCCTGTCCATCAGGCCCCATCAGGTGCTGGACCACTTTGAGTTCAATGTTCTGGTCTAAGTAGCTACAGATGATCTGTCTCCCACAGATGATAATCTACAAGACAAAAAAACAAGATTTATAAGAGAAGGTATATAGAGAGGCTGGCTATGTACAGAGATACAGTTTTCTAATGAAAAACCTCATTAATTTAGATTTCATTAGTTAGAAAGTTGTGAAAATTTGGACAGGAGTAATGCTTACATTTTACATAGAATCATTCATTGAGCATATAATGCAACCCTCTATACCTTTGCTTTGTATGAAATAGAATTACTAAACAAATTAATAAGAGAAGTATGATAACAAAGGCCATGTTTAACCTATGAAAAATAAACTGCTTTCAAGCATTGCAGAAGTAGCCATTTACAAGTAAACACAAAATTCTACTTATTATATAATTTTACAAATTACTAAATTTTTAAATTTACTAATTACTAAATTTGTTATTTCCAACAAATAATCTATATGGGCAAGAATGTGAGCAACATACTATAGCATTACTAAATTACCAAAAAACCAAAGGTCTTTATTTGCTAAGACCTTATTAGTTTAATGAAGGTATATGTATGTGCATGTGTATGTACAAGGCAAACAGGGTTAAATGACTTTGCCCAGGGTGAGGCTGGATTTGAATTCAGATCTTTTTGACTCCATGACTGTTGCTCTATTCACTGTGCCATTTAGCTGCTCCCACCACAAATTTTTGAAAGAAATAAAAATAATTTTTCCCTTAAAAGTTAATCTGTAGGGGCAGCTGGGTAGCTCAGTGGATTGAGAGTCAGGCCTAGAGACACGAGGTCCTAGGTTCAAACCCAGCCTCAGCCACTTCCCAGCTGTGTGACCCTGGGCAAGTCACTTGACCCCCATTGCCCACCCTTACCAATCTTCCACCTATGAGACAATACACCGAAGTACAAGGGTTTAAAAAAAAAGTTAATCTATACCTTGATTTATCTATTAATTCAAAGTTTTTCTTAAAATTTTCTCTTAATTAATCTGAATTACTGAGGCTTGGTATTATTGTTTGCATGATACAAATGTTTCTTAAACCTATTCACTATTAGTACCTAGATCTAGAGTCAGAAATCTAGGTTCAAATTCTGGCTTTGTTATTTATTTCCTGAATGAAATAAAGTTGGGTAGGTTGTTTCACTCTGAGTTTCTTCATCCACAAAATGTAGAGATTGGACTAGATGACTTTTAAGGTTCTTTGCAGTTCTAAGTCTAAAAGATGATATAATAATATAAAGAAAACTTGTATTAAATGCTTTACTAAAGCAAATTATCTTTAACAATGCAAATATTTACTTCCTTTTTGTTTGGGAAACTTGTATGTCCCTACACGCATATATATATATATATATATATATATATAATTTGTGTGTGTGTGTGTGTGTACATATATATGATGATGGACATACCTGTATAATCTGATTAAATGCCATTCTTTGCTCTCACCCCTCTTCAATTTTAAAATTGTCTTTTGGACAATTTCCAATAAAAAGCTAAAGGGTGGCAGTGAGGATGAGGGGAGAACGAGTAATAACTAGAATATTTGAAGTCTTTTTTAATGTCATATCCAGAGGCGCCAGCTGTACTGTGGAGTGCTAGATTAGGGGGTAAATTCTTCTTCTGTGTAGGCTAAACACTTTAGATAACTGTGCTGTGTAGATTTTTAAGAAAGTTACATAAAAGTAATGGCTGAAATAAATTTCAGAAAGTTCAGAGGCAACGTTATAACTCTCTTCTTACTTCAGACATGCCTAGGGCCTGGCAGCTAATACATAGTGCTCTTGCTTCAGAAGCCTTGGGCCCCATGAGATTAAGAACAGAATTTTGCTGTCTCTCTCAGCAACCATGGAATATCTGCAACCATCTGGGACTCTCTTTATTTAAAGACAAAAATCCCCATTTGTGGGTTTTTAGAGCTTCATTTCCAGCTAAAAAAGCCTGTCAGGCTGGCTTTCAAATCTGATAAAAAAAAAATCCTTTAAAACTAGCCATGGAGACGTGGCTACTTAGAAGAGGAAAATCCAAAATGGTTGCCCCCCATCTTGGCGGCGGTGTCTCATGTCTTCTATCATGCAGGGTTCAGAGGGAGGCAAGAGTCTGCTTTTCTTCAAAGTGGCAATATTCACCAAGCCTTCATTTCACAAATTGTGGATAAAATTTCAGGATTATTTCATCAGTTGAAGACAGATACTTAAGTTAAAAAAAACAACAAACTTTAAAAAAAAACAGTGCTTCTATTTAAAATATATTTCTAAGTTTTGTCCTAATTCCCTGCCCTTCCTCCCCCCCCCCCCCCAACCTCACAGAGATGTGTACTGAAGATTTCTACATATGATTTTACTTAACAGGTTTTGAAACTCTTATAAGATCAGAGCCAGGAAGATTCTATCTTTAAGATGATTAAAAGAATATGGATATACACTCACTGATATTTTCAGTCAGTAAAAGCTTCCTCCTTGAAGAGCTACAAAACTTTTCTCTCTGTAAGCACTGACCATGTGTGGTCATGTGAAAAGGCACTGAAATTTGGCGCACATTGTTGTCATCTGAATATGACAACTGACGAGTGTGGTGTGAGAGTGTGTGTGTGCACAGGCAGGGCCAGGGCCCCGGCTGGGGGACCGGCAGCATTTTCGGCGCTAACTCTACGTATGGATTAGGCTTTGGTTTGCTGTTACAGATGTGGTTTGCTGGGCTTTTCATTGTTTGCAGCTCCACCTCTGGCTTTGCTCAAAGTAAACCACCTTCTGACTGCTCCACTTTTGGCCGGCTGGGCCACTGCTGCTGTTTCCCTGCATTCCACAGAATTGCTTTGTTTAGAAAATAGCTCTATTCCCTAGCCCCGTTACTCTGCTGGTGACAAGAAATCCTGAAACATGAAGCACAAGGGGTGTGTGTGTGTGTGTGTGTGTGTGTGTGTGTGTGTGTGTGTGTGCAGGAGCATGCCCACCCATGTGCTTATTCTAGGAGGGTGGGGGTAGAAAATGTGCTTAAAAAACTAGGCAAGAATTCAGTTCCTTCTTACTTCCTGTGTAAGAAAAGACCTAGGAGTGTATAGATAAACATATGAGCTCAGTCACATTTACACATTTAGATATGTAAAGATACAACTACTCTGGGAGCCTCTAGTGCTTATTAATGCCTTGGTACTTCCTTTCAAAGGTAAGTGTGATAGGAGTGCTGCTAGCATTTCACTAAAGTCGCCAAAAAAAGATCTTTTCCTGGTTGGCCGATTTCTCTTTACCTTCTGAAAGCACATTCATTATATAGACGTGGATAGAGCAGGTCAAAGGCAAAACTGAAGAAAAGGGTGAGGTAGTTCCCAGAGGGAAGTATTACTAATACTTAACGCTGCAAATAAAATTTGGAAAAAACTGGGAGTGTTTTTGAACTGGCACCAGATGCCTTTAAAATATATGGCTTTGTCACTAGGAGAGAAGGTGACTTAAAGGATCTATGTAAATGGGTACAAGGAAGTTCAAAATTTTCTTAAAATCCCACCATTTGAAAGTTCTTTTGCTTGGTCCTGTTTCAAGTCAATATTTATATTGAGATTTTAAAAAAGCATATAATTTTAAACCAAGAAACTGAGGCAATCTGAAGGGAGCAAGTTTACATTTAGTTATTTAAAAAGTAAGCATAGGAGAGATTTCAAAAATAGTCTTTACCTAAGCACCTATATTTGACTTCTGCTGCATTATCATATAATTTGCATTGAGGAATCTCAGCATACATTAAAATGTCACTGAAATTTATTATCCCCATTGAAAATACATGATTTCCAGCCATATAAGAGAATATACTCTTGTATTCTCATAAAATCCAATTGGCCACAACCATGCCTTAGAGAGAATTATTATGGCCAGGGTGGGCGCTAATAATCGCTACACAGAAGGGAGTCAACAGCCACTGAACTGATTGGTGAGGATTCTGTAACGTATAAATAAATATATGTATGTGTGCATACACACATACACATGAACACATATCAGTATACATCTACATACAATTTATCTATATGTATATAAATTAATACAAACACATAAATAGTGGATGCTAACACTTTTGACAATCTGTGACTTCATACAATTATTTCTATTTCTCTATCTACTTAAAGGTTTGCAAAACATTTTCTTCAAAATATCTGTGTGAGGTTACGGATGATCAAAGTGTTAGTACCCACATTTTACAGGTGAAGAGGTTTTCTGAGATGAATTGATTAGGGCAGCCATTTGATGATACCCAAGAAGATAAGCAGCAGGTAACAGGAAATGAGGGGATAAAGTTTTATTTTTTTTGTTCTGTTTTTACTATTTTAATAAATTGATTAATCAGAACAGAATATTATTTTTTTAATTTTAATTTTGAATATTTTCCAATAGTTACATATTTCTTGTTCTTTCCCTCTCCCCCAAATCCCTCTAACCTCCCTTAGCTGACACACAATTCCACTGGGTTTTACATGTATCATTGATTAAGACCTAATTCCATATTATTGATAGTTGGACTAGAGTTATCATTTAGTGTCCACATCCCCAATAATATCCCCAATAATAGCCCATGTATTCAAGCAGTTGTTTTTCTTCTGTTTCTACTCCCACAGTTCTTCCTCTGAATGTGGCTAGTTTTCTTTCTCATAAGTCCCTCAGTCTTGCTCTGGATCATTGCATTGCTGCTAGTAGAGAAGTCTGTTACATTCGATTTTACCACAGTGTATCAGTCTCTGTGTGTAAGGTTTTCCTGGTTCTGCTCCTTTCACTCTGCATCAATTCCTGGAGGTCATTCCAGTTCACTTGGAATTCCTCCAGTTCTTTATTCCTTTGAGCACAACAGTATTCTAGCGGTGATAAAGTTTTAAACTAGCGGTGTTTAACCTTTTTATGTCATTTACCCCTCTGACATTCTAGCAAAGTCTATGGACCCCTGGTTAAAAGAATACTTTTAAATGCATAAAATAAAAGACACATGATTACAAAGGAAGCCAATTATGCTGAAATAGTTTTCAAAATAGTTTAAAAGCCAAGTTCTAATGCCCCAGGTTAAAAAGCTCTTTCTTAGATGAGTGCATAGAAGCTACTAACTTTTTTTTTTTTAAACTTCTTTTTGGGGCATGAAGAATGACTCTAGCCCTTGAGAAGGTATCAATCTTTGTCTTTATCTCATATAAGAAATTTCTCTTTCCTCCCCATCAGCCAAGACATCCTACAATGGAGCTACCTGCTTACTAGGAAACCCTGAGCCCAGAAGGGAGCTGCTGCAGCAGTGGAGGCAGGAGACAGTTCTTAGGAGTCTGAAGTCTGAGGGCAGCGAGGAGAATCATCTCTGGCTACTGAAATGTGAACTTTGGAGGAGAACAGGCCTGGGAAGTGGAGCTAAGAGCCTTGCCTTGTAGACACTCTACCCAGGGGGGAGAGCATGGGGATGCTTGGAGAAGGGAAAGGTCACTGAAGCCCTGTGCTGCTGGAGGTGTGAGTTATCTGGACCAAATGTGTTCCATACTAGTATTCCTCTAGCAGTACTGTGCTCTTGGTAAATGCCTGCTTTCCCCACTGATCCACTGATGCTGTGTATATTTGTAGGAGGGGGTGCCCCACAAGTATTTGCTAAGGGAGAATGTTTTGCTTTGACTTAATCTAGTTGGCAACAAAAATCATGCTATTTGGGACTCATAAGCTATAATAGTTTGGGGAGTGTGGAGAATAGGTACTCTTCTCTCAACTTGCAAGTGTGAATTTGAAGGTATTCCAGAGGTGGATGCTATAAGAGAAATGGAGTATTTAAGAGACTGTGGCTAGTCAAGTCATATAAGTAGCAAGTGTATGAGGCAGGATTTGAATCCAGGTCTCTTGACTCAAAGTTCAACAGAGTAGTGACATGACCAAATCAATACACAAGGAAAAGTAATCTGGATGTGGTATGAACAAGACAGCAGAAAGCAACAAGAGTGGGGGCTTAGAGAAAATATTAGTTAGAAAATACTATTATAATAATGTATAAGGGAGGTTATTAGGGTTTGGATTAGTGATAGTAATAGGAATGGAAAAGAGCCAAAGCCTTGGTAGCTATTTGCAGATGAATTTCAAAAAAAGGAAATCAGGTAAACAGTGGTGCCATTGGTAGAAAAAATAAAGGCAGGGGCAGCTGGGTAGCTCAGTGGATTGAGAGCCAGGCCTAGAGACAGGAGGTCCTAGGTTCAAATCTGGCCTCAGACACTTCCCAGCTGTGTGACCCTGGGCAAGTCACTTGACCCCCATTGCCTACCCTTACCACTCTTCTGCTTTGGAGCCAATACACAGTATTGACTCCAAGATGGAAGGTAAGGGTTTTAAAAAAAAATAAAAAATAAAAAAAATAAAGGCAGGAGGGCCAATAGATTTGGGAGGAAATATAATGATAAGCTTAGTTTTAGACATGATGTCAGAATCATATGTTGAATGCTCTGCCATTTACTAGATGACTTTGAGCAATTAAATTTCTTTCCATTAATTTTTTTGTATTATGAGCATTTATTTTTTCTCCCATTGCCACTCCTGTTGGAAAACAAAAACAAAATAAATATGGATAATCAAGCAAAGCAAAACAAATTTCTGCAATAACTATATTCAGAATTTTATGTCTCATTCTGCATCATAAGTCTCTCACCACTGTGGTAGAAGGCTTCAGTCTCAGTCCTCTGGAATGGTGATTAGTCATTTCATTATCAGAGTTCTTAAGTCTTTCTAAATTGTGTGTCTTTACAATGTTATTATACAAATTGTTCCCCAGGGTCTGGTCACTGAACTCTGCATTATTTCATAAAAGCCTTCCCAGGTTTCTCTGAAATTGTCCCTTTCATCATTTCAGGAACAATCTTTTTGACTCTCAATTTGCTCAGTAGTAAAATGAGAGTGGACATGACCATCTATAAGATGTCTTTCACCATTAAAATCAACTGATTCATAGCACCATGTTGTTATGGAATCTTTTCAGTCCTGTCTTTGTGACCTCATTTGGGGTTTTCTTGGCAAAGATACTAGAGTGATTTGCCATTTCCTTCTTCATTTCATTGGACAGATGAGGAAATGGAGGTAAATAGGGTTAAGTGACTTGCCCAGGGTCACCCAGCTAGTAAGTGTCTAAGGCTCGATTTGAATTCAGGTTCTCTTGACTTCAGGGTCAGAGCTTGATCATGTGCTACACGACAAGTGGATAATAACTGTGAAGGGTAGATGGCATGCTCCCACTACAGTCATGGTACGGGATAACTGGTTGAAGGAACTGGGGATTATTTAGCTTGGAGAAAAGGAGACACAGGTACCACAACAGCCATCTTCAAGTTACATTTACAATTATATGGAAGACAGATTAGGCTTGTTTTCCTGGTCTTAGTTGGCAGAGTGGGAACAACTTGTAGAAAATGAAAAAGGAAAAATGTGGGTTCAATGAATAAGAAGGAAAAAACCCCAACCAATTAGATATATTCTGAAGTGGAGCAAGCTACCTCCAGAAGGAGGATCCTCCTGGGAATGATATAAGGGAGGTTTTTTAAAAACCCGATTCTTGGACACGATAGCTTTGGGGTTGCTTCTCCCTCTGGTGTTTGGTGATTCTGCCCCTGAAGCCTCTACTGCAGCAACACTGGCTGGTTTCCCCTTCTCCAGAGAACTGCACATCCCTCTAATCATTCCATGCTGTTCCTGAAACACCTCACTCATTTCTTCTCTACCTGTCTGCATCCTCTCCATCTTGCCTTGCCCAGTGTAGCAGAATGGCAAACACACCAGTCTTGGGATCAGAAAGCCAAAGGTTAGAGAAAATTACAAAATGTAAAATAAATGATTTTGATTATATCAAACTAAACAAAAACAATGTAGCCAAAATCAAAAGGGAAACAACAAATTGGGAAAAAATCTTTATAACAAAAAACTCTGACAGGGGCCTAATTACTCAAATATACAAGGAGTTAAACCAATTGTATAAAAAATCAAGCCATTCCCCAATTGATAAATGGGCAAGAGACATGAATAGGCAATTTTCAGATAAAGAAATCAAAAGTATCAATAAGCACATGAGAAAGTGTTCTAAATCTCTAATAATTAGAGAAATGCAAATCAAAACAACTCTGAGGTATCACCTCACACCTTGCAGATTAGCTAACATGACAGCAAAGGAAAGTAATAAATGTTCAAGGGGATGTGGCAAAACTGGGACATTAATGCATTATTGGTGGAGTTGTGAACTGATCCAACCATTCTGGCTGGCAATTTGGAACTATGCTCAAAGGGCTATAAAAGAATGCCTGCCCTTTAATCCAGCCATACCATTGTTGGGTTTGTACCCCAAAGAGATCATAGATAAACAGACTTGTAGGAAAATATTTATAGCCGTGCTTTTTGTGGTGGCAAAAAACTGGAAAATGAAGGTATGCCCTTCAATTGGGGAATGGCTGAACAAATTGTGGTATATGCTGGTGATGGAATACGATTGTGCTCAAAGGAATAATAAACTGGAGGAATTCCAAGTGAACTGGAGAGACCTCCAGGAACTGATGCAGAGTAAAAGAAGCAGAGCCAGAAGAACATTGTACACAGAGACTGATACACTGTGGTAAAATCGAATGTAATGGACTTCTGTACCAGCAGCAATGCAATGACACAGGACAGCTCTGAGGGATCTATGGAAAAGAACACTACCCACATTCAGAGGAAGGACTGCAGGATAGGAAACAGAAGAAAAACAACTGCTTGAACACATGGGTTGAGGCGGACATGATTGGGGATGTAGACTGGAAACTACCACACCAATGCAACTATCAACAATTTGGAAATAGGTCTTGATTAACGACACATCTTAAAACCAGTGGAAATACGCATCAGTCAGGGGGTGAAGGAAAAAGTAAGAGCATGAATTATGTAACCATGTTAACTTTTCAAAAAATAAATAATAAATGTTAAAAAAGAAAAAAGAAAGCCAAAGGTTGAAGTTCTAGTTCTCTGCCTTAGAAGTTGTGTGATGTTGGGCAAACCCTGAAAGTCATCTGAGCCTCGTGGTCCGCTTATGAGGTATAAAATAGGGAGAATGATGTTTTTACAACTGACGTCCCATAGCATCGCGTGAAATAACACACATGAAAATGCCTCATGAACCAAAGTGTTATCTAAGAGCTGTTTGTTGCTGTCTGGGAATGCCCAGCTCCCATCCTAAGGCAATGAGTTCCCTCTCTTGGGAGGGATTCTGAGAGATGCTGGATGACCATCTTTCAAAGTCTCAGAGGGAGAGATGAATGTATGAATGGGAAGGGACTTAGCAAAATGACTTCTCAGGTCCGTACTAATTCTGAGAGTGTGTGATTTATTAAAGCTAGCCTCCTCCATGAAGCCTTCCCTGACCTCTACAAAACTGATCTCTTCTTTGGAATTCAGTTAATTCAGTAAGTCTTTTTCAAGTGCCTAATCTATGCAAGGTGCTGTGCAAGGACAAGACGTACAAAAATAAAAACCAGGTGCTGTGTTCAAGGAGCTACATTCTCTTGGAGGGTTTCACTGTCTACATATAAAAGTAAATGCAAATATGACATAAAGACTTCATGTATCAGGTGGAAGCTGGGCTGAGCCTTGAAGGAAGGACAGAAGTGAGGGCCAAGGCATGGAGGACCAGCCTGTGCCAAGGCATGGGGACAGGAGGGAGCATGTGTCAAGATCAGCCCAGGTTACCAGCCTTGGAGAGGAGACTAGGTGGGTGTTTCAGTAGAAAAAGAATTTGATTTGCAGTCTGAGGGTCTGGGTTCAAATCCTCACTCCTGTCCCTTACCATTTGTATGACCTTGGGAAAGTCATTTAACTCCTTTAGGCTTTAGTTTTCTCATTTAGAAACAGAAAGTCCTGGCCTGTCCAGTTCTCAGTCTGTGAACGTGGGATGTTCACTGGGCACTACAATGAGGTTTTAAAAAAAATGTTACTGATAGCAACTCAGGAGGGACAGTGCCCTACCCTCTGTGTCTTCCTTATTCCCTACCAGACACCCATGAACGTCTGACAATGGGTGCGGGGCGACTACACAGCTTCTTCTCCGTCCTTTTGCTGAGTATATGCAAAGTTGCCCTCTGACGATCAGGTGCAAACCATGCACGTATCCTTCGTACTGCTCATCTTACTCGTTGTTTCCTGTGTAACTACTGGCATATGGCAATGGAAAAACCATCGCTGAGCTCTAAGAAAGATTCCCCTTTATTTCCAGAGATGGGGCGCTGGTTGTCATGTTCCTCGCTCTCCCCAGCTCTGACATCCCGAGAGGGATGCAGATGTACATGGTAACGTTCTCGTGGCAAATCCCGTTATTGCACAAGTCCTGGAGCCAGTTTTCAGATTTTAATACTTCCTATCATTTCCTTTCTGCTCTTGTCATAGGCCCAATGCTTGGAAAACATTTTTAAAAACCACATTTTCGGATCTTTAGGATGCAAAAAGTATCAGATATTGCCCTCCCCCCTTATGCTCTTAGAACTTAAAATTTCATGGCCAAAAGGAAGTTTTATAAAATACATAAAATATGTGCTGAGAGTGGAAGCTTTATATGCCAAGAGTCAGATGGGGAATGGATTTTTACTATAGCTAGTAGGAACCCCTGGAAAGGAAAATGGCTTCTGGAGCCCCATATCTATGCTGCCCTCAGGGGGGACTCCCCCCCAGCCCTCAATTCTCCAGATTCCCAACAGCCTCTTGTTTTTCTCTCACTAAACAGGCCTTTGGGGCCCTCGCAGAAGGAAGCTGGCGACAGAAGGAGAGGAGGAAGTCCTGTCAGTGGCTCAGCTGCCCCTTTGCAGCTCTGGGAGCTATGAGGTGGGTAGAGGGCTGAGGCTGCTCCTCTCTGTAGCATCACTTCGCAGGTAGGGCCGGGGGAGTCCTAAGGGACAGGAAGCTGTCCTGGCTCACGCCCCACACTCTGGAGGGCACTTACCTGTCTCTGGACTCCGCCGAGGGGCTGAACCTTGATGATGAGGGAGGCCGTGCGGCCCTTGTACTGGATTGTTCTGATAAAAGTCCCGGCACTGTCCACGCTGAACGGCTCTGACCAGCGCCAGTTCCCCCAACCTTCAATACAGATGTGTAACAGCTGGAGAGAAAAAACAATAATCGTCTTAATGCCAAGCTGCCAACAAAAATCTAGCACTGAGCTGAAAGTCTTATTGCTGGGAAACCTTCCTATTTGTAATATTTAGCATCTGTTTTCTTTCGAACCTGTATTATTCATCCACTTTCAGCTTATTTCACCCTACTAAGAATAGCAAATATAGCCCATAGAACCAATATGGTTTTCCAGATCCCTTTTTAAAACTTGTAAATAATTGTGCTATCAAATTGTAAAGGGTCTGTTGAGCTTTGGAGAAAAGGCCATTTCATTAATCTGGAGGGCAGGAAGGTTCAATTGTGAGATCAAAGGATTTTGGTCTTGGCCTACAGTATAGTCTACTAATAGCTAGAAAGTAATTAAAGCTAAATTTAGTATCTAGTTATTTTTGACCGTAACTTGCCATTTTCTCTTATTTTCCCCTCAGGGTAGACAAGTAATTTGGGGATGTAGCTCATCTATAAGTGTATGTAATGTGTCAAATCAGAAATTCTGTAGGCTTCCCAAGAAAATGAGATGAAAATGTCCTTTATTTTAAAAAAAATACCATTTTTACCCATTACTCCATACATTCCATTTTTTCATTTTACACATGGTGGAAGAGAGTCCTGGAGAAGGGCAAGGACTCTTCCACAGTCACAAGATAATAATTAATAATAATAATGACAACAATTTACACTTTGAGTTTATAAAACACTCTCTATACCCCAACAAGCCTGTGAGGTAAGTAGCAACAGTAGTAATAGCTGACTCTTACTTTGCGTTAAGCCAGCCTGCAAAGTGCTTTCTACACATCGCTGACTGTTAGGGTTGGACTATCATTCTCCTAGTTTTACAAATGAGGAAACTCAGTCTCAGAAACACAAGGCAGTATAACTATTGAAAAGTCCAGTTTTATGATGTGTGTTATTGAGAGAACAGCTACAATAATAGAAGAAAAGGCAGTGTGGTGAGGTTTCTATCACAAGTGCAACTCTCCCAGAGTGAAATGGGGGCCTCAGGAGGAAGGGTGCCCCCCCAGCAGGTCTCAGATCTCAATGAGCCCTTTTTTGGATTTGGGTTCATGTATCAGTTGGACTTAGATGGCCTTTGGGGGTTCTTTCCCCTTCAAGGCGAGTAGGTGATCAAGAGGGGTTTATGAAAAGTTGTCTTTCTGAGTCCAAGTACAATACTCCACTCTGACAGTCTGTCTCTATCTCTATTCCTATTTTATAGATCAGGAAACTGAGGCTCAGAAAAAAACAAACAAACAGACAGCTCATGGTTGGTTCTAGCAACCTGTCTGAGTGATGGAGACTTAGATGTGTTCACTTCTAAAAGTTCTAAACTGTAGCAATGATACCTAAAGGAGCCTCTACTGTAATGTAGGGGCAAAGGAAAGCAAGAAGCAATCTACAGAAGAAAAGAACAAGACAATAAGAATGACCATGCTTCGATGGATGGGCTGCTTAATTTTGCTGAAATGCTTTTTTACTCTTTTCCCTTTTCATCCTTTGTTTTAAGTGACAGCTTTCTGGGTAGGGAATAAGGAAGGGATATATTTGACAATAAAGGTGATATAAAAAAATCAAAGATTTAAAAAATTTAAGTAAAAGCTAGTCTCCCTCTTCCAGCTCCTTTAACAGACAAAAAGATATACATGCATGGAAGGATGGAACGAAAGCCTCAATGGCCAAGTCTGAGACTCTTTTCTCAGTTCTCACCTTCTAGTCATGCAGGTTCACAACTTTTGTTTCATTCTCTACTTTTCACTCTATTGCCTCACGTAGCCGAAATCCTCATAAAGTCTTGTTAATTGTGTTTCCACAACATTTCTCATATCTGTGTCCTCTCCCAGGGACATGGCCACTCTTCTATGGCACCTTGTGACCTTATTAATGCAAGCACTCCTACCTATTTACCTTGCCTCTTGTCTTTCTTTTCTACAGTCCATCTTCTACCCAGCTGTCAAAGTGATATTCCTGGAGCATAGTTCTGACTGTGTTCTCCCCTGATGAATAACTTTCAGTGGTCCCTTCCTAAAATATGGAATACTCTAAAGTCAAGTCAATTACCATTTATTAAATGCTTTCCTAAGTTCCGGGGATACAAATATACTAAAAAATGAAGGGTAGTTCCTGCCTTCAAGGAGTTTACATTCTAATGGGAGATAACACATAAAATAGAAAAGTAGTATATCATGTCAGAAGGTTTTAGGACTTTCTCAAATGGGATCTATGATCTCATTGGTCTGGATAGTACTCCCTAGTAGTAGAGTACACAACCTATCCATGCTTCCCTGTCCTGTATGTCTTGTCCATGTATACCAATAAGTTCACCACAAGGAATCTACCCGATGTTCTGTAAGCCTTCCCTTTTTCCTGACAATATGAGGGTACCAATGGAATGCTGCTTGACAGGTGGCAAGTCCATCTTTTCTTCCTATCAAAAATTTCCCTGAAATCCCTAATGTACTATATAGGGCATAATACAGTAAAAATTATGATTGGTAAATGAAATATGAATACATGATAAAGACCTAGATGGAAAATGAATAAGCAACATCCTCAATTAGTGAGTAAAAAGTCAAATCATGAAAATAGCAAATTTTGTGAATGAGAATTATAGAGGATTCAGTTAAAATAGAGTAAAATCTGTATCCCTAAACTATCTTTAAAACAATAGAAGACTGAATTTTAAAAAATGAAAATGGGGGAACATTCAGAATATATAAAGTGAAATAAAGAAAATCATCAGAAACAATGATCCTAAAACACAAAACTACAAAATTTAAAAATGAAAAATGGGTATGTACAAAAAAAAATACCAAAATTAAAAAACAGGAAATAGGCAACCTAACTAACCTGACTTCAGAAAAAGAAACTGATTTTCCTAATAAGGAGGAAAAAAACCTCAAAACAAACAAACCTTTGGGTTTAGATGGATTCACAAGTATTTTTTATGTCATTTTTAAAACCAATAAACATTATGTTATAGAAAATGTTTTCAAACAACATATAAAGAAAGCACACAACTCAATTCAATGAGGCAAACTTAGTTCTGGGTCTTAATTTCCAAGGTGGAGGAGAAATAAAGTAAATATGAACAACAATAGAAAGATAATTAGGAAAATAAATCAAATTAAGTCAAGTCATCAGACTTATTAATAAAACTCATGGCATGCTGATAAACAAAACAATAAAAAGTAAAAAATTAAATCCATTGACACTGAAAATAAATTATTTATTAAAATGCATAACTAATTCATATTCAAAATACTAATAATCACCAGAACAGCAAGTTATTCAGTTAACAGATATTTATTAAGCATTTTTATTAGGTATTGTGCTAAGTTCTGGGGATACAAAGAGAAAAAAAAGCAGTTCCTGCTTTAAAGAATCTTAAATTCGAATAGGGAAACAACCATAATTAGGTATGTACAATATTATATAAAAGGTAAACAGAAGACTGTCTCATAAAGGAACTAAAGGATCTTTCCAGGATATAAAAATAATAGCACTTGTATAGTAGTTTTAAGGTTTATAGAGTTATATGTTAACTCATTTGATCTGATTAAAAGTATTTTCCCCAAACCAAGAATTAGCATTATTTTTTTCCCCAAACCATCACCTTCTTTGTATACTTAGTATTGTTTCCAAGGAAGGGCTAGGCAAATGGGATTAAGTGACTTGCCCAGGATCATATAGCTAAGAAGTATCTGATATCCCAGTTGAACCCAGAGCCTCCAGTTTTCTAGGCCTGGTTCTCAATCTAATGAGCTAGTCTCCAAAAAGAAAATGGTCAAAGCATATAAGTACTCATTAGAAATGTAAATTATAAAAACAGCATAAGTGCTGAAAATCACTAATAACCAGAGCAATGTTCATTAAAACAAGTCTGATAAAAATTTCATATCCATCAAATTGGCAAAAATAGCACAAGATGGAAAAATTCAATGTTGGCAAGGACAAGGAAAAACAAACACCAATTCTGGAGTGCTGGTGCAGTTGTGAATTGGTCCAACTGTTCTGGACGGCAATTTAGAATTATGTAAGAATAGTGATAAAACTGTTCATATCCTTTGATTTGGAAAAATCACTATTGGGTTAGGAGGTTATTGACCTGAAGAAAAGATTGATTTATATAAAAACATTCCCAGCAATACTATTTGTAATAGGAACATGCTGGATACAAAGTGTGTGCCCAGTGGGAGATGGCCAAATCAATTGTGATATGTAAAGTTAATGAACTTTTATTGTTCACTGGGGAAAAAGGAATAGAAAAAATTCAAAGAAATGTGGAAAGACCTGAGGAAATGATGTTGAATAAAGGAGAACCAGGCCTAGAAAACTGGAGGCTCTGGGTTCAAATGGGATATCAGATACTTCTTGGCTTTGTGGTCCTGGCCAAGTCAATTAATCCCATTTGCCTCATCCTTCCTGCCCTTTTCTGACTGATGTGAAAACTACATAAATGAAAACAATCATAATGAGCAACAAAACCCAGTAGATGATGTTGGTAGTGACTTATTAATAAAGCAACCACCTGATCCTACTACAAATGTTTAAAAAATACTAAATTCTTTTTTTTTTAAATTCTTACCTTCTATCTTAAAATAAATACTGTGTATTGGTGCCAAGGCAGAAGAGCATTAAGGGCTAGGCAATGGGAGTTAGGTCACTTGCCCAGGGTCACACAGCTCGGAAGTGTCTAAGGCCAGATTTGAACCCAGGACCTCCCATCTCTGGGCCTGGATCTCAATCCACTGTACTACCCAGATGTCCCAAAATATTAAATTCTTACAGTGTAAGGTAGCCAGTACTACAAAACTGAAATGACTCTTTTCTGCTGCTCTATTTTCAGGCACTGTATACTGTGAGATTTTCAATTGTAATGTACTAGAATACTTTATGATGTGTTAAGTCAAAATTTATTAACATAAAAAGGGGAAAAATAACACCAAGGGAACGTGGTGTCTTTAGCTACAATTTGATAGCCACTAGTTTTCCTTCAAGGTCAGTCTTTCAGATATTTACAACCATCACTCTGTTTTGCTTGTAAAACCCAAAAAATTAGTACAGTTGAATATGGGAAGAGAAGGCGAGACAAAATAATTATTCCTTTAGAACGTGTATTTAAGTTAAAATACATAATATCATGTATATCGTGAATAAAATTTAAAAACACATAAATAGTAATGGTATAATGGGGAGAGTCAGAAGCCTTAGGTTTGAGTCTTGACTTTCCCAATTATTAGCTGTGTGATTTTGGGTATGGTACTGTATCTCTCAGAACTTCAGATTCCTTATCTGTAAAAATTTTATTTTATAGATAATACACTGTTTACTTTACAAAGTCATTCAGTATAGAGTGGATGTTGTAAAATGAACTATTATTATTATTATTATTAGTAGTAGTAGTAATAATAGAGCATTTGTAGAAATAGTAGAACATAAGCTTTTTGAGTACAGTGAATTGTTTATTTTTGTCTTTGTATCTCTAGTGCAAACTGCCTTCTACATAGTAGATGCTCTCAATAAAGTTTTGTTCAATTGAATTGTTAGTGAGAAACAACAGTCAGAACAATCCTGAAGTTGTTTTCTTTCACATCAAATGTCCACAGTGCCTCAAATGGGCAGCCTTCTCTTAAATATTTTGCTTCATTTATGTTCAAAAGAGCAATTCTTCCTGAAAGTATTATGAAAGTATTGTTGCAACATACTCAAAAATAATGAGATTAAGAAAGAGGAAAATAAAGATCAATTACAATATCTGGGAATTAACTATAATAAAAATGTCAGTTGAAAACTAAAATATATATATATCTAGTTTTTAAGACAAAGAAAAAAGTCTTCATAGGTGCAATGAAAAAGATCATTGGTTGTCACAATGTGATTTTTTTCCCCAAGGTGGGGTGCGGGTGGTGTCAGTGCAAAATTGAATATGAATCTCCTACAGTAGGTGTTTTTTTGGAGCCCTTGAAGAAAGATAGTTAAGATTTCAAATGACTATTCAATGCAGGCTCACCAGCTACAAAAATATCTAGGAAAGCAAATACTTTTAGGGAAAATATGGTTCTATATACATATTCCATGACATAAAAGTGCCCAGAGTATCTTTGATGTTTAAATATTAGTTACATTAAATAGAAAAAACAATTGCCATGGTTGGAACCATTTCAGTTTTTTATAGTGGCAATTGGGAATAGAGCTCGGAGCACACACACAACTAAAAGCAACAAGAAAGCTGTTTACTTTGGAGAGACTAGTAGCTGGAAATGACAAAGAAATAATGAGACAAGGTACTCAAGGGTCAACTCCAGCTATATTTTAGTGAAAATTCTGTGTGCTCCAAAGACAGATCGACTCTTCAGAGCAGAGCTGGACCTGAGGACTGGTAGGATTTGCATAGAAACTCAGTTTTCAATAGCCCCCATGTGGAAGCAACTCACTCGATGACTGAACGTCACCAAGGAATAAATATACTGTCAGCTCTCGTTTGGCAGCTACTCATTATCAGAATGTTGGCACAGCAATGACTCTTCTTTGAATTATGAAAATTCAGATGCCTTTGGAATCAGTTCCCACAGAAAAGGAACAAAGTGAAGAAAACACATTTGTCACACGCCTTCCCTAATGTGCCATTAGGAGAGTATTTGCAGTGCTCAGGCTCCTCATAAAAGCATCTAAATCCTACTGCAATTAGACTTTCACAAGTGCTTAAGGAATCTCATATGTTCTTAGGAGAGGAAACTGATCCTATTTTTTCTCTGAAAAAAATCTGAAGAGATCAGGAAAAGATTTACCCAGGCCATCCCCCTTGAACTGCAGCAACAGCAGTGTGAACCACTGCAGTCTAACAATGAAAAAGATGATGTGCATTTGGGGTGTACACTGGACCCACTAGAGCACAGGTGAAGGGTTTGAACTGGTAGGGGAGGCAGAGAAGAGGGAGGAGCTTTGCTTTTCTTCTGTTGAGGTTTCAGCGAGGCTGTGGAATTAATTCTGTTGTTGCTGGACACAAGCCCTGGATTGACTACAACCAAATCTCCTAAGTTTATCATTTGAAATGTCTTCAAAACAAATACTTTTTCATTTCCCTCCCAACCCATCTTTTGAAAATCATAGCATCAAATTAAAATTCTTAGAACTTGTGCTCAACTCATTGGTTCAAGGAAAAGTTCATTTACTCATTCACTAACCCCATTCATTCATTCATTTATTCATTCATTCACTAGACATTCATTGAGGGCAATCAAAAGACTCTGAGAACGAGACCGATTACCAATTACCTATCCTCAAGGAGCTTAGTAAAAGAGATGTACCCAGGTAACTAACACTCGATAATAACAATAATAGCTAACATTTAAATGGTACTCACCCTGTGCCAGAAATTGTGCTAAGCGCTTTACAATTATTATTCATTCGGTCCTCATAACAACCCTGGGAGGTAGGTGCTATTATTATCCCCATTTTACAGATGAGGTAATGGAGACACAGGTTAAGTGACTTGCCCAGGGTCATACATAAGTAAGTTTCTGAGGCTGGATTTGAGTTTAGGTCTTTCTAATTCAAGGTCTAGCTCTCTATCCACTTTACCAAGTAACTAAAAAATTGGAAGCATGAAATTAATGACAAAAGTATAAGCCAGGGTCAGCATGGTTCAAAGAAGAGAGAAATCAATTCTGACTACAGCAGGAGTTCTTAATTTTTTTGTGCTATGGATTCTTATAGTTTGGTAAAACCTATGGGCTCCTTCTCAGAATAATGTTACTAAATGCATAATACATATTATTTTTTATATGTATAGTTTATATTTATTAAAGTTATATATTTATATTCATAACATATACTTATATTTTACAACAGGGTTGTAAAGAAAACTAAATTACATTGTAATGATGCCATCAAAAAATTATTTTCAAAAGTTAAGGCCAACTTAAGAACTCTTGAACTAGAGTATTCAGTGAAGATTACATAAAAACATGTGAACAGGATCTTAAAGGATGGGTAGAATTTCTACCTATATGTATGTGGGAAAGAAAGGCTTTTCTAGGGAGAGGGAATAAGGTGGACAATTGTATGGAGGTGGGAAAGGGAGAAGGTATTTCAGGGAAGTAGTTAGGTTTGGTTGTGAAATAGAGTAAGAATAGTGTGAGATAGTGTTAGAAATGATGGAAGGTTTTTAATGTCAGGGTGAGAAATGTATATACTTTATTAAATATGCAGTGGGAAGCCAATGAAGAGTTCTGAGCTTCTTCAAAGTGTGTGACATAATTAAAAAATGGCCTTAAGAAGATTAATCTGGAATTGGTATGCAGGGTATGTTGGGAAGGAGAAAAGACTCACTGCATGGGGACCAGCTAAGAGTATACAAGAAAAAACATAGGTGTGAGCTAAGGTCGAGGCACTGGGAATTGAAGAGATGAACATCAGAGATTTAAGGAAACTGTTTCCTTTCTTTCCCCACTCCAGTGTACTTTTTGTGCATCCTTAATGATTAATATGTATTTTTTTTCTTTCCTTCTTTTTTTGTTAAGGATTCTACCCCCACCCCCTTTTCTTATCCATTCTACACCTACTTTTCCTAGGCAGGATTTTTCTTCTTTTTGGTCTAGTAAAGTGATGTGTTAAATTTTCCATTACAAAAAATAGTCAAGTGAGAGACACTCTTGTTTGAACTTTTCAATGGGAACCAAAAAGCAATAAGTCAGGTTTACAGTGGCCACACTAGTCGGAAGGTCCCAAGTGGCTATATTTTTTTTCCCCTCTAACAGGCCCCCCAGTGCTCCTCTGGCAGCCTGACCAAACTTGTAGTTTTTCCATTGAAATACTCAAGTGGGAGCATAGGCAACTTTCAACTCGCTTTTTCAATACAAAATAAAACTAAACTGCTGATCATGGGCCTAGGGATAATAGCAGTGAGGACCACCCACAGTCATGTCCAAGGGGAGAATTCCTGAGTGGTTAGAATAAGGAGAAAAGAAAAACAAAACTAAAAACTATGAAAATAGGGGACATTAAGGAAGGGGATAGAAGAAGGTACAGTAAGTAAATATTTTTAAAAAATAGTTCTTTATAATAGAAAATGATCAACATGCTAGATAAGTTTCTATAAACCTTAATATATTTCTAGTCTTTTAAAATATATCTGTAAAAATTGCCCCTGCCTCAGTTTTGTTTTTATAAACACAATGAGAAATTTGGCTTCATTTCCACCCTCGTTTTGCCCATTAATTTATTATTGTATTCTCCACTAACTTTCCATAACTTACAATAACATAATGCTAGCATACTTTTCTAAAGACCTTTTTAAAAAAAGAACTTTAAAATCAGAACAATCTCAAATACTTCACTCATATTCCTTAATCTCAACCTTTAGGGAAAATATGATCCTATCCACACGTGTAGTAGATATTTTTAAGAACAGAAAATCTTAGAAAACAATAGTTATATAAAACTATTGTCAGAAACAACTCAAATTCAATAACGAAGGAAAATCTTGGGACTTAACTGGATCAGTTTTCTAAGTTTCCAAAGATTAAACACTGGGAGCTTTTTCAGGGGAGAGGGTCCAGCTGAGTGACTTAATCTTCATAAAGAATTCTCCAAGAGGAAATTTTCTCTCCCAAGGCAAAGGAGCAATTGTTCTGCACTTAATAGCCTTAGAGAACTTCCCAGGGCCACTGAGAGGTTAAAAGATTTCCCAGAGCAGCAACGGTCTAATGTGTCAGTGGCTGGATTGGAACTGAGCTCTTCCTGACCTAAGGCTGTCCTACTCTTTGCCATAATACACAGGGTCTTTCTTATCAACTACTAATTTAAAATAAGGCAACTCTAAAAGACAATATTTTCCTGATGTCTTATACTAATGCTTGTGGATAATAAGCTGGGATCTTGGGTATTAAACCAAGGATCACTTGGGGAAAAGCTCCAAATATTTTGCAAAGATTCACATTTCTAATATCTTTCTAATACATTGATGTGTTTTACATGTGTAAGGATATTTCGGATTAGGTTGTAAGTTAATATGTTCCCTGCAGGCCACAATTCAGTCATTCCGATGTTCAAGCAGAAGCATCAAGGAGACTTCCAGCAAAACATAATAGATGAGCATTCCCAGTGAAAATTAAGTTACAATGTTTCAAAAGCAATATAAAGCCTTATCTTCTGCAAGATAAGATCTGGAAAGTAAGTTAAGCAGATTTAAGTGAAGTCATGTATTTGGAATGCAGAATCCCAAGTGAAACCCACAGTATGTTTCACACCGATAGATTAGCATAAAAATAAAATAAAAAATTGATCTTGCTCATTATTGTTTTTTAAGTGGTCCTGAGTGGCTTAGTTAAATTTCAAAGATTGTCCAGAGAATATAAAACATCTTTTAAAAAATTAAGCCAGAATCTTTCCAGAAAATGGCTGATGCTTGATGCTGCCATGTTTCAAAGCTAGAAGCCAAAAGCCTTAAATATCCTTTTACACTTACGGGACATAAACTAATATAAACAAATGATAATTTAGTAATGAATAGTGATGAATTATTTTTCAGTTACACAGCTTAGACTTTCCTGTAGTTTGTTATGGCAAGGTAATGGAAGAGAAAAAATAAACAGCATTTTGAAGTAAAGTTTAGTGAGATGGAAATGTGCTTTCTTTAAGGACCTAATAAAATACGTAAGTTCTTGTTAATACTATGCAAGGTTACAGGGGTGCTCATCTTTCAGTAAAATGTATAATCTTATGGTATTTTGGTCAATGAGAATTACTGTGCAGAGTTATGATAATAATAACAGTTCATTTTTAACATGGGAAAGCCCTTTTTTCATAATAACCCATTAGGACAGCTGTAGATATTTCATTCTTTTTTACAAACTTTACAAATGAGGAAACTTAAGGCTTAAACTGACATGACTGATTGATGATTCTATGGTTAATAAGTCGCTTCACCAAGCAAATTGGTAGGTAGGCCAGAAGCTGGATCCAGGAGCTCTTACTCCCTGCTCTGTCCATTTCGTTTTACTGCTAAAAGGATCGCGAAGGCCACAGGATAAGGCAGTGCCAAGAAGCCTGTGACAAAGCACCGCCCTGGGCACATCAGGAAAAAGAGTTTGTGATGACTACAAAGTCCTACTCTCAAAATGACTGTCATGGGAAGAAAGGCATTAAAACCCAAACAAATGTAAATATGAAAAGTGTTAATGGAAATGGCATTAATTGGACTGTGATAAGACGTCGGGGCCTCCTGGTGAAGACGTCCCGGATGCTCTGTGTGGTCCCTTTGGGTGCTCAGCAGTACAATGCTACTCAGAAGGGGCGTCCACTCCAAATGGCTCGTGTTGCCATTAGCATCCTACCTTCCTTCTGGGATTCCCTGGGAGCCTTGGTGAGTAGCCTAGAAAATGTCCCGTGGCTCAAGAGCTTTTTTCTGATGAGGACAATCACTCTTCTATATGAGTATCATCAGTGGGTCCTTTTTATTTTGGTTCCTTTTTAGGCCTTAAGGTTGCAAAATCTTAATGCATTAAACACTAATTATGAAGACCACCTTGTTAACTGCTGGCTAGCTACAATACCATTCTTGGCCTCATGGAGCTTCAAGTCTAGGAAGGCCCAGTTTAGAACTGCAGTGAAGAAAAGGTTAGGAAGCATTCGCCTAGGCTTTCGTTTAGAATAGACTCACTAATGGCCACATTATTAGCAGTCTTAGTGGCAAGGATCAACAATGACAAAGAAAAGGCCCTCATGTTCAATAAGCTAATCTTCAGAGGGAATTTCAACGATGTGTGGATAGTTTTGCCAAAGCACGGATTTTTCATCATCCCCAATGGGCTTCAGTAATGACGATAGCTAGCATTTCCATAATTTAACACTTTAAGGTTTGCAAAGCACTTTGTGTGTTATCTCATTTGGTCCTCACGACAACAGCTGATGACGTATCTGTGATATCGAGGCCCTGCAGTCGCTGAAGCCACAAGGACTATTATCACAATAACTCAGATTAAGGAAGTGCTATGATACTGCCAGTGATTCATAGCCCTCTGAGGGACAGGCCCAACACAGCACTTTGTACATGCTCCTACGGGCCTTTGATTTGAACTTAAAGGTACAGACGGCATTGGTGAACCTATGGTAAGTGTGCCGGAGTGTGCCTGAGGGGCTACTCCCCTCCCCCTCTCCACATGCCTGAGGATGTTTCTCCCATCCCCCCCTCTGCTCAGCAGCCCGATGGGAGCCCATACTCCCCTCCCCTGTCTGGGGTAAGGTGGGGGGCTCACATGTGGCATGAGGGTGCCATTTGGGCATTCAGTCTCTAAATGTTCGCCTTCACTGGTCTAGAAAATAAAGTTTACTTTATACATTATCTCATATGATCTTCACATTCACCTGTTCAGTGGGCAGGACAAGTATTATATACCTTGTTTACAGGTGCCTAAACAGGTTTTGGCTGAATAAGTGTCCCAGATCACATGGCCAAGACCCCAACTGCAAAACGTAAGGTCAGGGCTGGTCTTCTATCCCCAAGAGGATTCCTCCTCTACACCACATCACAATCTGATTTTGTATTGTAGTTATCTGTTAGTTTTATTTCTCCAACTGGTCTATAAATTCCTTTAGACTAAGAGCAGTGCCTTCATTTCTCAACCTAGACTCGAGCTTGTAAATATTAAGAGCTTAATCAATGTTTGTTGACTTGAATGGAAATGAAAAAAGGTGGATAGAGACCCAGCCTGGTAGTGTGTGTTGACCTTCTCTTTTAGTGTGGGTGGCAAAAGGTATAGAAAATATTTACATTTTAAAGTATCCCAGTTGTTTTGTATTCCCTCAGGGCCACAACTACAGAAAAGATGGGGGTCCAAAGCTAATAACATGTCATAATCAAATGAAATAATTTTAAAGCACTTGGCATACTGCCTGGCATTTTAGTAAGTGCTATGCAAATGTTAGCTATTATTATTACTATCAATGGAAATAGCACAGGATTTGGAGGTAATTAGGGTCAAATCCTATCTCTATTTCTCCCTGCCTGGATGACTTTATTATGTAAGTTGCTTTATCCTGCTGGGGTTCAAATTCCTCATATGTAAAATTAGAAGTTTTCATTAAAGTGAAAAAAAAATGATAAAAGTCAGAAACAGTCAATGTTAGAAGAGCTGCCATGAGATTTTGTTGGTAGAATTGTGAATTTGCCTAACCATTCTGGAAAACAAATGTAATTACATGAGAAATAATTAAGCTATTAATATTCATTGGCTCATCAATCTCATCTTTTGGCACATATACCAAGGAGGTAAAAGATAGGAATGCCAGCCACATATACATATATACAAAAATATTTGTAGCTGTACTTTTGGTGGCGAGAAAGAATCAGAAACTAAGTATCATTGGCAATGGCTGAGCAAATTGTGATAAATAAATATCAGAGAACATCATTGCAATGCAAGAAATGACACATTTGAGGAACTCAAAGAAACATAGACTTGTATGATTTGATACAGAGTAAAAGAAGCAAAACTAGGAGAATATGCTTAGTGACAAAATTATTATAACAGAAAATAACACTAAAAGGCAGAACTCTTATTAAATGTAATGATGATTTATAGCACCATAGTAGAGATAATGAAATAGATTTCTCTGCTTGGAAGAGTGGAAAGTGGCAGCAACACCCAAAACAACAACAATGGAAAACATTGATATAGGTTTTTTTAAGTTTGCAAAATAAAATATTATCTGATTCTCAAAACAATTTCACAAAGTAGGAACTCTAATAATCACCATTTTAGAGATGAGGGCTCAGAGAGATTAGATGACTTGCCCCATATGATTTAACTAATTAAGTGTCTCAGGTAAAATCCAAACCCAGATCTTCCTAATTCCAAGACCAGCTCTTTATCCACATGCTGTCTATTTTGGTTGATCTGTTTAATCCATTTTTTGTTGCTGTAAGAAATGGGTTTCATCTGTGGTGGTAATAGGAGAGATATATTAGGAAATGATTGTCTTGTAAAAACAAAGGTTACCAATACACCAAGAAGGAAACAAATAGGAATAAAAAATGAACATGATCCTATTGAGGTACATATCTTTGCTCCATTCTGGATTATAAGCTCTCTGAGGGCAGAGATATTGTCTAATTAGGTATGAATATGTCCTATTAACCTTTTAGTCTTCTTTAGTGCTTGGAAGAATTCCTTGTACATAGGAGATACTCTAAGTATTTGTTGAATGAATGAATGAATGAATGAATACATCCTTTTGAATTTCCATAGTAAGGTTAGAATTTCACATCTTTTATTTTCATAAGGGACTGGGACTCAACCAATATTTTTACATAATAATAACTAAAATAATGGAAAAGAGTCTTTCTCAAAGTAAGAATGTTTATCCTTCAAGAGAGAACTAATAAACAACTCTAATTCAAGAATTTTCTAATGGTTCCTTCCTGCTTCAGACATCAACCTCTGTTCACTCTTTGGCTGGAACACATAGACCAAGCCAAAATAACAATAATTGCGGTTAGCCAAAGAAATCATAAGAAAGTGCAGTGAATTAACACTGGTTCTTTTGGATTGCATTTTGTACATGATAATGTGATACATGCAGGAACTTTTTTTTAAAGCAAATCTAATATAGAAAAGTCCAAATTTACACAAAAGATAAATTAAAGGCAGATAAACAAAAAAGATTCACAATTGGATTACTTTAAATGGTAAGCTACACTTAGAATGTTTAAAACAGGATTTTATATTTTAATTTATGCACAACTTTTTAGGAATTCACATACTGTGAGATCAGGTATGAAGGTTTTCCTGAAATTCTCTTTCTACATATAGGGAAAATATTAAGGGAATAAAGATCTAAAGAGAAATGGGTTGACCCAACATAATTACAATTATTTCAGAATGATAAGTATTTAATGTTTTCCTGTTTTGTATATATAGTAGACTTCCCTGTGGTAGAACAACTTTTAAATTGCCAATGAAGACACTGATATCTTAATTCCAGAAATGACATTTTCAATTACTGTCTCTTATAATACAAAACATAAATAGAAAAAAATGAAAAATTTAGCCATGGCTGATTGTTTGGCTGAACTGGCAGGCTATTTTGTTTACTTATTGATATATATCCAGTAGGTCATTGGTGGGAAGACTTAAAATTGTTATGTGTAGAAAGATGAGAGGAAAGGTTATAGTGTGCTGGAAGGAAAGGTGAATATATAGGTTAATTGGAGAGATGGTAAGAGAAGAAAATAAAATTCTAAGGCAGGTGGTGGAATTTGGGGGAAAGGTTGGGTTACTCAGAGTTAGATTAATCCTAATCAGCCCTGTCCCATCACCACCCATGTCTCAGCATGACAATACCTTTTTAAGGCTGGATCTTCCTTTCTCCAACTGAGTATATGAGTATTAGAAGTCAGCTTTAAATTGGTTAAAAAGAGGGGAAGGAAACATAGGAAAGTTGGATGGTAAGGTTATAACCCCTTTGGGAATGGGAAAAGTTTAGTAGATAAAAAGAGGCAATCCTGGGATTTATAATCCATGTGAGCCTGGTAGGGATCAGAGATAGCTCTGCTACATGTATGAACAAAAGAGCTACAAGATTAGGGTGAAGAAAACATTCTCCAGTAAGTATGCCCCATTTTCTGGCTCCTCATCACTCAGCTTTCTACTCAAGCAGGAGCACAAAAAAAGGGTATGTACCAAATGGCCATAGTAGACACTGATCTCCTCTAATAATGAGGTACCTTTATAAAAACTATTTATAAAAGCCATCAAAATTAAGGAAAAAACAACAACAATAAAAAACAGCTTCTTCTTATTCCAAGACTTATGGTATTTGCTATTAATTTTAGAGAACTTGGTGCTGCTCTATTTCCCCTCTCTTAAGCCTTCCCAAGGGAATGGTTCTGATTGTGCATTAAACCCAATTTAACTCTGTTGACACCAATGAGATTTCATTTACCATTAGTCTACCCACATCCACAGAAACACTCCACTAGCTTTTTTCTTTCTTTCTATCTATGACCTCTTCTCTTGCATTCACAAAACCTTCCCTTAACCTACAATCAGCCATTAACTTTGTGTATCCACCTCTGATTCTGGAAATTTCTTACAGTAGGAGGTTTTTAGAATTCTTTGCCCATTAGTATCTTGAAAACTCCAGAGCTAATCAGTATATACTTCTTATATACTTTATAATAATTCATATTCTTCTTTATATGAATGTGTGGTGGGGGTGGTAGAGGATGGTCTCATTAAAATTCTCAGGGTACCTGGTGAGCCTTTGTAATCCCAAACCCATTCCAACAATCTAATTACACAAAGCAGAGATGTCATGTATCATTGAAATCTATAGCTAATTTCTGAAGCTTGTTTTAATGAATTATTTTAGTAACTATTCTTATTGTGGATTTATTTATGCTATTAATGAGCGGGCACCAAAATAGGCAGATAGGAGTTTTGTCTTTGCCATTTTCTACTGAATGGGCTGATGAACAGCACATCTTAATCATAGTCAATATGAAAGCTAGGCAAAACGGGGTTTACACTGGGGGGTACTTATTTACAGGGCAGGCTGACAGTTTGGTTTCCCTGGGGTTCTGGAACTGATTAAAGATCTTATATCGCACACATGTGAGTAAGGACATGATGGGTTAGTATGGCATAGTGGAAAAGAACACTGGGAGTGGAGTCAGTTGACTTGGGCTCCAATCTGAAGCTGGCAGTTTACTACCTGTGCGACCTCTTGGGGCTATATATATATATAGAAGGAGCTGGAACAGATGATCTTTAAGTCACCTTTAAAAGAGTGAAATTTTCTGAGTTTAAGTTCTTGAAACTCAGAAATTTTTAGTCTTTTTTTGGAAAGGTCCAGTAAACGATCATACAAATGAGAAAGCCACACCCCCGAAAGCTTGAACATTGTATGCCAATTAAATTGTTCTCCAGTATAATTTTTCTTCATGCTGTAAAATGTAATTTAATGTACAATAAAGGACTTTTAGAAATGTACCCTAAGATTAAATCAAGTCCTTTTGTGGGCTTCTTTTAATTTTTCCCCATTCAACATTTTGATTTAGAGTAATTATAATAATTTTCTCTAATTTTTAATTAGCAGAAGAAAACCAAGACATTAATAGATATGTGTGTAAAAGAAATCCAAGCTTCTTAGAGTTATTTATTTTTATTTAACTGAACTGCCTTGCCATACTAAGAAAACATTTTTGTAAAGGTTAAATAAAGTATTTCATGGCAACCGCTGCTTCTTAGTGCCTGTGTAACAAGAAACATGAGCCAGCCTAAGTTGTGCAAGTTGGCTTTCTTTCCCAGTAAGAGAATGTGGTATCTAAGACCTTGTCCTAACTCATTTTATCCCCAAGTGTAAGTCAGACAAGTCAAGTATGAAATAATGCCTGGAGGGAAGTCCCTGACTCCAAAAGTATGGATTATTTCACATTTATCTTCAAATCTGCTCTCATAGTTCTTAAAATTCACTAACTTGGCAAGTTGGGAATTATCATGAGAAATGAAATAATTTCATAACTATGAAGTCATCTAGCATTCCATGAATCTGACACTTCCAGGCCTTGTAGATGGCTTGGGCACTATTCTGACCTTTAGATAATAAGCTGTTAAATATTGACTTCAGCCTGGAAACAATTAAAAAGTGCCCCAGCACTCCTAATAAATAGGACACTGTCCTCATTGAATTGGTTCTATCGCTATCCCCATTTGTGATAAGAGCCGATAATACAAGACAACTGTAGCCCATGAACTGTATAGTTCTCTATAGCATTCTTAATCCAAACTTCTCATATTTCCTAAAAATGGCAAGCAAAAAAAAAAAAGGGAAAAAAAAGAAAGAAAAATCATGTTTTAACTATCCAGCTGCATTCTCTTTATTCAAACCAGTGATATTAAGAGTCACAGTTAAAATTATTCCAGTCAACTAACTTTTGGCTTGGAGGTCAATATTCGACATTTGTCGAAGAAGCTGGCTTATGAAAAGCCTTTGAGTGACTTCTAAAAAGCTTGCGGAATCTTCAGTACACTTTCCTTCAAAGTGATATTTCAAGACTGAAAAAGAGAAGGGACAGAGGAAGCATTTGTGGGTAAGGCAGTTATGCCTCAGGGTGTTCTGCTGTGGAAATCATCCACAACCATTCACATCATGTGGCCTCACAGGGAATTACAGATACTGGGAGCAATTATCTAGTTTATTTAGGACAAAATTTCCCACCCGGAACTTTCTTAAAAAAAACAAAAAAAAACTCTTGGGGTCTTTAATACACTAAAGAGCAATTAATTTCCATAGAGAAATAGGAATGCTTATTTTAAAATGAAAACAGAGAGAGGAAAAGGTATTAAACTCACAGGCTTTAAGAGCTGGAAGGTACCCCTATCTTCTCTTACCAGAAGTGACCAATTCCACTTTTGAACAGTTCTGATTGTTGGTCAATTTCTTCTTTTATTCAGTCAAAATAAACTTTCTGCTATATTCTACCTAATAGTCATAGTTCTATGATCCCCTTACCAGTCTCCCAACTGAATTAATATCTAAAAGATACCTGGTGGTAATGGGATTTTACTACTACAGGACTGTTAATCAATTCCTTATTAACCATTTTAACAACAAACATTTATTATCTATTATACTTTTTCAGGAACTGTGTAATCCTTGCCAGTTCTCAAAGAGAAAGCAGAAGCAAAACAGGAGCTATGTAGGTCTACTGATTGATTATCTCTAATTTATCCTATTTACATCTTCTTTGTCCATAGCTGTCTACATGCTGTCTCTCCCTAGGCTGTGAGATACTTAAGAGCAAGGACTGTCTTTTGTCTTTCTTTGCATTCCTGGTGCTTAGCTCAGTGGCAAACACATTAATAGTGATGTAATAAATGCTTATTGACTTCATTCCCTTTTTTTGTTATTATTTTCTCATTTCTCAAGTAGAGATTGCCTCAAGCTGCCTCTCTGTTTCACCTTCTTGCCCTAAACATGGCTAAAAAAAATCTTTTTGCTTTCCTTTCATGTGAATCATAATCAAAGGCCATTCTAGGTCTTGGTATACATAACATTATTCTTTTAGGACTATGCTATTTTGTAATCATTCTGTTACCTACTCTTGCTATCATACTTTACAAATTTCCCTTTAAAATCTGAGCTAATTATTGGCTTTTATTTGTCACTTAAATTACTTTTCTTTTCTTCCTTATGAGAATTCTCTGTAGCTATGCTGCCAAATTTCATTCTTGAGAGTTTTCTATAGTTACAGTGCTATGGGATACTACATATCATTTTTCTAAACATTTGGAAAATGACTTGCAAAAAGTCTAGGGTACATGTGAGAAAATGCCCAGCATTTCCCTCATTATTTTTCACGGCCTTTAAGATGGCAGGGTCATTTCCTCCCAAGTGTCCTGTTGTTTCCTAGATGGCCTTAGAATCAATGAGTACTCTGGGAATAGTGCTGGATCTTGAGTTAAGAGACTTGGATTTGAATCCTGGCTGGAATATTTATTATAGGATCATGAGATTTGAGAGTTGAAATGGACTTTAGAGACATCAGACTGAAGGGGTCCCTGGAGGCCATCGATTCAAATCTCCACATTTCAGAAATGGGAAAAAAACTGATGCTTCATAGGATTTGTCTGAGGCTGCCCAGTGAAAAGAAGAACCAGGAAATGTGTAAAATGAAGATATCACCTATACTCTCTCAGGGCTGTTGTGAGGAAAGTGATAAAGAAATGTAAGCTCATCTGATTTCACTTCACCAAGTATTTCTTCTTGGTGGACCAGATAGATCAGCTACAATGCTGGCCTTGCTCCTTAGCTCCTCTAACTTTTGGAAGACAAAGAGATTATCAAGTCAGGCCAAGAGAAAGACTACGTGAAGTCCCACATTAGGGCTATCTTGTACCTGCATGACAGCCTTGTGCTTTGCATTGTGATACACATCTGTTCCTTTTCCTTCCTTCTGGCTGGTCTGCTGACATTAAAAAATGCTAGATTTGGATGTAAAGAACCAGGGTTTAAATCCCAACTTTGTTCTTCTTGTTTTAGAATCTGTATTCGTTCCAAGGCATAAGAGCAATAAGGGTCAGGCAACTGGGGTGACTTGCCCAGGCTTACAAAGCTAGGAAGGGTTTGAGGCTAGATCAGGATTTTCTGTCTCCAAGCCTGACTATTCACTGAGCCACCTACCCCCCATTTCCACCCCTCATATCTTACACTTCTAAAATTGATTTTTTTTTGTACATTTGGCATTTTACATTTACTGCTACTGAATTTTGCCTTCTTATCAGATCAGCCTTACGTTTTATCCTGTCAAAATGCTTCTGAATACTGATTATCATCCCTTCCTGGGCTTTTGTGTCATCTGCAAATTTGATAAGTATATTACTTATGCTTTTACGCAAGTCTCTGATAAAAATGTTAAATAGCACAGGCCAAACACAGATTCCTGGGTTATGACCTTGGAGTTCTTCTTCCATGAATGCAATGAACCATTAGCAACTATTATTGGAGTCTTTCCAGTCAACTAGTTCTGAATCCATCTGATTATATTACTGTCTAGTCCATATATTTACATCTTCTCCAGAAGAACAGTATGAGATTCTTTATCAGGGGCTTTGCCAAAATCTAGATAAACTACACAATGCAGCATTTTCCTCCCTTACTAGTTTAGCATCCTGTCAAAAAAGGAATTCACAGGTGAGTTTGTCATGACCTATTCTTGATGAAGCCATGGTGGTTTTTAATAATCATTTATAACTCTATGTTTGACAACAATCTTTTATCATCTATTTTAGAATTATTTCAGGAATTAAATTCAGGGCCTAAAACTTATATTGGTCTCTCTCCTTTTTGATAATTGGAACATTTGCCCTTCTCCACTCCTGTGGTCCTTTCCATCTTCCATTAAATATCACTGACAGTGGTTCTTTCTCTCTGTCCCCTGCCCCCCACCCTGCCCAGTTTTGAGGATTGAGTTTATCTGGGTAAGATGACTTGAATTCATCAAGAGTATTCTCTTAATGTCTCCTTACTTATCTTGGTTATCAATTCCCATTAGTCATTTTTGTTCTTTCATTTCCGGGATAAAAGTCATTCTACTTTGCAGAAAAAAATAGGAAAAAAATTGAGTAGTTCTTTTCCCCGTCTGTCAGTTATTAACATTCCATTCACCTTAAACAAAGGCCTTATCCTATCTTCAATCCTCATTTTCCTCCAAATACAGCTTAAAAAAATGAAATAAAAAATAAAATCAAACCCTATTTCTGTTTTCTTTAGCTTGCCTTGCCAGTCTTAGGAGCTTAAGATTCCTCATTATTTTTAAAGGACATGCCCTGCTCTCATATTCATCTTTTGTTACCTACCCATGCTTCCATCTTCTGAACATTTTTTTTTTGAAATTTAAGTTGGTTAATGAGTTCTTTGTAAATCCACACTGATCTCTTCAGACAAATTTTATTTTTTTCCTCTCATTTTCCCCCATCTTCAGAATTTCATTCTTGAGCATCTCCCATTTCTCTTGAGATGATTATCTGTAAAATATTTTACTTTATGGAATCCTACCTATCCTTTCTCTAGCCTATCTCCCAAAGCTTAGATTACATATTAGACTATGGCCCAGGTTTCCTCTTCTACATCATGAGCTGTAAGGCAAAATGGTCACTTTCCCCAATCACCAATTCCAGCAACTAGTTCATCCTTGGTAGTAAGAATCATACTCAGAAGAGAATTTCCCTCTTGCTTCCTCTACCTTTTGAAGGATGAAACTTAACTAAGGCAAGCCAAGGAACTTTTAGTTGCTATGTTTTTGGCAGAGAGAAAACTCTAGCAGATGTCTGGATAATTGAAGTCCCCCAGCAGCACTGAATCATGCTTCTGTACCAGATTTGTAATCTATTTTCTTAACTCCTCATCTATTTCCTCTTTCTGTCTAGGTGGACTGCAATATAATTCAGTGACAAAATCACTTCTGTTTCTCTCTTCTTTGACCTTCAACCAAGTACTCTCCATCATATTTCTCCTTCTGCTTCATGGCTTTATTCTCATGAGTATACTTTCTTAATAGACAGTATTACCTCCCCACAAAAGCCTCCTCAGCCTGGAAGTTCATTTCATCCCTAGATTTCTCATGTTGGAAAAAATTCTCTGCCTCTCCTGCTGATTACCTGGTCACTCAAAGTACCATCACTCAAAAGAAAAAACCCAGTCCTGACATGCCTTTATTAATTTCCTGGCTCTACTCCTCTCTGGACCTTCTCCATGTGAGGGCAAAAGCAAGGGATCCCTCCCTTCCTCCTTCCCTCCCTCCCTCCCTCCCTGCCTCTCTTCCTTCTTTCTTTTTTTTTCCCCCAGTGTTTAGTGCATTGTCTGGCATTTTGTTGTTGTTCGCTTATTTTAGTCATGTACAATTCTTTGTGACCCCATTTGGAGTTTTCTTGATGAAGATACTAGCTTGGTTTGCCAATTCTTTCTCCAGCTCATTTGTCTCATCAGGAAACTGAGGTAAACAGGGTTAAACAACTTGCCAAGGGTCATACAGCTATGTGAGTATCTGAGAAGAGATTTGAACTCAGGAAGATGCCTTCCTAACTACAGGTCCAGCAATTTATCCACTCTGCCACCTAGCAACTCAGTCTGGTATATAGGAAATTCTTAAAATGCATATTGACTTGACTTGAGTATAGATACTTGATACCACGGGTTTTATTACTGACTCCTTTCTTTGATGTGTTTCCAGTAAATTTGTAGGTGTATCAAATGCTATTCTTTCCCCTTCTTTGTAGCTACTCTTAATAATAATCTATTTTGGGGGATATTGGAGAGGCAGGCTTCTTTTCTCATTCTTTTTAGTTTAAAGCCCTTTTGATTAGATTTGCAAGTCACCTGGCAAATACATTTTTACCAACCTATGTTAAATGTACTACATCTCTCGCCAGGAATCTGTCAACTTTAAGCGATTATAAGCTGATACAGAAACACAAATCCTGTTCTCAGATAACACCTTCTTAGCCAGCTGTTCACTTCCCAAATTAATTTTTATCTTTTTTTATCCTTTGTTTCAATGGAAAAAAAACTGAGGAAAGCATAACCCGTGCCCTTGTAGTCTTCTGTTATTTGCCCAAGACTTCCTAATCCTTGGCAGTACTTCTTAGGTTCCTTCTGGAATATTATTTGTCCTCACATGAATCACCAGAAGTCAACAGTTGTCATCAGTTTTGATAAGCCTTAGGAGTTTCTCTGTTTTGTTTTGGATACATACCCCAAGACTTGTCTATTATCATCAGGTTGTAACGATTAAAAATGATAAAGGCTGATATTATGAGGAAAACTAATATTTTATTTAGGCCCATGTTGATAGAATAAAATCGAACACGCGCCTGTAAAAAATTCAAATTGCCGCCTCCGCCATTTTGTTCCATACCTTCCCTACTCCTTTCTGTCCCCCTGGAGGGTGCTCTGGTAGCAAAGAGGAAGTCAAATGCCACTTCCCAATATCTAAAGACGTGCTTTACCTTGAAGACGTCATCCAAAACAGGAAACCCATTGGACCATGGAAAATGTAGTTTTCCAAGTGTCCACAGGAAGTTTGTCATTAAAGTTCAAATGAGTCTCAAATAGCTCTCAATAGAACACCAGAAATTCTAAATAACACATTACCTCCCTGAGATCCGGTGAAAAAGACTGGTCTTTTTTGGTGGATCTTAAACCAAAAGAAAAGAGGATAAAAAGCTAGCCACGTTGACAAAAAGCCAATTTGGGGCAGTCCCCTATTGGCATAAGAGTGTACATTCAAAACAAATGCATTCAATTCATTCAATCCCCATAGTTCAAATCAACTGTACTCCAAAGTTCAAATAATAATTGCCTCAGTAGCCATAAGCAATGAATCACCAATACCACGACTCTCCTCTTCTTCCTCTGCCCCTCACCTGATGACCTCGTACCTGATGACCCCTGTGGCTTTATAACATTATTCTTGAGAGTACACGTAGGTTATTCTTCCTCTCTTTAGAAAAAGCTTTAAAGCTCTTTTTAAGCTCTTAATTGTACTGGTGCCTTTTTCCTTCCCCACTGCCTCTGTGCAAACCCCTTCCTCTGTCCATCACTCTGACAAGGTTAATGTCTCCTTTCAATATCAGAACTCTTTTTTTTTCCCCATTGAAACTTTCCATGTGTTTCTTTTAGGCACCTTTTATCCTCCCTAAGAGTCCATAGTTTGGGAAGGCATTCTTCTAGTCCTTTCACCTTTGCCTCCTGGAGATAAAACAGCTTACATTTGAAACACAGATAACATCTCTTGAGATTTTTCATCCTCTTAATGGGCATAAAACCCTTGAGCTGGGTGGGATATTGCATTATACAATATCATCACTTACCAATGTAAAAATACAAATAGGCAGTACTAAAAAGTTGAGTTGGGATAAAAAGGGATAAGAAGTAAAGAAAAAGAATCACAGATTCACAACTTTTTGAGGCCTTAGCTTCCTCACCTTTAAAATAAGGGCATTGGAATCCTTGGTTTCTATTGTTTCTTGTGACACTCAACTTCTAACTCTGAAGTTGTTAATGAGACTACCCCTCTCCTTGGAGACTGTTTTCTAAGTTATATTTTTTACTCAGACCTCAGAGGCCTGCTACGTTACATGTTAGAATAGCAGGCCCTCAAGAGGAGGGATTGCTTTAGACTTTGTATTTGTGACACCAGTGCTAGTATAGCACCTGGAACGTAATAGGCTCTTTGTAAATATTTGCCGACAGAGTAACTGACAGACAGTCAAGAACCAACCAAAACTATTGGGAAAACAACTTTCTCTTTTGAACTTCACAGGTAACCTAAAGAAGTCAGAGCGAATACAAATGATTCTAAGAATCCCCCTGATGCTAATTACGATGCATTAAGAGAGAGAGGCAAAGTGCATGGACTTATGCATTGCATTAAAAAAAAAAACAGACACAAATCCCATAACTAACTCTTCCTACCCGCCTCCCTGCCACCAATTACTAACTAATGGAAGATAGCTCGGCAGCAGTTCAACAGAGATTCCATCTACAGAATATTTTAGATTAAAATCCTTGCCAGATGGTCTGAAGAAGTGTTTGCCTCATTGCTGATTTTGGCCATCTTAATGTCAGTAACAATAAAAAGAAGCCTGTTATTGCCACTGGGGAGCAAAAGCATAAATTCCTTTCTCCACAACTGAATTACTGGTTGTGGACAGCTGTGACCTATACAATAATAAGGATGATACTGTAGCTTTCTGGGAAAATATTTCCATAATTTTGAGGAGAAAATATTTATGGTAAACTTTACATATAATAAAGTTGGTTTTTTTTTAAAAGTACAGGTTACATAAAGTTACCAATTGTGGTATAAATCTATAGTCTATGATAAAGAATCATAAACTTTGTGAATAGTTCAGCAGCTGAACACTAAGTATTCCTAAAGCCTGTTTCTCATTTTTTGTATATTTCTAGTGCCCTCCTAAGGCACATCATTATTTTATGATGGCTTAATTAGTGCAAGGTTTGGCTAAAATCAATAAAAATCATATATATAGATATATATACATATAAACACATATATAGTTATACACATATAAAAGATCTACACGCATGTACATGTGCATATGTGCCATAGCATACACATATTATCTGGGGTGTCCCCAAAGTCTTACTGTATTTTTAAGCTATTAAAGACTTCGGGGACACCCCATAAAAGAATATGATAGAGGGCTGAACTTGGACTCAGGAAGATCTGGCTGGGTTAATTCTTGGCTCTGACACATACTAGTTGGTGTGTCACTAATGTGATCATAGAAAAGTCCCTTAAACTTTCAGTGCCCAAGGCAATGGTGCAAAATTATATGTTATAGAGAAGCTGCTCATCTGCATAGTAGAAGGAATGTCCATCCACAGGATTTAATCAAAGTTCTAAACCAGGATTTCTTTTGACCAGCAAAATGCTGTCAAAACTCTTAAAATGCATTCATAAGCTATACTAAGTAGTCTAATTATAGCCATGTTATAAAGCAACATGAGATCCTTAACAGGAAAGAGTCACTGGTCCCAGCTCTGAGGCTTTCGACCTATGTGACCTTGGGAAATTTGGGCCTTTCTGGGTTCTGATGCATCTTCTGGGGAAGTAACAAGTTGGAGGCAGCTAGGTAACACTGTGGATGAGTGTGGAGTCAGGAAATTCTGAACTCAAATTCTAACTTAGCCACTCATTGCTTATGTGGCCTTTGTTACTTAATCTCTCATGTATTTCTTTATAAGTAGAAGGCCTTTTATGATCCTTTTCAACTCTAAATTTTGATCCTCTGATCCTTATATGACTTCTAAGGCTACTTTTAGCACAAAATATATGAGAATAGGATCTCTTTTCAATGCTCTGTCAAATGATTAAGGAACGGTGCTCTATATACAGAATTACATGGCATGAAGACAAAGATACTTCAACTCAATTTTTAACACTAAAAACATATTTTTGGTTAAGTTTATGGCAATATGGGTATAAGTATTAGAATATGTAGAGGAATTTTGAACTAGGAGGGCTTTAGATTATGGCCTTTAAGAAATTCCAAATGAGTTTGAGTTTCAGTACTAGTGTATAGAAATGAGGGCTAATAGTTTTCCAGACAATCTAATCTATCCATCTCATTTTATAGTCCTATTATAAAGAGAAGTTCCATTAAGTAAGAGTTGGGGGTGGGGGTCTTAAAAAAAACAGTTAGCAGGTTACTACAATAGTACAGAAACAAAGCAACAAAGGTATTCAATCTTGGACTTTTGGCTCATGTGCCATTGCTACCTTTAGCACAAAAAATTCCAACATTAATTTTTTATGAATAAACTACAGAAGCCTTGGCTTTTTTCCCATTATTCTTAGCAACATGCCCCTCCATGTACCAGTACTATAGATAGTTGTGTGTGTGTGTGTGAACCTATTGGTTTACATATATCTTAGAAAGGCAACATTTTCATCTGATCTTTCTGTATCTGCTTTTTTGAACTATGCCCACTCTTCTTCTGATTTCCCTGTCCTTCTTTCATCATCATATAGTAAGTAATTTCAATACTTTTTTTGACCTTCTAATCTCTTATCCTCTCTTTTTTTCACATATGCAAGTATACCATTGTAACTGGATTGTAGAATAAAAGGAAGTTAAGTATAAAAGAGTAGAATACATGAAAGGGCCAAATTATGAAGAGCTTTAAATGACAAACACAAGACTTTAGATTTGCATCTAGGGGTGATAGAAAAACATTGGGAAAAAGTCAGACATGAACTTTAGAAAATTCACTTTGATCTCTGAGTATTAGAATGAATTGGAGTGGGGAAACCTGAGCCAAGGACTCCAAGTAGAAGGCTACTGCAGTAGTTCAGGTATGAGACGATAAGAGGTTGAACTAGGGTTGTGGCTATATGAGTAGCAGAAGGAGACAGAAATAAATGAGGAATAGTGTGAAGGTAGAAATAATAAGATCTGGATGCTGACTAGCTCTGTGGGTTATGAGTAAGGAAACACTAATGCAATTATGAATTGAGGTGACTGGGAAGATGTCCCTCCAGTACCCAAGGGATGATACTCTTGGCAATAAAAGGGAAATGCAGAAGAGCGGAAGATCATAGAGGAAAGATAGCTCAAGTTGCCTATAGGACATCTAGTTCAAGATGTTTAAAAGAAGATAGGTGATGCATGATTGCAGATCAAGAGAAAGATTATTAGATCTGAAAATTTACTGCATAGGGTAGGATCATTGAACCATGTCAGCAAAGGAAAGCACTAAGAGAGAGAGAAGAAAATGAGAAGAGAACTCAGACAGACTCTTAGGGGTTACTAAAAGTCAATAAGCATGGTATAGAGCAGTGATTCCCAAAGTGGGTGCTCCAGCGATCCAGAGGAGCGGTGATGGCCACAGGTGCATTTATCTTTCCTATTAATTGCTATTAAAATTTTTAAAAATTAATTTCCAGGGGCCCCTTTTTCTGAAAGGGGGCAGTAGGCCAAAAAAGTTTGGGAACCACTGGTATAGATCAAGACTAAGCGAATAAAACTGGGGAGAGCAGCATCTCAAAAATCTAGAGTTGAGAGAGAGTATCCAAGAGGACAGGGTGATCTACAATGTCAAAGACTGGAGAGATATTAAGAAGGATGAGAATTGAGAACAGGTTATAAGATTTGTCAAAGATATCATCAGTAACTTTGGAGAAGGCAATTTCAATTAGATGATCATATCACAGGTCAGACTGCATAGGGTTTAGAAGACAATGAGTGAAGAGGAAATAGAAGCAGCTAATGCAGATAGCAGTAGCACTTGGGGACATCACGAAAGGCTCCCTGTAGAAGGTGGTATTTGAGATGAATCTTAAATGATTATCTAATTTCTGGATTGAATGGTTTTTTCTCAGTCCTCATCTTCTTTGATCTTTTAGTAGTATTTAATGCTACTTGACACTCTCCCACTATTCCCCACTCTCCTTAATAGCCTCTGGCTTTCCATGACATTGTTCATCCATACTTCTCTTATGATTACTTCTTAGTCTCCTTCATTTGTCACTCTCTCCTTTTTACCCTTTAGTGTTGGTATTAACAAAACCTTGTCTTTGACCTCCCCTCTCCCCCCTTACCTCTCTATAATCTCTTCACTCATCTAATTCACTCTTCCCTTCCATATTCTCTAAGCTAGAGCTTAGTATTTTGAGTCCCAACTTCTTTCCTGAGTCCTTGGGCTATATTTCCACCAACCAATTAGTTGTCTGTTGGTATCATGAACTCAATATGTATAAAACAAAACTCATTATATTTCTTTCTTTCTTTTTTTATTTTTTAAAAACCCTTACCTTCCATCTTGGAGTCAATACTGTGTATTGGCTCCAAGGCAGAAGAGCAGTAAGGGTAAGCAATGGGGGTCAAGTGACTTGCCCAGGGTCACACAGCTGGGAAGTGTCTGAGGCCAGATTTGAACCTAGGACCTCCTGTCTCTAGGCCTGCCTCTCAATCCACTGAGCTACCCAGCTGCCCCCAGAACTCATTATATTTCTACCAAAACTTTTTCTTTCTAAATTTCCTCTTTCTATTCTCCTAATTTCTTTGGTTTGAATCCAGTTATCTTTGCTACACCTTTTTATACAAAAAACTGGGTTATTTCTTTCTTTTTGAAATATTTCTTGCATTACCCCTTCCTTTCTACTCCTACTTCTCCAAGCACTATTCAGTTACTCATTACTTCTTGACTGGACTATTAAGCAGTCTCCATTACTATATTCTTTTCAAATTTTAAAACCATCACACAGCTGTGAAAATTTTAGTGACACATAGGTCTGACCACATTACAACTCTGTTTAAAAATGTTCTATGGTTTCCCACAACTTAGTGAATTAAATATAAACTCGGGCTAGCTTTCAAAGCCCTCTATAATCTAGCTCCAGTCTACCTTTTCAAGCTTATTTTGAAGAATTTTGTCCTCTGGCTTCCATGTCTAGAAAGGAGCCTCTTTTCCCTTGTCTATCTCTTATAAATAAATTCCTTCTCTTCCCTTAAGGCCCAGCTCAGGTATACCTTTCTTTAAAATGTTGTTTGTGTACATGGCTCACTAATTCTTGGACTCTCCCTCTGGATTTCTTCCTTGCTGACTTATACTCTTGAGAGATACCTGCCCTGAGGTCCTCTTCTCCTAACTGATGACTCCATCCCCAAGACTACCATTTAGGAAAGAAGGCAAGCCTTATTTCATAATCTTCCTCCTCCTGAGCCCTCCCTCCCTATGTCTGCTTTCTAAGACACCTTTATGAGTCATCTTCCCCTATTAGAATGTAAACTCTTTAGATATAAGGTCTGTCTTGCTTACTTTTATGTGAATTCTCAGCATTTAACACAGTACCTGGTATAGAGTAAGCATTTAACAAATACGTTCTCTGTCTTTCTCTGCCTCTCTCTGTCTCTCTCTCATTTAATAAATGTTTTCTGGAGCAAACTGATGATGGCAAGGAAGAATGACATATGTATGTTTGTAATATACAGATGTATATTGAGAATAGCTCTGAATTATAGTTAACACACTGGTCACTGACAATGGTGACTGGAGCCCTGGCTTGAAGTCTACAATAGCAGATATTTTAAAATCATCTATCTGAAGCTTTGACAAAAAGGAAAAAAAAGATTCTTAAGTCAGTAGGAAAGAATTTTGGCTACAGAGCAGGCATGGTCATTTTAGAGTCACAGACCAGGCAGGAACAAAGGTTAGATGCTTCCTAAGAATTCTCAAAATGTCCTACCCCTGTGCTTTCAGACTACAGAAACTCTAGATCTAATCTTGAAGGAAACTAATTAAGTCTCTCATCTAGGTAGTCTGTTTTGAAAGGCTGGTAGATCTAAAGAGATCCAAAATCAACTTGAAATTTATATTCTTATCGTTGTCCCCCTCCTTAAACTGATTACTTCATAGTAATTAGAGAATTTGAGAGTTGGAAAGAACCTCAGCACCATTTAGGTCAATTCATATGCAAAAAATAATGTCTTCTACAGTAAATCTGACAAGTAGTCATACTAACTGTCTGAAGTTCTCCAATGAAAGGGAACTCACTACTTCCCCAGGCAGTCCATTAGACTCTTGGATAGCTCTAACTATAAGAAAATTTCCCCTTTCACTGAGTTTAAATTTGCCTCTTTGCAACTTCCCTCTATTGCTCCTGGTCTTTCCTTTGAGGCAAAAACAAAACAAGACTATCCCCTCCTCCACAAGGAAACCCTTCCAATATATAAATATAGCTTTGATGAATTTGAGTCTTCTCTTCTTCATACTACACATCCAGACTAGAGGACATTCCCAATATTGTTTAATCTTATGATTCTACAAAGGAAATGTGAAGATGGAAAGATCATTAATAATTGGGATGATCAAAAAAGACTTTACTAAGGTGACATCTGAACTAAGCCTAGAAGGAAGTTCAGAATTTTGCCAGGCAAAAAGAAGTGAGTGTACTTCAGACATGGGGCAGAGTTGGAACGTAAGCATACCGACAGGTATAGAACTCCAAATTTGGAAAATGCTTAGTAGTTAAGTTTGGCTGTGATGCAGTTTGCAAGGTAAGATAAAACTGGAAAGGTAGTTTGTAGCTAGGCTGTGTAAACACTTGGAGGAGGGATCTCCCTATTTTATCCCAGAGACAACAAGACTCTAGTTTTGGGGAGCTGCTGGATAAGTTACAGAGCAGTTTGTGATCTCTTGTCAGCAGAGGTGAGGTGCTAACATGACAGACACATCTTTGAAATCCTGAAGTATAAATTAGGCAAGCCTATAAATTCAGGAAGCTCTAGGTTATAGTAGGATTTCAGTGCCACAGCCAGATTTTTTACAACAATGGGTTGAGGCACCGCGAACCAGAAAAATGTATTAACTTGAATCTCCATAAACCAACAATGCAGATTAACTGAGGTGTCACTATATCTGGTTTGCCTAGAAATGTAAAAATTAACCTAAGTTTCTCTTCTCTTTTGAGCTGAACATACTATTTATTCTCCATTCTGATGAAAAATGATGAAAGCTTTCACTCTGAGCTGGGTAGACCTGATGTTCTGCAAAGTGAAGAGCTTCTCAGAAGAAAAGTATTTTGTTAGTTGAATATGACCGTGGGCAAGTCGCTTACTTTCTCCCAGTTTGCAATGCTGTTGGTTTCTTCTTCAGTAAAAAACTCACTCTGGGATTTCTAAAGCCCCTTTCAGTTCTAACATTCTATTTCTATGACTCTTGGCCAATTTCTTCTGTCATCTAATAAAGAACCTTTGATACAGAAGGATGTGATGTGATGGGGCATTTGATTTTGTCCAGCTGAATATTTTCATGACTTCTCAAAAAAACATTTTTGTTTTGTTCACCCTTGTTTGTTTAGGCAAGAAATAGTTGTGCATCATCCAGCATTCTAAGTGGTTTTTTCTCAGAGCATGTGCGAGAAACTACAAGGAGAGTTTCATGGCTCCTCGATTGTGAAAGGTTTCTCTCTCTGGCTGCTCAGCTCACATTTCTAAATCACTTGTGTCCATGTGTGTCTTCTTTCCATCCCTGTTGGGCCTACACTGTTGTTAGCAACAGTACGTGTGGTTCTAAGATATCCTGACCCTTCTGAAACCTTTCCAGGTATCATCAATGCTTTCTTGATCCTTTGGAAGAAAAACAAAATACCTCAGGAATATAAGCTACATTGCTAAGTGGAGTTAAGTACCAGAGCCCCAGATTTTGAATGGACAAATAACCAATGAATTCTCTTTTTTTCCACTCTATTTCCTCTTCTTTCTCCCCCACACTTTAGTGTAATCTCTCATTGGGATGGGGCACAGAGGTCCTTAACCTGAGATTCATGTATCCCTACTGAATTTCTGGAAAGATTTCTAGGAGTCTGTGAACTTGGATGGAGGGAAAAAAAATCACATCTAGATTTTAATACAATTAACAAACAGCATTGGTTTGCTTTATAATCCTATGTCTATTATTCTATGTACTTAAAAATATTATTTTGAGAAGGGGTCCTCAGGCTTCACCAGAGTGCCAAAGGGGTCTATGGTGTGGACAAACAGAAGAAAGGTAAAGAACTCCTGGTGTAGCAGAATGTAAGGCAAGAAATTCTACCAGTATTCACTGCAACCTCTTAGCTTTCAGGGTTTATACGGCATAGGACTTTGAATTCTGACTCTTCCCACTCACTCACTACCTGGGCAACACTGAGCAACTTACCCTCTGGGCCTCAGTTCTCTCATTTGTAAAATGAGTTTGGACTGGATGGCCTCTAAGGTCTCCTCCAACTCTAAATCTGTGTTCTAATGCTTGCCTTCTATAACACAGATGTTAGGAAGCTCTTGATTTTCTACAATTCTGTTTCATAGTAGAATCCATTCATTACACTAACTACAAAGCATCTTGAAATGCAGGGCAGTGCATTTGTAGGGTACAGCTACAGATATAAAAAAAGGATGAATTGTGGGTTCTCTCTCATTTCAGTGCTTACTGAATATGTTTTTAGGTGCTTTTGGTAAAACCATCAAGTCTTCAGAAGGCTTCATACTTTGACTGAACTTAGGTAGTAAATGTTACATACTTAGCTTTTGAAGCCTTCCTCTCAAAACTTGACTTCAGCCTACTTGAAAAAGCAAGATTAGATAACAGAAAGAAGTGAGTGGAGGAGTGGTGAAAGAATACCTTGGTTCTAGATCCACCTCCATCATCATCTGTGTGATTTACTTTAGATACAACTTTTCTGTAATTTATTTTGGACACCCAACTTTCCTGTTCTATTTCCTTATCTATAAAATTGGAGTTATACCATCTACTTCATTGAGATTTTGTGAGGATAACATGATATAGAACATAAAAGTCTATTTTAAGTCCACTGCATTAGGAATAAGGTAGAATAATAATCATAATAACAATTTTTTCTGGCTAATTTCCTATACCACTGTTCTCTTCATTAGTTTGGAGTCATTCTGACACAGCTCTTCATTCTTTGTTTGCTCCTCCTTTTTGGTTCCCATAGATGATTTGGGAATGTAGAAGGATATTTAAACTTATATTTTTCATCCTCCAAATGACTGAAGGTAGAATCAATCTTCCTCCACTCGACTTTTCACTGGCCCATAGCCTGCAATTTGCTGAGTTCCTTGTGCTGCACAGCAATATTAAACAACTGAAGACACAGCATGGAGGCTCTCTATATGTCCATCAATACCCCATCGCCACAAACATCATTAATGTGAAAACCATTATTGACAGAAGGCAAATTGTTTAAAAACATCATATAAAGGAAATTATAAATTAAAAACCTGTAGATGTGACCAAAAATGCAAGTATATCATCAAATCATATAGGAAAACTTTATAGGCAGGAACTTTGCAAAAAAGATTTATTTTAGTTTAATGTCCTACTAGGTCAAGTTGAATGAAACATGTCTTTTTCATAAAAAGTCAGGAGGAACGGCTTACAAATCTTCCTACACATGACTCTATCAGATTCGAGATGGTAACACGACTATCTTCTTCACAATGGACAGTGGCCTTTTAGTGAAGTCCCTGAGGACCCAAATCAGCAAATAGTATCCTGTTACACTGAGAATAAGAGCATAATAAAGTCTGAAGCTGCCCTCTTCCTCATCTTTCTTGGATTGAAAGGGAAGGTTCGCTAATCCCTTAAAGAAATAATCCTTGGCACACATAGTTTTCCTTCTAACTGGAGTTCTAAAGAGAACGGTATGCTTCGAGGTCTTCCTGAGAGTTCTTTTACTTCAAGTCACAACACTGAGTACTGACTTAATTGAAGCCAATAAGTTTTGGGATCTAGACATGCGATTTCACTGGTGTGGAAACTTCCTGCAGGGATTCAGATCAGCAGCTCATTTGTAACTTAAAGCCTCAGAGAGTTTCCTGGGGAGCACTAAGAGGTGAGTGCTTTGCCCATTTTCATAGAAGCAGAAGGAGTCAGAGGTAGCATTTGAACACAGCATTCCTGACACTAGGGCTAGTCCTTTCCTCAGCTGCCTCTCAACAAAGTACAAACTTCAGGTCCTAGCCATGCATTGTCCCCAACATTGCCACAGAATCAGTCTTCCCTTTGGACAAGAAAACAAAGCTCCCAGGAATCCCTTGTTTGAGGTGAGTACCACTTCTGGGGCTGTGGCTTATTCGCTTATTATCCCTCTTGTTGGCTAGCTTTTCTTAGAGTAATTAAGGTTCCATTTCGACCTCTGAATTTCTATGGTCTTTTATGTGTACCTCATTTTATTCCTTTAATATTACTGGGTTTCTTCAATCCTTTTTCTTTAACGCTTGCATCTGATATTGTTATACCATGTGGTTTCCAGGGAGATTTAAAAAGAAATAGCTGGACACAGGCATAAAAACACAGAATACATGAACAGCCGGCTTTAACAATCACCGTGTTTGTGAGACTTTCTGAAATACCTGTGGGGACTTGTGAGAACGCCAGCTGTACTGGTGACTGTGGAGACTGGCCAGCAGAATATTTTCATCAGTATCCACCTGGCCAAACCGCAGTGTCTCCTGTGTGTCATTACAGATCACAAAATGGCTGAAGACCAACTCCTCTACCTCAGGGCATTGGTTCTGAAAGAAAAAGAAGAGGAAAGCCAACGTGCATCAGATTAATTGCAAGATGTTTGGCAGCTGTCTGCCCAGTGGCGATAGTTACAACGCAAAAAACATGAAAAGATCTGTTGTCATTAGCTCTGGTATACAAAATATTCTATACTCCCAAGCATAAGCATGAGTGTGTGGTATACATGGCCCCCCTTCCCCACAGACCTCCCCCCACCACACCTTAAAGAGATCTGAAATGTTCCAAGAATGTGTTTTGATTTATACTCCTGCAAAATAAATCATACACTACAGAAAAATAAAAAAGAACAATGAGATCTCTTGAACTTTTGAGGTTTCTTCAAGTGAATTAACATGCTACAAAAAAAAGGCAAGGAAAAAAAAGCTCTGTGGGCCAGTATTCTTCAAACAGTGCACTAGAAGTAAGGATGAGTAGGTCCGCATTCTTCATCAGATCCCTCACCAAAGTGGTGGTGTGTACTCTTTCAAAAGCAAGGGTTGTTTGGGTAACAGAGCCTTCCAATCCTTTATGAAGGAGTGTGAATGTGTGAGTGTAACTCCTCTGAGAGACAAATGGAGAGAAAGTTATAGATTTCCTGTGCTGCTCAGGGGCTGAGTTTGCAAGACTATTTAGGTCTAGGGGTATTTTTTCAAGAGTGGCAAAAGTGATCGCCAGTCTTACAGTGACATTCCTATGAATGACCATGCTTCAGGTATTGGACATCAGTTATTAGCAAATCAGTGAATTTTAGCAAAGTGTTGAGCCATTTTGATGAACTAACAGCCCCTCCCTATGAATTGAACTAAATCAGAGAATTTCAGAGTTGGAAAGGACCTCCAAACCTATCTAGTACACTATATACTGAAAGAAAAAAAAATCTTCTTTAGAGTGTACCAGACGCTAATCTTTGCTTGAAGATCTCCAGTGAGGGAAGACTCTTAAGGAAACTTTATCCAATTTTGGATAGGTCTAACTTTTACTAAGTTTTCATTCATATCAAGCCTAAATTGATCTCTTTATAATATCACCCATTGCTCTAGGTTCTGCTCTCTGTGGCCAAGCAGGATATTTCCAGCTTATTTTTTTCCCCAAGAGCCTCTTTTACTACTGGCTCTTCTATCTGATACTGAATTTTCTCATCTTTGGGTTAAATATGTTTAGCTCCTTCAAGCAAGCCTCAGGTTGTCTGTCCTTGGGATGCTTCACCATCCTGGTAATCCTCTTCCAGATTTCCTCCAGATTATCCAAATTCTTTCTAAAAAATGGTGCTTACACATGAGATCTGACCAGAGCAAAGCACTTTCTCTCAATGTGAAGACCGCATTAGTATTTGACTGACAACCCCTGGACTGAGCATGTGGTCCACTATAACACATATGTCCTTTTCTATATGCAAACAACTGGGCAAAGAACACAGATGTCAAACAAGCTGCATACCATTGAAGTGCTAATCATTGAAATGTAATGGCTGTCTATGGAGAAGGTTCCTCCATTCAGACCTACTCTACCATATTGCCACCATTGGGAAGATAAGCTCAATCCTTTGCATGCTACAAATGCTTTTTCATTTACTACATTCACTCATCTAATTGATCTTGACAAAGCTATTTCCAGTTTTCTCTAGTTTTTTTTTTTCTGGCTGAAAACCTAAATTACTGTCAAGATATTGCTATGCCAGTTAGCCCGAAACTTTATTGACACTCTCTTCCTTCTCACTCCCTCAATTCCATGAAACAGGAATGGGATAGCAGATGTTGGGCCACTTGTCCCACTTCAAGATCTCACATTCCAGAAGTCTAGAGAGATGGAGTTCAGAAAAAGCTAAGGCTAAAAATTAATTCAGTGAATCCAGTTTTATACAATCCATCAAGAAACTCTCAGAAGAGTCAATATGAGCCTAATGATCTGAGGGTGGGTGACAATCTTATAGATCCTTGCAACCCCAGGGGGAAAGGGATTCTAGAAACGGCTCAATTTTCTCTTCATTGGCCATTGTGTCCATGGAAATGTCCACTGCCATTGAGTAGTACAAGTAGCATTATTCTTCAGAGGGTCCTAGTGACTACCTGGAGATGAGGATATGAGAAAAAGTCTCAACAGAAAATTCTCTCTCTAATGTAATCCTTTCATCAGTAGCTGTAGTTTCAGAATCTAACTGTCCTTTTCCAGTGCTCCAAGGATGCTGAGGACAATCCATCCATGCTTGTATACCCTATGAAACTCTTACTCATGTTCTCCCATAAGCTCACCACAAGGATTTTCCCAATGTGGTAGAGGAGGGCATGCTGATCTCTCTTGATATTGTGAAGATATTAATAAGGCACAAAGGCACTGTTTTTTCAAGCATACATTTCTTACGAACTTGTTAATCAAGCTCTTGTTATTAAACATTTATCTTTTCCCCTAAGTCTTGAAAACTAACATAAGAAAATGAATGTGATTCCATGTCTTGGCTTTCTTAGAAGCCTTGGGATTCAAAACTTCATTTTAGTAATGATTGGTGTTCTATCTATTGGTAACTCTGAGCTACCAGATGGGCTATGAAAAGAAGAATAAGAAAGAAAAAATACCATTGCTTTCCTTATCTTTACAACTGACCTTTTAATAAATGATGAGGGGGTTTTGGAAAAAATGTAAATTAAAGAGCACAAGGGGATTATTTACATTTTTCTAAAAAATACAAAAAGTCTTTAGGGAACTGTTTCACTGTACTGACTCTTCATCTGTGGAGTTCATTGTAAGTGTAACAATTTAAAACACTTTTTGGAATGCTGGATATAGGATAAAATTTTTTTGAGCATTTTATGTGATGTGATATATACTCTGAATGAACCTGAGGGTACTTACTTTAATTTGATAATTAAAAGCTCATTTATTTACAGTACCAATACTCATGGTAGAATTTAGAATGTCAGAGACTAATTTGTAACTAGGTGGGACACAGCATTATATGAAATAAATAGATGGACACATTTTTGATCTTTTTAAAACTACCCTTTCAGTGTGAATCTGCTCAAGTTTGACCTGAAGTTACAAAGTAAACTACTTTTGATATTTTGAGAGTTTAATCTTGTTTCACAAATAATACATCATTTGCCAAAAGAGAGAAAAAGAAAAAAAAAGCATAGCTAGGAAAACCAGATCTTGGTGATGGCTTCTGTTAATCTTGAACTACTGACCTGAAGGTGCAAGGCCAAACAGCTTCATGCTTCAACTGTCTGGCCCATCTGCATCATCTAAAAAATTACTTATCTCAGATATCAATTCAGTACAAATATGCAGAAACTCAAATCGTGTCTCCTGCTTATTAAATTCATGTTTCTGGTTGGCAGCAGTCACACTGTATATGAACACAATAACCCTGTGATTGGGAAACTGTGCTTCCGCTCTAAAGCAGATAAAGCAAATACAAAACATCTCAGAAACAATGACTTTAAGAACTTTTCATGAGTCTATTTCCATGTCAAATAGCTTGTGATTTCAAAATAGTACATTTTAAATTTACTTTAGAATACATAAGGTTAGATGCCCACCGTATTAGAACATGGTGGCAAGTACCCTTGACATGGGAGGAAACGAGAAAATTACAGCAACAATTACACAAGTATATCCTCTTGTGGCTCATGTTAACATTGCCAAATCCCTGTATAAATCAGAACCAACTATTCATAGAATGTACCTGTCAGCAATATACTACGTGACATATGGCTCTACTTAATCAAATATACAATTCAATTTTTTCCCAACTCAGAATACTCCTTCAAGGCACCATGTTAGTCAGTCAGTCATTCACACTCTGATGTGGTTTAAAACATTTAAATATTTATGCACCATATTTTATTTATATGTATAGCTGTGTCTAAGAGAATTCTTTACCCTGGGAGGAAACCAATATTTCTGAAGGCCATTTTGCAGTAGTTGCCACACATGGGCCTTCTTATAACAGGCATTGATGCTAAGTAAAAAATATCCTGGGTTTAAATGCCCTATCAATGACTCTTTTATATTTTCTATGTTTGTTTTTTATTAAATGCATTGTTCAGAATATGACAAAATAACAGAAATTGGAGCTACAAAGATTTTTTTCACATTGCTATTTGAACCAGCTGTAAAGATTTAGATCACACTAGCTCTTGTTTTACGCATGTCCTCTGCAACAAGAAAACCATGGAATGCCCTTAAAAAAGAATTTTTAATATAAAGCAGATGCTTTATCTTCTTTTACTTTGGTATTGTAGTGCCATTTAGATAATTAATTCCTCAGCCTTGTATAGGTCTTCATGCATATAAATAGAATGATTTGGTCCTGTGACAATTTGGAAGTTAGAGAATTGCAGGACTCCTCAGGTCAGTGCTGAACAGAAGGACCTTATATTTGGGGAATGAAACCTCAAATGCTGCATATAAAAAATATTAGGGAAGTAATTGCCTGGCCTCAAAACCAAGGGGGAAAAAAGCTCTATTTTAAAAATTGCATTAAAATGAGTAAAGGACACAAAACTACTCTGAAATCTGTGTTACTGTCACATGACACAGTTAAATCAATTACATGTCCTATTTCCATGAAAATCTAAATGTGATAGACATCTCATATGTATTTCACTCCTTTTCAATAGGGGCTGATTTATAGAAAGGGAGGAAAATGAAAAAAATATCATGAAGAAGCAATGGGTATAATATTGGTTCATACAAGTCAGCCACGCCATGGTACACTGGGGGGGATGGATAGTTAAACGGACACAAGGGAGCAGACTGTGTTGTACCTTCATCTTACTTATGGCTCAGTGTGTGCGCGCACGTGTGTGTGCTTGCACGCGCGTCTCTGAAAACCCAAAGTGCTCGACATCTTTAAGACCCAAACTAGCTTTTCATTCCTCTAACAGTCCCTGAGATTACACTAAATAGTCTGATTGGAACTTTGGCAAGCTGAAACTATAAAGTAATTGGAAAAAATTCTGGGGAATAGGGTACTTTATACACAGATGTGGCACATTAGTCACAAAAATGTGGGCATAATATCCAATGCATGTGAGAAAGACCCATATTCTCTAGAGTTTAAAAAAACCATGTGGGTTGCTTTGCCAGTGTGGAAACAGGCGCCAAATATTCCACTGCCCATCCGCTTCATTCTGTCACATTGGAGTTTGGTTTTGACTCATCTGACATAGCATCCAATTGAAAATTAAACATGGTCACTTTGGAAACGGCTACGGAATGCGCGTACCTGTTGCCAAGCTTGTACTGCAGTGTTTAGAGAATGAACTGCATGCTGCCCAAAGTTTACAAATATCGAATCAACGATCACTGTACAGTCCAGGAACTTTTCTGTTGCCTCGCTAGAAACGGCGATCTGTCCATAGATGCTGAAGGGCTTCACCACACTCTGCATGGTAACATTTCTGCACTCCAGAAGTTTACAATCAGCTTGAGTAGAGAACTGGAACTCTTGACAGACTGACCCATCGTTCCACTGCCTGAGATAAATGCGTGGTTCTCTGAAGGAGACAATCATGTATTCTAGCTCGGCTGGCACATTCTTATCAGAGATGAAAGGTTGTAGGTACTGTGGTGAAACTATGAAGAAAACAGACAAGCAAAGGAAACAACAAATTTAGAAGAGGTAACTATATATATTGTGGGAAAATATATATGAGCTTTCAGTTTATAAAAAAAAAGTTTTATTCTGGGAAAGGAAAAGAGTGAGAGAAAAGGGATTAAATAATACTTAAGAGAGGACAGCTGGGTGGCTCAGTGGTTTGAGAGTCAGGCCTAGAGATGGGAGGTCCTGGGTTCAAATCTGGATTCTGATACTTCCTAGTTGTGTGATCCTGGGAAAGTCACTTGACCCCCATTGCCTTGCCCTTACTGCTCTTTTGCCTTGGAACACATACATAGTATTGCTTCTAAGACAGAAGGTAAGAGTTTAAAAAAATGATACTTAAGAAAGTTGAATTTTCAATTTTTCTAAATTGGAACAAAAGCCTACTGTTTGTTTAAGACAACATATTCCCTTTTTAGACAGTATATTTTATATCTGAAGCTGAATTTAAAAAAAAAAGCCTTGCCGAATCTTCAGCGAGCAGACTCTCCTCTCCTATCAGTGCCAATTGATTCCCTTGTGCTCTACAAGAGGAAAACTGACTCACCAATACAAAAAACCAAAATCCTTAAAAAAGTAAGAATAGTCCTATAAAATTGCACTGTACTTCTCAACCAACTCTCATCAACACGGGGTTTCTTTAAGAAAGTTAAAAAAAAAAAAAAAGCAGCTGACTGCCCCCGCCCCCCAATACCTTTTTTTGGTTGAAAAGGCAATATGCTTACCAGCAGCTGTGTTTGGTTTTAATCTGATTTTTGCTTTTTCCATTGTGCCTAAGTTGAAAGTTCTAACACCTGGTATCAGAACACATTAGCTAGAAAACTAGAGTACAGTCAAAAATAATTTACAAGTAACTGTCTGATTGTGAAAACTAACATTAGTTTGTCAGATGCTATTCTTGGATTGTAGAAAAATTTAAATCAAAGTTTGTAAAACTGTTCAAGTTATCTGAGGTATTTGTCCATCTCCTACAGACAGTGTTTCTGCATTTGAAATCAGGCAATATGCTGAAGTCCTTCTGGAATGTCCATGCCATTAATGCAATGACACAGCATACTGAACAAAACCAGATGCATCTCCTTCAAGAAAAAGATCATAATTGGAATAACAGTGAAACTTGTAGTTCTTGCAGATTTTTCAAAAATTCTCATTACAGAAGCTCCAAAGTCTTAAAGCATTTCAAGAGTTCTGTAAAATGTACTGGTTCAGTGGTATTGGTGGGAAACATAAAAGATCTATAAGCTTTTTGAAAAGAGAGGGAACACCTGCTGAACATGGCCTGTTACCTCATATGGTGGCAGCCATTGCTGCTGGACAGACTTGGCAATGCTCCTCACTGTTCTAGGGGAAATGAATGGCACTTCTAAAAATATTCAGTCCCACAGGGAAGGCAATCGGCAACCACAGCACTCTGGGCATTGAAGGCTCCTAACACCGGCAACAGAAGGCATCAATTTGAAATTGAAACCCTTCTCTTTTACACTTCCTGGAAGTAAGTTTCCAGGGCAACTCTTAATGAACAGTGTGACTCAGAACCAGCAAAACCAAAGAAGAAGGATGAAAAGGTTTGTATTCTATCTCAAAGTAAAGAGTACCTGTGCCCAACTGATCGAGGTGATGACAGAAATGGAATTCGAGGTGAGCAAACTGGAGAGAGACAGCGAGGGATGGCACAAACCACGGAGTAAAGCAGGAGTCCACTCGTGTACAGGCAGCCAGGGCTGTTGGTGTTACAAGCTGATCACAAGCACTCTGTGAGCCAGATTCACTTTCAGAACTGTGGGAAATAATATATTTTTTTTTAAAAAAGGTTCCACATCTGTGCCATTTTATAATAAAATGACCACTTGTTTTTCTGTATTTTTTTTTTTGCTTTTAAAAAAGCATCAAGAAGCTAAAATTATGGTTATTTTACAGTGGCATAAAATAATTTCTAATTATTATTTTGAAGTCATCTCTTGATTATGAATGTATTGATTATCCTCTGTGAATTACTGACAGTAAATTTCTATTCCCAGGTTGGCTCCCCCCTCCAATACACTGAGGCCATTGTAATTAATGTGTGTTCTGGGAATGAAAATTAATTTTCTCATTAGCTTGAGCTAAACATAATTTGGAAGATAAATCTTCTGAGAGTAACACACTTTCCCAATATTAACTAAAAATGAATTTTTGCTTATCCTTTGTTCCTGATTATCTACCTCTGCATCACACCCCCTACACCCAACCTTCCCCCTTTAGTCAGTAAGTTGGTCTGCAATATTTTTCTTTGATGAGTTTTGGTCTGAGTTTTCTGGGAAATAGGACCAAGGCTGGGAGGATGAGGGGCTACACTATCAAGTTGCTTCCTCTTCCTCTCCCCAACACTTAAAAATAGACAAAATTATATTGTGATCAATATTATATGCAATAGCAGACTGAAAAGATGTTGAAAGGGAGCTGCTGTATCAAGAAGTTAGAAGTGGAATGGGAGTACAATATATGTTCACATTAATTTTATTTGGTCATTGTACTTCATTGTTGTACCTCCCTCTCCCTGGTCTGGGTTATCATCCTTTTTATTTAACCTAGATCAGATGAGAATGACTTTGATGACCCTTTCAACTCTGCAATCCCTCTTCCATGGCTATAACTCCAACTACACCAACTTGCTATGAAGCTGGCTGACGAATCCCCAAAGTGGAGTGATCCTTCAGATTTTCTATACATTCCATTCCAGCAGAGTTTTGATGAAAGATCAAATGTTTAGAAGGGAAAGCTCCTGTCCTTAAGGAGTTTACAATCTAGCTGGAGATATGCAACATATATATCACAAGGATTTAAGAACATTACAAAGAAAAAATCAATGACTAAAAATTAATATTTTGAGTTCATAAATGCTAGGGAGACATGGAACAAAGGACTGAGTAGAATGAGATAGGCAGGATTAATCAGTTAGTGTTTTCTTGAGAGATGTGAATTTTGAATTGGGCTTTTAAAAGATGGGAGTGAACAGAATGGATAAAAAGGCATAGGGAGCTCTTTCCAACAAATATTGAATGAGTGCCTCCCCTTGGAGAACATACAGTGAGAGTTATTCCTATTTGGATTCTGTATTCTGGTGTAAGTTCCCTATATAAAAAATATGTATGTATTTTTGTGTACATATATTCATACAAGCACATATATCACTGAATAATAAACTTGAGAACTGGAAGGAACTTCAGTGGCTTTTTGAGTCTAATTCATACCTAAAAGGAGTTCTCACTATAACTAGATACATATAACAATCTCTCTCTCTCAACATATATGGATATTGATAGATATATATCCATAAATATCTAGATATAGTTGTTTTAGCAGGCATATACATACACATCAAAACAACCCATCCTTCCCCTTCTCCTAAAAATACATCCATCCCAAAATAAAGTTGCTAATAATTTATTTACACTATCTCATTTACAATTCATTTTAGCAAAACAAAATTATTGCTTTTATATTATTAAAAAATAGATGTTTTAGGTGCTTTCACTAAATATTACTATTTAATCACGAAATTTTGAATCACTAAATACTACTACTTAAAATTTATCTCCTACCTTAAAGGATTATTGTAAAGCTCAGATGAAATAATTTATGTAAAGCACTTGCAATTTAAAGGGACATACATGTTGATATTACTACTATAGGTTTTCTTAGAAACAGTGTGCCAGATAAAAATAAATATATATGGATACATATGTAGAAATATATGTACATGTATATGTATACATAGATCTAGAAATTTTGTAGATGTCACTGAGACCAGTCACAAAATAGCAATATGAAATATGCTACGGATGGATTTTTCCCTTATTAACTGAAATCTCTGATATGGTAAATTTTTCTGAGGTCTATCCTGGCATCTCATATGAGCAATGAACACAGGAATGTATAGCATAAAAGACTGATAAAGCAGCATAAGGCAATGCTAGCCAAAAAATTCACTTATACTAAATTATAAAAGTAAAGGAAGTACGGCATAATAGCAACAGTGTTGGGCTCAGAGTCAGGATGAATTTGGCTTAGATTTCATCACTGACACTTACTAGCCAGGTGACCCTGGGTTAAGTCACTTAACTCATATGCCTAGGATTTACTTTCTTAGCCAAAGATCCCTTGCATTCTGTATCAGTGGGGTGTGGGAAAAGAGAGTTCCTCACTAAGAGTTTTCTATGTTGACAAAAAACACAGATACCTTTTTTAGGGTTCTTAGAAGTTGGTGGATAGCAATTCAGTGCGAGAAAAAGAAAAGAACCCTTCCACTAATCAACAATGCTACAATAACTTTAAATTCCCAAGTTAAATGTTGCCATCCTAAATCTAAATAGTTAGCTCAAAATATACACCCTGGTATCATATCCAGAAGGACAATTTAAAAAGTATAACACATATAATGTGTTCTGGCCTCAATTTAAATATGTTTAGAGTATATAATTCTATAGGTTTTTAAGTATTTCTTCAATTTGCTCATCATCACAATGAACTATATAAAAAGGAACATTTTGGCAGAATGGAACTAAGTGTTCATAAATGTGAGCTGTTGGTTCTCCTAGAGTTATTTATAGCTGATCTATTTTTGTAAAATTTCTTATATGGATACAGGTATGTATAGATTTCAATCTAATCTAAGCACCAAAAGGAAGAAGCAGAATTTATGGGATATTGTAGCAGGCAGGCACAGAAAGATTAAAAAAAACAAACCCTCCAAACTTTGAACATCTATATTTTAACACTCCTCCTTTTCCCACCAGACTGCCAAAACAGGTCAGATTCATGGGCCATTGCCAATGTTCACAGTATTCACTGGTGCTGCTGGTTCCTAACATGCTGAATGATGGCTCTTGGAAGCAAGCAAGACCTCTTGACTTATAATAAATGGATCTCATAAGATTCAGTAGTTAGTTCAAACATCCAGAAGTTCAGATGCAAAACTAAACTTCTTGAATCCCTTTATACCTAATTCAAATAATAGAATAATCCCATAAGGTTCCTAAGCAGGAGGAAATATATAAAAGAGAATCCAAATTCCTCTGCAACCCATAACTACTTTAGGAATCTTAATGTGACTGCTGAGCAGCATTTAGTATTTTGAGAAAATAAGGATAAGCTAATATCAATTTGTTAGACTGGAAGTTCAAAGAGGGCAAGATCCTGTTTTACTCTTTGTATGGTCTAGCCCAGGGGTCGGCAACCTTGAGAGCCATAAATGCCACATTTTTTAAAATGTAATTTCGTGAGAGCCGTACAGTGCTCACAGTGTGCGCTCCTGTAATAGCACCTGAAAAAAAATTGACTTTATGGCTCCTTCAGAAAGAGCCATATCTGGCCCTCAAAAGAGCCAGATATGGCTTGAGAGCCATACCTTGCCGACCCCTGGTCTAGACTCTAGATTCTAGAGTATTTAACAAAGCACCTTTTACATAGTATGCAGTCAATAAATATCTGCTGAGGTTAATTATCTAATGAGTAGAGAGACAATAAAGGTAACAAGAGAAAAAATAATAGAGTTCTAATATGTTTTTAAAAGTACATATCTAAGTTGCAAAAACGTTGCTGGATATTAAACCAGAAGTAAAGCATAAAAAGCAAAGCCTTTGAAGGGTTTTTCAATGTGGAAGGGAAAAAAAAACCCACAACAAAAACCATGTAAGATAATTCCTTCCTCAATGGGTATAGGGAAAGCAATTTTTTCAGGTGGGAAAAACTTTTCCAGAATAAAACTTTGAATTATTATAAGAAGAAGCCCAGATGGCTTCAAACTGTAAAATTGAGGGCCAAATGGTTTATGAAATTAAAGGAACAAGGATTTTGTTCAACAAATCCCCAGTCTATAGCTAGCAGAGTGAACATGAAGAAGCCCAATGAGGGAAAGCAATATTTGGAGACAACCCTAACCTTCCCCATAGAAAATGAGCATGTGACCCAGAGAGTAAGTCTATGAACAGAGGCCAGGAGAAAACAAGGTCCTAATGTACCTGACCCAGAGTTATTAGAATCACAAGTTTATTCCTTGTTGTGTGTGACTATCACCTAAGCATTACTTTTTAAAATTTTTATTTAGAATATTTTACCATGATTACATGATCCATGATCTCCTCCCTTATTGCCCCCTCCCAAAGCCAACAAACAGTTCCGCTGGGTTATACATGTATCATTGTTCAAAACCTATTTTTATGTTATTCATATTTTCAGTAGAATGATCTTTTAACATCAAAACCCTAATCATATCCCTATCAAACTATGTGATCAAGCATATATTTTTCTAATGCATTTCTGTTCCCACAGTTCTTTCTATGGATGTGGATAGCATTCTTTCTCATAAGTCCCTGTGGACTGTCCTGGATCACTACATTGTTGCTAGTAGAAAAGTCTGTTACATTCAATTGTACCACAGTATATCAGTCTCTGTGTATAATTTTTTCCTGCTTCTGCTCCTTTCGTTCTGTATCAATTCCTGGAGGTCTTTCCAGTTCACATGGAATTCCTCCAGTTCATTCCTTTCAGCACAATAGTATTCCATCACCAACAGATACCACAATTTGTTCAGCCATTCCCCAAATGATGGATACCCCCTCATTTTCCAATTTTTTGCCACCACAAAGAGCGTGGCTATAAATATTTTTGTATGTCTTTTTCCTTATTATCTCTTTGGGGGTACAAACCCAACAGTGGTATGGCTGGATTAAAGGACAGGCAATATTTTAAAGCCCTTTGGGCATAGTTCCAAATTGCCCTCCAGAATGGTTGGACCAGTTCACAACTCCACCAGCAGTATCACCTAAGCATTATAACATAGGGAGGAAACCCTACCTCCATGAAGCTTTGTGTCTGCTACTGCCCACTTTGATCTCCACTTTCACCTCACTGCTATAATAACTTCTCTATAATACTCATTTCAGAATTTATCTTAGGCAACCATTTCATATGTATTGATCTTGCCTTTTCAACAAATGTATATATTCCTCAAGATAGAAAATAAATTCCTTGAATGTAGTGTTTTCCCTTCACCAGGTCTAAAAAAGAACTGGCCACACATACTTGTCTTAGTAGGGATTCTTGGTCAGGTATGAGACAGACTAGACAGCTTCTGATTGAGTTTCTGTGATAATCCATTTTGGTTTTGTTTTTATATTTATAGCACCTATAATTGTGCCTTAAACAGAGTAGGCACTTAACAAATGTTTATTAAATTACAAAATGAGAGAATACAGCCTATGTTTCTTTTGAAGAATAAGGCACTGTGAAAGATCAGAAATAAGTGGTTGAAGAAAGCACCACTAATGCCTTTAACATCTATTACTTCATGTTTTATGTTTTGTGTATATGTATCATATCTTCCTACTAGAATGGAGATGATAGAGAAATATAGAAGATTTCTTTAAAGGAATGAAATGACTAGATTTGTGCATAAATAAGATGAATTTTTCCTAGGAGAAAGATCATAGGATTATAAGATTTAGAATGGGAATGGATCTAAGTGATTATCAAGTCCAAACTCCTTATTTTGCAGAGAAGGGGCTCCTGAATTCCTCCTGATATCAGGTAAAGCTTGGATGAAGATCAAGATGGAAGTCTGGGGCTCAGAAAAGAGTTCAGTTTAGGAGTGATGACTGTGGCTGTGGGAGAAATGAGCTTGATAAGGGAAAGAATGGAGAAAGGGAAGAAGAAAAGTTGACAGCAGAATCTTGGAAAGGGTCAGAAAGAAGAACCAGAAAAGGAAATAGAAAAAGGTCAATCATAAAGGAAGGAAGAAAAACAAGATTATTTTTTTGGTACCTTTGGAGCCATGACAGAATTGAATAGTCAAAAGGAAGGGTAGCCAAGAGTGTCATTCAAAAAAATTCATTTTAGACAAATATTTATTAAAGGAAAGCATGTCAAACATTTCACTGAAATCAAGAGAGATATCTATTGAAAGGAAAAGAAATCAATGTGGCATTCCTTCTGGCTTGGATGAAAAGGACTAGTGTTGCTGCCAGATGATATGGAAAAGGTGGAATATCTCAAGGAGAAGCTGCTTAATCAGTAAAGGCCCTCTCACCTTGAAAAAATGAGGCATTAGAGGCTTAATGGTCTCTCAAGTCTCTTCCAGTAATAAATGTAGAGTGTCATGAATATATGACCCTGCAGATTCAGAGTATAGTGGTCAGGCCTGGGGAAGAGAATTTGGGCCAATGAAAGGGGAAATGGAGGAGAGGAGCCAAAGGGAAAGGAAATGGTTATTTCAAGATATTGAAGCCTCAGAGAAAACAATTAAGTATTAATTTCAAGTACTAAAATATTCAGGAACTTAAAAATTCCAGGGATAAAGTATAGCACTTGGTACAGCCAAGTTGCTTAAGAATAGACATAGGTATTTATATTTGGAACATCAGAACTAAGTGGAATTAATAAGGATATTTGGTTTCTCTTTTGTTCCGTATTTGTACTTGTTTTACTTTTCAGAAGTCATCTTGTGAAATGTTTTGAGCCCAGATTAGATTTTACCTCACAAAACAGCTGAGTGATAAAGAACAATGAAACCATGGAACAAAAAAACAACTGGAAAAAAATTTCGGTTAAGCCCAAACTGCTCTTATATAATATAAAGGACTTTGAAGGGGCCATCAATTTCAGAGACCAGACCCAGTCTAGGAAAGAAAGTTGAGTTCTAATACATCAGAGCCCAAGTCTGCTTCTTGCATCTTTTTGTTGTTCCCCTCAGTAATAAGTCCTGGCCTAGTATTGGGCTGCAGAAAGATGGGGAGGGATTAAATCCTGAGGTGAAGGGTTTGATGAGCATGTGCTGTAATAGGATTCATGTAATTCTGGAACAAAATGATACAGCCAAAATGATGCTGTCTGCTGAAAGCTGCCTTTTTCTATATAGCGTTTGTTATGGTTCTAAGGAATCACTGTAGCCTTCCCTTTATAAGTAACCATCTTTATCTGATTTTTCACAATTCTAATTATTGACCATGCACCTAACCAACCCTTCTTGCCAATACAGATGTACAATCTAGAACTTAACTGTTAGCATTTGGCAGTTTGGTTCTGGATTAAAGGCTTTTCTCCACCTTACACAGGAATCTCTGACTCATTCTATGAACAGGGCTGCCTAAAATCTTAAAAAACAAACCAAAACAAAAAAGTCATCATAGGATAGCCAAGCAATTCTCTTCCTTAGTAGCTCAAACATGTTATTTAGCTGTTCACAGTAACTGGTAAAGTTTAATTTTTGAGCCTGATTCAAAGTTCATTGATTGTTTAGCAATGTCTTTTGGGTTCACTGATATAGATTAGCCTGAAGTTCTTGATAAGGATTATGAAATCAAGTAACTTACTTCCTTTGGTGACTTGATCAATTCTAACCTTGGACTGAAAGCTAACCCACTGAAGTATATATAATTCTAATATGTTTTATGACACTGGAAAGACTTTGCGAACAGGCCTAACAAAAAACTGTCTGCTGTCTTATGATGCCCCGCTACGTTCAGAGATGTTCATCAAAAGAAGGTCAGCTCTCAAGTATTGACATTTATAGGCTACATTGGTCCATGAAGTTGATAACAAAACAAAATGAACCTCAGTCCTATAAAGCCCCTTTTTGCTTCCATGCTGATAGTGGCAAAATAGAGTCAAGGGGTGTTAAAAATCTCAAAGCTCTTAGGGAGAATGTTTATAAAAGCATTAATTTAATGGTTGGAACCAAGTTTGAAATCTTTGTTTAGTAACTGATGTATTGACATATTTCTAGAGGACATAAGCCATAAAGATATTGGCATTGTAACTACAAATGAAACCTGAGTTCATAAAGTGACTTGCCCAAGATCACAAAATTAGCAATGATGATTATAACAATAACAATAATGACAGCTAGTATTTAAATCACACTATTGAAATATGAATGGCAAGAGCCTAATCAAATCATTCCTATTTTCCTCTTTGAGTTTTTACTAAAATCTTGTTTTATCTCTGTGGATTTTTGCCATCCCATTTAATACATCTATTGGCAGTGATTTATGGTACTGACTTTTTAAACAAGTTATTCTCACTGAATTCATCAACACCAATTTCAAACTAAAATTCTATTTGTCCTAAATCATCTTAACAAAGCTGAATGTGTGAAATATTAGTTACACTTGCAAATCCCATTTGAGTACAAAATGATGCCTGGGACTATAATGTCAAGCACTTTGATGAAAAGAGTGCACTGAATGTCATTCTCTACAGTTCTGGTTCCCAGAGCTCACATTTCCAGGGGCTAAGCTGACCACAGAGGTAATCGGTGAAGGTTCCCCATTCAGAGGAATTAACCTTGTCTAAAACACTTAACTTCTCAATGATGAAAATGCATTCCTTCACAATTAGTATCAAGAAATCATTTCCAACTTGATACTATTAATCGAAACCAGATGTTTACTTTTTTTTTTATTGATTGAGGTATTCATATTCCTACTTTGTGACTCCTCCTGACTTCTAGAACATTTTACACTCCTGCGCCTAGTGTTATGAGGCAAATCCCTCTGCGAATCCATCAATACCTAATAGGAAGTGAGTTCATTTTGCCATTTCATTACTTAAAGATGGAAAAACAGGCAACCTCTATACAGTGTTATTCAATCTCCATGGCTGGGAAACGGATTTTTTAAAAATGCTCAAGTGATCTAGAAACAAGAACTTCTTTTTAGACTGAATCTCAAAATTTCAGCCAGTTATCTCAACTCTAACTATGTGGTAGGAAGTAAATTGCAGTGAAAAAAGCACTGAATTAAGAGTCAGCCCATTGTCACTATGACCTACTCATGTGACACCATAGCTTCTGGGCTTTAATTTCCTGCTGTGTCAAATGAGGATAACACCCTGTCAGATAACGCTGGTATCACGCCTACGAAAGTGCTTTGAAAAGATAATGTACTATAATACACAATAGCTAGTCTTTATATACCATTTCAAGGTTTGTAAAGCACTTTAAACATTTCCCATCATTTGAACTTTGTGAGGTAGGTACTATTATTGTCTTTATACAATGAGAAAATTGAGAATAAGAGACGTTAAGGGAATTGCTGAGGGTCACAAAGCTAGTAAATGTTTAAAGAAAGATTTAAACTCAAGTATTTATTATTGTTATTTTTCAAGTCATCCAAGGTTATTTTTAATAAGATAATTTATACTACACAGGAATGGCAATCACATACAACATTAGTTATATAAAAAAAACAATCAAAGCTTGGAAATTTACAGTGAATGATTAAGCCTATAATCAAACCTAGAGTCCAGCTTCTCATTTTATGGCCTCAAATCTCAGAATGTGAGAAGAGAAGCAGCCACCTAATCCAGCTAGTACTCAGAAAGCACTCCTTCCTCTGCATCCACCCCCATTCAACAGGCGGTCATTTACCCTGGGCTAATGGCTTCATTTTGTTGACTAGAGCTGGGGAGTTTGGTTTTGATGTTTTGGTAAACTTTTTAAAAGGGTCATTTAGGCCTTGGTTATCAAATATTCATTATTAACATTAATTTTTTAAAAAAGTATCAGTGACAATTATGTGTTTAGAACACGGAATGTCATTTTTAGCTAATTTGTACACTGGTCAAATGTCTAAAAAGATGACTGAAATTTTTCATTCTGTTCAGGCCTAGCTATACTCCTTATGGCACAATTCAAACACCAAGCACTCTGAGGCATTCCCTGATTCTCCCAGTCTTTAATGGTCTTTCCCCAATGTGGTCCTCACATCCATAGTACTTTGTGTTATATACTTGTTTGCTTATTTGTAATTATTTAAGCAAGTATATTGCTTGACTTGATTCAAAGCTTCCTTAGGGCAAGGATTATGATTTATCAAAACTCTGAATGTGTCCTAACAGCTGATACTGGGATCTGTTCACAACAGATACTTACTAAAGGTTCATTGAATGGAAATTCAATATTTTGCCAAGCCACAGAACAAGTATGAAAAAGGTATAATATAAAAAAGGGGGAAATATCACAAATCAGGGAATGGCTAAACAAGTTATGGCATATGAATGCAATGGGGTATTATTATTATGGTAAGAAATGATAGAAGGAATGGTTGCAGGAAAACCTGGAAACACTTGCGTGAACTGATGCAGAACAAAGTGTCAAGAACCAGGATAACAATTTATACAGTAAGAGCAATATTTTAGAGATAGCCTACTTTGAAAATTTGGTAACTCTGATCAACACAATGACTAACCACAATGCTAAGACTCATGCTGAAACATACTCTCCAATTCCAGAAAGAGATTTGTGTCCAGCTATTTCTCTTCAAATCTCCCTGGAAACCACATTGTAGTACTCTATGTCTCATGGAGACTCTTTAATTAATTTGAAAGGTGAGAGGAAGATTACAAAGGAAATCAGTTACAGTGAAATTCAGTCATCAAATTATTTTTATAAATTCAAAGGCTCCAAGTTAAGAATCCCTGTCCTCATTGTCAAGTCTGGTCATTTTCACCTTTGCAACTTCTCTCCTCCATGCCCCCTTTCCTCTTCTGGCATTATCTCTACCATGGTACAAGTCCTCATCACCTCACACCTGGAGATAGCCTTTTGGTTGGTCTCTCCTCTTCAAGGTTCCCTCCATTTGGTACTCACTTGTCAAAATGTTATTCCTAAAGCACATATCCTGTCACCTATGTATTCAATCAATCAAGTAGCTTCCTATTACATCTAGGACCAAATATAGTTTGGAAATCAGAGCCCTCAGGAGCCTGTTCCCTCCCCTATTTTTTCACCTTATCTTCCCCACACTTTTTGCAATCCAAAAGGTCTCCTTGTCTTTCCTGGAACTAGAGTTTCCCAACTCCAGGCATTTTTATGGACTGTCCCCCAGGCTTAGAAAGCTCTCCCTTCTCATCTCCACCTCTGGGCTTTCTCTGCTTTCTTCAAGGCTCATCTAAAATCCTTCAGGAGGTAGGAAGCCTTTCCCAATTTTCCTTAATTCTAGTGTCTTCTTTAGGCAGACTATTTCCAATTCATCCTATAGATAACTTGTATGGATGTAATTGTTCTCATGTGTTATCTTCCCAATAGACTATTAATGAGTTCCTCAAGGGTGGGGCATTTTTTTTTTTTGGCCTTTCTTTATAAACCCAGTGTTTAGCATAGTGCTTAGCAAACCAGAGGCCCTAAATACTTGACTGACAGCCATAGGGCCTAGGAAAAGCAAAGAGGATAGTAGAGAAAAGAGAAAAACAAACTTGTTTTTTTTTTCCCTGCCATCAGAATTTGAGAGGAAGAATGATCCTGGAAGATGAAAGACCTGGAATGTATTTTAGAGATTATCTTGTACAGTACATATGAAGAAAGTGAGGTCTAGAGAGGATGTGATTTACCTAAAGATACATTGTTATAGTAAAGAGCAGAGTAGAGATCTCAAACACAGCCCTTGTCCCTTGAATTCAGGGCTCATTCCTTGGTACCAAGTTGTCCCAAGATGCTCCAGAATCTGTGAAGCCAGTGGTTTTAGAGTTGGGATATGACTACAGAGATCTCACATAAATTAAAGAGAACATAACTCAAGTCAATTTAGGCAATGAATCATTCAGGGGAGCAAAGTTTTTACTTCTTTTTAATCATTAAGCTTAAAAGTTTTAAAAATTATTTTAGAAAGAAAATGTTCTTTTTCGAGTCAAGTCAATTGAAAAAAATTACTATTACTATAAGACATCCTTTACCACCACCATCAATTAGCTAATAATTGAACAAACATGCCATTATATTTTTCCAACTCAAATTCCCAATTTTAAATCATCTACATATAAAGCAGGTATAAAGAATAAAATATGCTATATCTTAACAAAATTTTAAAATGCAAGCATTTATACAAGTGCTCTAGTGTTTACAAAGCACTTTTACAATAAAAAAAAAATCCAACTAACAAAAACCTACTTTTGGATCCCTTTGCAAATGTGCCTATGTATTTACAAAGCTCCATTAATTTTGTTTTAGTTTTCTTATCTTTATTTCTGAAAATACCATGTAAATACATATGATTATGTGTGTATATTATATAGATATAAGTACAGTTGTAATCACAGGCATACTTTTCTGGTTCTATTGTCTTTGCTTTGTTTGCATCCCTTCAAACGTAGTGACAGGCAGCATAGTATAAGTGGACTAGTGAGTCATGAACCTTGGGGTTCAAATCCTGGCTTATATACTTAAAAACTGTATTATCCTTGGAAAATTATTTAATTTCTTGGGGTCTCAATAGACTAAATAAATTTAGTCTTTTCTGGAAAATTCAGGATCATTACTATGAAAATCAAATTAGAGAATTCAAGAATATTAGGACTAAAAGGAATCTTACAGATTATATAGTCAAAGCCCCTCATTTTCTAGAGAGCATTGTGCTCTCTATAGAGCACATTGATGCCCTTAAGACCTATTAAGGAATGATTATGGCACTGTTTACCTTTACATTAAATGGACATAGGTTGCTATGCCTGTTTAGACTTTCTGACTTCTCCTTTGCTAACATATTCTAAGTTATTATTTCTCACTACTCCTAGTATAGCAAGAATACTAGATTTGGAGTGGAAAGAACTTTGGTTAGAATTCTTCATAAAAAAAAAAAAAGCCAGGGGCAGCTGGGTAGCTCAGTGGATTGAGAGTCAGGCCTAGAGACAGGAGGTCCTAGGTTCAAATCCGGCCTCAGACACTTCCCAGCTGTGTGACCCTGGGCAAGTCACTTGACCCCCATTGCCTACCCTTACCACTCTTCCACCTATAAGTCAATACACAGAAGTTAAGTGTTTAAAAAAAAAAAGCCAGAAGAAGGAATCTGCTTTGCGAAGGATCTGTGCATCTGTTCAGTACCTGAAGTTCATAGCCCTCAGAAAGTGTGTGTGTGTGTGTGTGTGTGTGTGTGTGTGTGTACACCCTATCTGTGGCAGCTCTTCTGGCTGCCCAGCAGGGATTTTGATAACCTGATTCTTGGCTTACATTTCAGATTAGCAAGGTGGAATGAAGTTGGAATGGACTAGATGTTGCTCTGCTAGCAAAGATAGTTTTTAACTTATCATCACACTGGTTCATTTTCACTGAGTTACCTTTGGTCATCAGCTCCATTTTGGTTGCTGTTCAGGACAATTCTCCAAAGGTCTGAGGCTACCAATTTCTTCTGGTCATTCACAAGGTTTATATCAGGCAACTGCAGCTCATAAACCTTGCTTTCAGAAAGACTGAATTCTCGAAAAGCGACAAAAGTTTTCTGGAGTTCATCCCAGTATTCCAAACTACAAGGAACCTAAATTAAGATGAAAAGAATGTTAGAAATTAGATTCAAATCCACAGGTATTTGTTGAACACCTTCTAAGGAAAACATGGTCTCTTTCCTCAAATGGGAATGTTTGAAGGATATGTACAAATAACAGCACATCACAAAGTAGAATATAGCAGCATGCAAAAATGGTGGCTTGCAAATTGAGAGGAAGGAGAGGCTACTTTGCAGTCAATCAATCGATATTTATTAAATGCCTTCTATGTGCTAGGTGCTGTGGTGGGTGCTGGGGATACAAAAAAAGGTAAAAGTTTGTGCCTAGAGAGAAGAAAGTATGAAGAAGAAAAAGGTGATTGAGCAAAAGGAGGAGAGAACTTTGGACAATAATTCAAAGGAATGGGTGCATCAATTGAAGGTTTTCTGAGGATGGGAAAGACTTGTGCATGTTTGTAGGCAGGGGGGAAGTTGCCAGGAAATAAGGAGAAAGATTGAGGGTAAGAGACTAGGGATGATAGAGGGGGCAATCTTCTGGAGAAGGAGGGGATAAAATGGGATCATTGGTGCATGTAGAGGGGCAAACCTTGTCTAGGGGAAGGGCTATCTCATTACATGAGACAAGGGTGAAAAGATAGGATACTCAAGAAATAGTGGCAGAAGGCAAATGGGTAACATGAGGTGAGGAAGAGAAGCTGAAAAGAGGCAGCTCCTGGGAAAAAGCCTCTATTTTTGTCAGTAAAACATGGGCAAGGTTCTTGGCTGGCAGGGTAGGAAGGAGGATGCATGGAAGGAGTGAAGATGGAAGAAAAGGTTTGGAGGAGCCACTGTGGTGAGTATGATAGAAGTCATTAGGAAAGTATAAAAGAACTGACTGGCAGCAGAGAGAGCCTAGCTGAAGTTATGGAACATAACTCTGTAGTGGACTGAGCTGTCACTCATCTTCTCCAGCTTCATTTGACAGCACCATGCATAGGAGCAAAGGCAGTGAATGGTGAGAGTGATATAAGTTGAAGGCTTGGCAGGGCAAGATAGGCAATATGATCAGCAGATCAGATAGGGGATCCAGATAGGAGCAATCTTTTGAGGAATCAGGAAGTCTTCATGGGCAAAGAATTTTTTTTAAACCCTTATCTTCCTTCTTAGAATCAATATTGTGTATTAGTTCCAGGGCAGAAGAGTGGTATGGGTTAAGTAAAGGGAGGATAAGGTGACTTGCCCAGGGTCCCACAGCTAGGAAGAGTCTAGGCCAAAAAGTGACTTGCCCAGGGTCACATGGATATATATCCAGAGACCCTTCCATCTCTAAGCCTGACTCTTAATCCACTGAGTTCCTTAGCTGCCCTCAGTCTTAAGTTTTGAAGAATCATTAGAATAATAACCACAAAGGTATTTGGGATATAGGAAATACAAGCAAAAGCAAAGGCAAGAATTCATGGGATCAATTTGAAGAACATAAATTGGAACTGTTGGTGATAGTACATATGAGGGAAAGTAGTATAAGAATTAGCTGAAAATGGAGGCTACACATGGATTTTGAAGAAACTGAATGTCAGGCTAAAGTGTTTGGATTTTAGAAACTTTAGATACGTTATTGATTAACATTGATTAATTACTATATTGATTAAAAGTGACCCTTCTAGACTAAAGAGTACATAGTGACAATTCTAAATAAGTAATTTGACTTCTAAGTATTGATGCAAAAGGCAAAAAATATTAATAGCTTCAAATTGACAAATATCATATCCCCTTTTGCCAGCCCCACAAAAGAACAATGTAGTAATCATATACCATCTTCATTTTTGAAGTTTATTAACAATCTATATTTCTTATTTTAATTCACTACATACTTACTGAATATTTACTATGTGCCTGCTACTGAGAAATAGGAAAGTTATATGATACCAGCCTTTATTCTCAAGGATTTCATATTCTCACTGGGGAGATAACTTACACACATTAAATGGGAAACATGCTAATATGACTGATTACATACCAAGATTCATGGCTCTGATAGAATCAGTATTACTCAATGTTATGGAAGGTAGGGGTTAGTTTAGGTTTGCAAAGTTCATTATGCCATTAGAGAGACAGGACTGAATAGGCTGAGAGGAAAAGAGACAACAGTCCAGAAAATAGAATGAATAAAGGTACAGAAGTGAGAATGACAGCCTGTGTGCATAAATGTCAATGTGTGAGCAATCAGGAAAAATTGAGCATGAGCTAAGGTGGGATGCTACAATTAAGCTATGAGGGGAGTGGGCATTTATGATACAAAAGTTGGGCAAGGGTGGAATTCAGCCAAAAAGGACAAAGAAGATGTTGAAGACAACTTCACTGGGTTCACAATTTAGCTTGAAAGCTGGCCTGTTGGCTATTTGTTCATTTTGGGACATTCCAGACAACTCAGAAAATTTGTAAAACAATAGAAAGTAATTGCTACAAAAATACACATAAAAATATGTGGGTTATGTGTTTGTCAGTATTTTCCTCTACACACCCTATTTTCCTTGGTTAATAAAGTGGCATGAGTGAATTCACTCCAAATGGAAACTTAGCTGAAAAAGTTTGAAATGCTTGTTTTGTTTGTGTGACTAAGAATACATATGCCAAATCTGTACATTTATTTTGCTCTTTTTGTGTAACATGTCACACTCTTATATTTAAAAAAATCAATGTCTAAATTAAAGTAAAAAGAAAACATAGCAAATTACTTTTGGGTAGGATTTGGTATTTTAAAGATACTTTACAAATTTGCTAGAAATACATGCATACATATGATTCATTGGTTCCCTTAGGGTTCCATCTTGAAAAGATTCTTTATCTCATTCTGGACACACCACTTTCTTCTTTTTGATAAAGATTTCTATTGATACTTATAAACATTTCCCTTACCCTTTGGCATCAATTTTCCATTCCAAGAGCTCTTGTTTTGCAACATTCCAATTCTGACCTTTATTTTTTTTTTAAACCCTTAACTTCTGTGTATTGGCTCCTTAGTGGAAGAGTGGTAAGGGTGGGCAATGGGGGTCAAGTGACTTGCCCAGGGTCACATAGCTGAGAAGTGTCTGAGGCCCGATTTGAACCTAGGACCTCCCATCTCTAGGTCTGACTCTCAATCTACTGAGCTACCCAGCTGCCCCGAATTCTCACCTTTTTAATTATAACCACTAACCACAATTTTTAGAAAATATTCTGAACTTGCACTTGTCATCTCTTTCTGTTATAAGTAGGAAAAGAGGACTAGAAAATCTGTTTATGTTAATCCACAAAGTCATTAAATGAGAACGTGAACCTTACAACTAAAGCAGAAGCAAAGTGGCAATAGAGCAATTTAGAAGACGGTTCAAAGACCAAAGATAGAGAGTCTACAAAGCAGAGAGAGAAATATAGGGGCTAGAAAGGAAAACAGAGTTAGAGGTCATAAATTAAGGAGTTCACAAGCTGAAAGCCAAACTAGAAGAGGAACAACACAAGAGGCAGCTGGCATATAGTGAAGCTTAGTTTCACATAGGGATCAGGATGAGGCAATATCATTTGATGGCCAAGGACCTACTAGTCATCTTCCAAATGCTTAGCTGATGTAAATATAGCTGTAGACCCTGATAGTTTTCCATTAAATGCTGATATTACCCCGCTAAACTTAGTTTTAAGTACAACATATTGAAACTACACATCTAGTACTCTAATGTTATCTTTATAGCTCCATATGTTAGAATTCTCTTAAGAAATCCAAGATGTACTTTATGTGCTCTTTTTAAAAGAATTGTATCATCTAATTTTATGTTTGAAATTAGTTATTTAGTATATAGTTCTATGTTTAAAAATCTATACTTATCTTTCCTAAAAGATTTATTATTAATTCCTGCACTGAATAACTTTGAGGAAAGATGGTAGCTTTGGTTGCCAAGAGGTAGTTTAGAAATGTTGGATATCCAGAACTGAGTCAGAGGAAATAGGAAATAGACGAAATAGTGTTATATTGAAACTCTGGGAGCCAGGAGTCCACACTGTTGATTGACAGGTGGGTCCATTGGATATCAGAATGTTCCCAGGGGCCGTGAGGACAGGGGAGAGAGTGGTTGGCCCAGGGGGGTATAAAACACCCTGGCAGCCCTGGCTGAGGGTTCCTTTCCTTCCTTTGGACTGGAGATGTGTGGATCCTGGTCTTTTGGGATTGAGACTTGCTGGGCTCAACCTTGCAAGATCCTCCTGTCTTGTTCCTGATAACATCATCAACCTGTTCCCAGACCATCATCTCTGATTCTATGCCCCTAGATATTAGGAAATCAATCATCTATATCTAGGTTTCCCAGGGCCCGGGAGGGACCTGGGAAGTGGGCAAGAGAAGAAGAAGTGGGTGGAAAGGGGTGGATATCCTGAAGACTGGTTAGGTATATCATCTAGCAAAAGAAGAAGAAGCTGAAACATCAAGCAGCAGTTTGCCTGCTCTGGTTTGGCTGTGGCCAGGCTGGACCAGAGAATCTAACCAACCAGATTCAAATACCTGCCTACAGTTCTGAGGGTTATTATCACCAAAGTAATTAGGGTTTCCCAATTCCTCTATCCAGCCCTAATACCCCATCTTTGCTAAATACAGTCAAAGCCTTTTAAGTACCTTCCTGAAGTAGTTATTTATAGCTTCTCTGGGAAGGGAGATACGCAGTCAGAGACGAACGGTTACCAAGCTAATAGAGCCCATTATACACTATCAATCAACCCCAGGATGGACCTGAAGGGATACCATCCATTGACCTGAAGGGTCCTGCCTGGGCACTGTTATAAAGGAGGGAGGTGTCATATTATTTAGGTAGGGCAAGCCTCAGTTGATCTTGCCCTAGCCACCTATCTGGGCTATCACTGTTGTCACACAATTACCAGTGGTAGTATCCAGTTTAGGTTTACTCTCCTCTCCATCTACAACACATCTACTTTATTTTTATAACAATAGTCAGAGGAAATGAGTTCACTGGAAAATATTCCACATATAACACATAGTACACTTCAAATCGCTGTCAAGAATATGTATATTTTTATCATATTTTGTTTTCCTATCCATTATTTGACAGAATTTTTTAAAAAATCAGTCAATAATATAACAATAATAAAATGACCTGTACCCTACACATATATGAATTTTGCACTAAAAACCGTTTATCCTATGTAGGAACCACATTTAAAATCTTATTTCAGAGAAATGCAAATCAAAACAACTCTGAGGTACCACCTCACACCTATCAGACTGGCTAATATGACAGCAAAGGGAGATAATAAATGTTGGAGGTGATGTAGCAAAATAGGGACGTTAATGCATTGCTGGTGGAGCTGGGAATTGATCCAACCATTCTGGATGGCAATTTGGAACTATGCCCAAAGGGTTTTAAAAGACTGCCTGCCCTTTGATTGAGACATACCACTGTTGGGTTTATACCCCAAAGAGATAATAAGGAAAAAGACTTATGCAAAAATATTTATAGCCTTGCTCTTTGTGGTGGCAAAAAACTGGAAAATGAGGGGATGCCCTTCGATTGGGGAATGGCTGAACAAATTGTGGTATCTGTTGGTGATGGAATACTATTGTGCTATAAAGAATAATGAACTGGAGGAATTCCATGTGAACTGGAAAGACCTCCAGGAACTGATGCAGAGTGAAAGGAGCAGAACCAGGAAAACCTTACACACAGAGACAGATACACTGTGGCACAATCGAATGTAAAGGACTTCTCTACTAGCAGCAATGCAATGATCCCGGACAATTCTGAGAGACTTATGAGAAAGAACGCTATCCATGTCCAGAGAAAGAACTGTGGGAGTAGAAACAGAGAAGAAAAACAACTGCTTGATCACATGAATCGATGGGGATATGATTGGGGATGTAGACTCTAAACGATCACCCTAATGCAAATATCAATAATATGGAAATAGGTCTTGATCAATGACACATGTGAAACCCAGAGGAATTGCTCATTGGTTATGGGTGGGGAATGGGAGGAGAGGAGGGAAAGAACATGAATCATGTAACCACGGAAAAATCATCTTAATTAATCAATTAAATAAAATTTTAAAAAATCTTATTCCATAATGTGTTTCCATTCAATGATTAATTTGGAAATATTTGCATATGTCCATTGACATTTAAAAACAGTCTTGGTACAAAAAGTATTTTGGGGCTTTATAGGTTATACAGACGAAAACAAAGATTAGTTACATTGGTTTCATCCAAATAACAGTTTTATTTCTGGGTAATATATTCAAATCCTTGTATCATAAAACATCATAGCCATTTCTTACTTGGACTCTTACAATACCTTTCTATGATAAGCTTTTATTTTATGGGACCTGGGACTCTAAGACATTCTTAGCCATTTCCTGCCCATGGTTCTATTCTTTTATCTCCTCGATTTCACCCCTCTGTTTGATAGGTGAGCTTTCAACTTATATCTCTTGGAAGTAGGCCTTCATGACACTTCCCAGCTGTCTTTTTACCTTGCTCCTCTGCTTAGACAGGTAATCTCTTCCACCCTGACTGTCTCCATTCTCTCATGGATGCTTGGAAGCACTAAACCGTTAAACATGTTTAAAGAAGATCTGAATGTATGAGAAAAATGAGGATTAATCTAAATCTAATCTGTGACCATAATTTACAGACAACACTTGGAAATATGGGAACATTTGTTAATAAGACTGATTCTATAAATCATATCCTCTCATTTTCCCAGAATTGAAAGAAAATGTTACAAAGACGGTATTCTGCTTTACCATCGACATTTTAAAGGTGAGACAAAGAAAGCTTGGAGAAAATAAACTATAAGACTTATTATTAACACCATGGTACAAATGGAATTCTTCTCACCACATAAACATTCTTTATAAAGAATAAAAGAATAAGAAGACTGCTCAGTTTTCTGGAAATGATCTTTATCCTTGAGAGTCTTAAGGATTAACTGTAGCCAACATGACGTCACTTGGGATTACCACCTGTTGTAGCCCTAATCCCGTGCTGGCAAACCTATGGCACACATGGCAGATGGAGCATGCCGAAGGGGGCAGATCCTCTATTCCTCATCTTGTGCCTGAGGACATTTCTCACATGACCCACCCCTCTGCCCAGCAGAGTACAATGGGAGTATAATGAGAATACTTCTTCCCTCCCTTGTCTGGGGCAAAGGTGGGGGGCTCACATGTGGCAGGAGAGTTGTAGTTTGGACACTTGGTCTCTAAGGTCTCTAAAAGGCTTACCATCACTGCCCTACTCCATATTAAAATTCTTGGAGTTACCTCAGGAATCTTGTCACTCTAGAACTCTCCTTGCCTGTGTGAAGAAAAGAGGGGGACAAGCATTTGCCTCCTGAAACAGAAGCAACTCTCCCTTCTTTTGGAGAGGTATTGGCATCACATTAGCAGATCATGGTTCCCTACCCTAAAGCCATGGTAGCTCACTAGAGATTAGGATCTAAGAAAAATCAATTTTTTTTCCTTTACTCAAAATGAAACCAAACATTTCAAGAGGTCGACACAGCAAGGAGAAACATTCTTCCAACATCATCAACAAAAAGCCTCTTCTAGTATCTTACAATAAGGAACCAAAGCATAAACACAAAGAATAGGGCTAGCATATAATCAGCTGTTTAACACATCCAGTTTCCACCACCTGCTATAAGGTTAAGGAGAACAGGATGCGTCTAGAAAAATTGTGAGGAAGACAAAGGCACAAGCAGCTGGGGTAGAGTGTAATGTGTTCAGGGTTGCCCCCAGAGCTACATTCTTGTTTTCTTAGTTCTATGTTTTATTTAATTTCATTTTGGGAAGTAAAAAACAACACAAAAAGCCTTTTTGCTTTTTTAGATGCGATACGGGATTCTTGAAGTTCCCTTTCTCACATGGTGGGCGCTTCCCCTTGGAGATCAAGTCACTCTTGTTCCAGAAACAACTACCTACCCCCCTGCACTCAGAATCCAGGAAACACGTGTGTTTTATCATCTCTTAACAAGGCCACCTAAGTGAAAGAAAGGCAGAATACAATATAATCTCATATTGTGTGTCAGACGCCAACCCATGCTGGGATTTTAAATTTAGTTTCCTGAACATGAATAAACTACTGGCTTTATGATTATACTATGTTGGTATGGGGGTGATATTCTGTTCCAGAGTCCATTCTCTCAGAATGTGATTTTCCTTATAGATGAACTAGGAGTATTGTATCTGGAGTTGAAGTTCATAGTTTAGGCCTATAAAGCATTTACTTTTTTATACTGATTTTTAAAATCATCAAACACTTATTTCATTCATGCTGTAATAATATGAAAATTTTCTTGTGTGTCACAGAGTAAAGTAAAATGAAAATTAAATGCTTTTGCTTGCATTCCAAGTTTGATACAAACTGATTCTATGGAATCTGCCAGGTGATGGCCTTCACTATTCACAAGTCTCAGTGATAGGTATTTGCCAAGCAATATTCATATGAAAAAGCTGAATAGAAGAGACACAGATCAATTCCACCTGCAGAAATTTTAAATTTCCTTTTTCCAGGGGCAAAGATAATCTCTTCTTATCAATCCAGAAATGTGTCTTTGGAACACTTTAAGAAGTTAGAAAATAATTCTGAATAGTCTTTGATAATAATCAGTGACCAATACTGACCCTGGCAACTCCTTTAAGATGAGTAGCTAAGCAAGTGGCAATCTCTATTGATGGAAGAAGTTCCTGTTTGGGAGCGAGTTCTCTATACCAATGACATGTCAGGAAAGGTTAAAATGATTACTATGGGACAGTTAGGTGACACAGTAGAGAGAGTGCCAGGCCTGGAGTCAAGAGGCCCTGTGTTCAAATCTGGATTCAGACACTTCCAAGCTGTGTGGCTCTGGCCAAGTCACTTATCTCCCCACTGCTTAGTCCTTACCAGTCTTCTGCCACTGATAGTGTTGATTCTAAGACAGAAGGTGAGGGGTTTTAAAAAAATTACCTAATAACTATGCCTATATGCCAAGAATCTATAAGGTATAGGGACTCTAGCAGAAAACAATTCACTTCTAACTTATAAGGAAGTTGATTGAGATTCAGAGAGGTTAAGCCATTTACTTGCTTAAGGCCATTGGGCTAGTATGAGTCAGAGGTGGGATTCGAACCCAGGTCCTCCTGATTCTGTGGCTATTTCTTCACCCACTATCTGGTGATCCTAGGCAAATTTCAAGCTGATGATTTTGCCCTTCAGTTGTTTTCAGTTGTGTCCAACTCTCTGAGATCCTGTTTGAGTTTTTCTTGACACTGGAGTGGTTTGCTATTTCCTTCTCTAGCTCATTTTATAGATGAGGAAACTGAGGCGAACAGGGTTAAATGAACTGCCCAGGATCACATGGCTATAGGTCAGATTGAATTTAGGAAGAAGAGTCCTTTGACTCCAGGTTGGTGCTCTATTCACTGACCACCTAGCAACACAACAACAACAAAACAGAGGGGCGAGAGCACTGGCTCTATTGTAAAAGGACCTGGGTTCAGATTCTGTTTCAGATGCTCATCGTTGGTGCAACCTTGGGCAAGTGCCTTCACTACTCTGGGACTCATCTTCCTCACTGGTAAAATGAAGGAGTTGGACTGAATGACTCAGGAGCTCCCTTGTGTCAGATCTCACATCCAAGGATTAGGATCCCAGACCCAGACGGGGGAGCGTTTGGGGCTGCAGACAGAACTCGGGGAAGGTGATCACAAGTGGCGCCTGAATGAGCTGCACAGGAATAGTGTGTGGATGACAAAGAAGGTAAGGAGGATACGGGAGGAAAGATTGGTGGCCAGAAATAAAGATACTGAAAAATGTCATCTCTATTCAGATAAATGGATAAAGAGGATTCCATTGCCCCATCTTAGACAGTTTTCTAGTAATGCTTTTTGTCCAACTTTCTTTTTAAAGCTTGAAATGTTTCTCAAAATCATTCCTAAGTACACACACACAGACACACACACACACACACACACGCACGCACACACGCACACAGACTAATGCATATCTGGCAGCGACACATGCCAAGATCTAACATTTAGACATTCGCTATCTCCACGGTGTGGTAGTGAAAGAGCTGGCTTACTCTAACTTGCACATCCCCCTCAGTGTAAAAATCAATTACTAAACAATAAAATAAAGGCAAACATGTTTGAAATCAGAATGTTTTCCTTTAAAATGTTTTCTTTTTATGTGCATCTGCCTTTCAGTTGATTTTGTGAGAGGAAAAAAAAAAAAAGAAAGCTTCTATACATCTTCAACTAATAGAAGCCATAAAACCCCCCTTTGTAATATTGGAACCAGTGGAGAAACCACAAGTATTCAAATGCAGGAAATCATGATTTTATAACATTTTAATGTGATCTACTCTTGGGAAACAAAGTTAACCAAACCCTATTTCTGTACAGGAAATATTCCAGTGTACAGTTGTACGACATTGTGGTGAAGGGGTACAGCTGCAGAGTTTTCACCTGTAATGCCCCACTGGTATTGTGGCTTACTGCATTGCATCAAGATTGCCTTCCTGTCCGGAAAGCCCTCTAAGTACAAACAAGACTCTGAGCCCAGGTTTTATTTTCCCTTGGTATCAGAATATGGTAATTTAAGAGCCCTGAGAAATACTTTTTAACCTTTTAAAGGAAATACATAACATTCTTTTATTAGGACCTATATTTTGTTTTGTTTTTTAAACATGTGACCGAGTTATCTTATCAATTTATCAGGCTACCAGATTTAGAGCAAATGCAGGTGGGTAATCGGTAATCCTAAAAGAGATTAAAATCCCCCCCTCAAGAAATAATGCAAATACACAAAGAACTTTCTGTCAAAATTAAAGCAAAGGAAAACTTTTATAAAATATATTTCTAAGAAATGACAAGTTCCAAAATCAATTTGAACTGTTGTGCCTACTTGTGAAGATTTTATACAGCTGTGGCACAAATATATATTATATAGTAGAAAGAATGGCAGCTAGGTGGCGCAGTTGATTGAGTGCCAGGCTTATAGTCAGGAAAACACATCTTAACTGTGTTCAAGTCTAGCCTCAGACATTATTTACTAGTTGTGTGACCCTGGGCAAGTCACTTAACCCTATTTGCTTTAATTTTTCATTTGTAAATGAGCTGGAGAAGGAAATGGCAGACCACTCCAGTATCTTTGCCAAGAAAACCCTGAATGGAGTCACAAAGAATCAGACATGACTGAAAATGACTGAACCAAAACAAAGTAAAAAGAAGTCTGGGCTGGATTTTAGGAGATACAACTAACTATCTTTGTGAATATAGGCAAATCACTTAGCTATTCTGGGCCTGTTTGACATCTGTTAAAAATAAGAGTTTTGAGCTATGAGATGATCTCTTAGGTTTTTAAGATTTAAAGTTTATCGTTTATGACATATGCTACTTAGGGTTTATTTTTTACAAACAAAAAAAATGGTTAAAAGGATCTGTGGTACTTCAGTAAGCAACTGGATTTGGAGTAGATATCAAAAGTATCCATTTTTGCCTCTGCCACCTTACAAGGTATGAGACAGTGGGAAAATCATTTAATTTCTCTGAGTCTTAGTTTCTTTATCTGCAAAATGAGAAGGCTGTTCTAGATGGCCTCTCAGGTTCCCCCAAGCTCTAGTTCTATGATTTTGAATATCTAAGGCAATTTTCAGCTCTAAATTTATGATCCTTTGGTAAACAGGGAAAAAAATACATACACTGAACTACTTGGACTGTGACAATTTATGACACAATAGCTACCCCCTAAAAATTCTACTATGTATAATTCAATAAGTTGATTCTTTGTCCATGATGAGAAAAGGCAGAGATAATATGGATACAGTGGATCCTGTTAATTAGTATTAACAAGGAAAGGTCAATTTCAACTCAGTACAAATTAGAGCTAGAATTACAGAATATTTTAAAAAGTGGATAAATAAGCTTAATGCTTTATACAACATGAAATAAAAAGGCCAGATGACTTCAATACGGTTATCTTTTAGGAGGCTTGCTTTCATATATATTTAAAACTCTTGATTTCTTTAGTGAGTAGCAGGCCTTCATTTTTCTATGAGTGGCACCATCCACTCTCCTATATTCAAAAACTTTGGTGTTATTTTTGATTCTTCTCTCTCATATAACATTTTCGAGCCAATTAAAGAATTTCAGAATTTTAGAGATAAAAGATCCTGAGGTTCATCTAGTCCTATGTATCCGTGAAAAAGAATTCCTACCAGAATACACCAGACATCTCACTTTTGCACAAAGATTTTTAAAAAGAAGAAACTCAACACAACCCCTAGTAGCTCTCATTTCTTTCCTAAGTCCTCTTTTAAGGCTAAACAATTCCAGTTTCTTCAACCAAGACTTTGTGATTCTAATAATGCAAACATCTCTTGGATTTAATCTCTCCTTTTAATTTCTACCTTAGCCACCCTGGTTATAAGCCCTTGATTATCATCCACTTGAGTCCTGAAACAGAGCATCTTGCTATTATCCATTCCACATCTTTAAATCTATCCTTCAGAAAATGTTGCCAGACTGATCTTCTTTATGCTTAGCAGTACTCATGGCTTTCACCTGTTCAAAAACTTTGGTGGCTATTTCTTTCCAAATAAAGTTCAAATTCCTTTGTCTGCCAAAGAAAAAAGTTTTATACAAGTGCAAAAAATTCGGTGTTCCAGTCTTTTCTTATATATTTCTCTACTATTTTTTAAATTAATTTTTTTATTATGAACTTAATTATTATCAATAAACAAACATTTCAGGATACAAAAAGGAGAGTTTGTTCAGAAAATTATGGCTAGTCATTTCCTACTCTTCATGACCCCAATTTGGGGTTTTCTTGGCAGGAATACTGGAGTAGTTTGTCATTTCCTTCTCCAGCTCATTCTACAGATGAGGACAATGAGGCAAAGAGGGTTAAGTGACTTGCCCAGAATCACACAGCTAGCAAGTATTTGAAGCTAAGTTTGAATTCAGGAAGATGAGTCTTTCTGACTCCAGACCCAGTACCCTAGCATTACCCAGCAGCAGCAGCTAACATTTTTAAAAAAATTATATTTAACATAGCCTTCACATCTGCACTCACACAAGGTACTGAGTATTTTTCTTCCCTAACTTTAGGTGTTGAATTCTTACCTGTCTTCTAATGTTTAACTCAAATGCCAGCTCCTCCTAGAAGCATTCCCCAAATGCTGATGGTTGTGAACCAAAGAACTTTGTTTTCTGCTCTGTAAGCAATGCACATACTATGAAGCAGCCAGGGGGTATAGTAAATAGAGCACTGGCCAGGAATCAGGAAGACCTGAGTACAAATCTAGTCTTAGAAACTTTCTAGCTAGGTGACCCTGGGCAAGTCACTTAACCCTATTTGCCTCAGGTTTCTCAGCTGCAAAATGGGGATAATAACTTCACTTATCCCACTGAGTTGTGAGGACCAAATGAGATAATATTTGTAAAGCTCTTATAGTACTTGGAACAGAGTCATTATTATATAAATGCTTATTTACTCCCCTATGCATTATTTTGTATCATCAATATTACCCTGATGGGCTGTAAGTTCCACAAAGGGAAAAATATTCTGCCTTAATATTTTTCATCTCCCTCAGTGACAGACATTCTGCCTAACATAACACATATCAGGCACTTAATAAATGTTGCTGAATTGAATAACTATGCCTAAGAACAATTTGTAGCAAGCAAGAATGACAATTATTTATAGAAAAATAAGTCCTCCTAAAGTGCCTGAGGATGCTTTAAGTAATTTACCTTTTCTCAGCAATGTAACTTCCATTATTAATTTTATTAAGATGCCCTTACCATCAAAGAAAATGCAAAGACAAACTCCAACTCTCCAGATAAACATTTTCAAATTAGTCTTAAAGTGTTTCTACAAATGGAAAAGATAATTCCTTAAACTCATAAGATAATACTTTTACCTCTTGTTTCACTGAATCTTTTACTAGAGCTACTAGACTAATATACGCTTTTTTTTTTTTTAAACCCTTACCTTCCATCTTGGAGTCAATACTGTGTATTGGCTCCAAGGCAGAAGAGTGGTAAGGGTAGGCAACGGGGGGTCAAGTGACTTGCCCAGGGTCACACAGCTGAGAAGTGTCTGAGGTCAGATTTGAACCTAGGACCTCCTGTCTCTAGGCCTGGCTCTCAATCCACTGAGCTACCCAGCTGCCCCCTAGACTAATATAAGTTTGACCCGATTGTTCCAGGAAGAAAAATTATTAGTAGACAGACACTAAGAAAGGGGAAATGTTAAGAATGGTAAGGGGTATGAAAAATCTGAAAAATGAACTAGTATAATTACAACTTAATTAAGTGAAGTGATTGATAGTATAAAGTTATCAAAACAGTAACCTGAGGGGGCAGCTGGGTAGCTCAGTGGATTGAGTCAGGCCTAGAGATGGGAGGTCCTAGGTTCAAATCCAGCCTCAGACACTTCCCAGCTGTGTGACCTTGGGCAAGTCACTTGACTCCCCCCCCCCCCC